>NW_025110820.1:0-452500 GCF_015476425.1 Leptopilina heterotoma
ACACTGTAGTCCGGACCTTCCCGATGCGTCCTGGAACCAGACAGAGAATTCTGGCTTTCTACACTGCTCACTGAAGATCAGTATATCAGCCTTCCTCTGTCTAGCAGTCTGCATCAGAAGGTCCAGCGCGGCTCTTCCCCTTCCGAGGTTAACCTGGAGAACCCCGTATTTTGTCTTTTATACCTGAGAGGATTCCCCAATAGACTGGGCAAGCCCTGCTTCCCGGAAGGTGGTTTGTCTCTTTTAACCCCTTATCGGAGCAAGTCATGCAACGAGCAGAACCCTTACATGACCTGCTTTTGTGGTCCAGACCACCACACTTCCAACAAGCATCTCTTCTGTCTGGGCCACTGCAGCCCCGTGCCAAGTGGCCGTAGCACAGGCATCTGAAACACCTGTCTACTTCCACCCTGATTCGGACTCTGCAATTGACCCAGCCGATTCTGACCTTTCCGGTCTTTAATAGCAACTCCGCGTCCGCATCTGGCAGACGCAGAATCGCCATCTGCGTACCTCCATACCGGGTGACTAGTTGGCAAGGCGTTTCCAACTCAGGCTTGCCCAGACAACCCCGTATTGCCTTCTGTACGTCTGCCACGACTATAGTCTCATCGAGGTCTACGATTTCTAGTGACCGTTTTACTACTGAGGGCAGAGGCTTCTGCAACCTCCGTCTCCATTTTCTCTCCGCTGTTTCGATCCAAAAGATCTGTGTTTTGTTGGCCACCCCCAAAATCCGTGGGCCTTACGTCGACCACCGGGGCTTTCACCCGATCGGAATCGACGGCAGGATTACCCTCTATCGAGGTACCTGCTTGGGGTATAATGTTATTCACATCACACATTTCCATTTTTAACTTGAAAAAAAAAAAAATTGATTTATATGGGTGTGATTAGTGTATCGTGTGTATTGTGTTGTGATTAGTGTGTAGGTGTTTGTAATTGTGTGTAACCCATATATGTGTTAGAATGGTGTGCATTTGTTGTGTACTGTGTCTGACGGACCAGAACGACCATGCACACCCCCCGTCTCTCATGCGTATCTCACATTCACGGGGGTCGCGCGTTTATAGCACCCCCCCCACATACAGAAAAAAAAGGAAGAAAGGAAGAAACCTCCGCAAAGTGTTCCTCTTTCATTCCACATACACTTTCATACATCAGTCTCAATTCCATTGAGACAAACCGGATACCGCCAAGGCTGGCCTATTGGACAGACTTCCCGGATCCATAGTGTCATCAATAGAAGAGAGACTGCCCAATCGTGGAAGCGGCCGTCTATAGGCTACTCTGGTTCCGCATTTAGGGCAGGGGCCGTTTATAGGCTACTCTCCTGCCCACATGTACTCCTTCATACACATTCGTGGAAGCGGCCGTTCATAGGCTACTCTGCTTCCCATTCATGGAAGGGGCCGTTTATAGGCTACTCTCCTTCCCATTCATGCTCCGAACATACCGAACACTTTGGTTCGGATTCTCCTTCGCCCAAACAAAGGGATAAACGCGTTTATAGCGCACCCTACGTTCATACTGTACCATTCACACAGACGAGGAGTATACACGAACGCACCAGTCCGACAAACTACCCTCCTCCTCCTCCAAACTACTTCACCCATGTACACGCATATACGTAAAAAAAATAATACATAAATGAGTATAAATGCGTATAGAAGATGGAGTCCCGGGCTTGGGACACGGTTCTAAGCGGAGTTATTATTATTATTATTATTATTATTATTATTATTATTATTATTATTATTATTATTATTTTTTATTATTATTATTATTATTATTATTATTATTATTATTATTATTATTATTATTATTATTATTATTATTATTATTATTATTATTATTTTTGGGAAATCTGCCTACAGATACCTTGGATTCCGCACTCCAAGGTTATGTGGGGTTGGTACAATGAAACAAAAGGAAATATTAAAAAAAAAGATAAATACATAAATGTTATAATAAATTTAATAAACTGGCGACCTACTACCAGCCCGACGATTATTAAAATAAATTAATAAAAAACAAACGATCCAAAAAACAAACCCATGGGTCCTTGTCGACTTCCTCGATTAGGTCCTTCCAGCTACGGCGTCGCGACTTACGGATCTCTTTCTTGAGGTTCTTTTTCGCCTCCTTGAAAGCCTCTTTCAGCGGGGGATCTCCCTTAGGTCGGGTGTATGTCCTTCTTGCTTTGAGGCGTTCCTTTCTCAAGGAGGCCAGCTTTTCTGACCACCAGTGCAAGGATTTTTTCCTTGGTGTCTCCCCGACGGTTGGCACCTTGCCGCGGTGGGTGGGCTTTAAGGCTAACTGAAGGAGCTTTTCTTCCCCTTTTCTGTGGCAGCAAAGCTTTACCGGTTTTCCTCTATCTAAGATCAACCACTGACATGGAGAACTGATGCAATATCTTCATAGAAAAAAGGAAATAAGTGGTGAACTGTTTAGGGCTCATTCCTTTCTGCGGCCGATCGAATTCTCGTTTGCTTCGCTTCTCCTTGCTCCTGCAGTTCTTAGTACCGATGAGGATTGACTTGCTAATCTGTGCGGAAAATCCTGTGTTTAACACACGATTTCCAAACGGAGGCAGTGACCACTTGCGCGGGCTAAACCCCGTCTTCCTTGTGGTTCCAGCAACCCTAAGAAGGAATGTTTGTTTGGTCGTTCTTCCAGACTGGGGAAGCTGGTCTTCCAACTCTGCGAAAGGGACTGTTGGTCTCTCGGAGTGGTGGAGCACCGGGTCTTTGTCCTGCGGTCGATGGGAATGGTGCACTGGGCAGATCCCACCCTGATAAGTTACTCCAAAAGACATAATACATAGACACCTTTTCACACGCGCATGTAAGTTACACACACTGACACAAAACACGCACGGGCCTCCGTGCACCCTGCAAATAGCAGTACATTACGGAGGTTTCACAGCACACATAATTCACAAACATATCACATACTTACATGCTAAGGGAAGGAACCCCGAAAATAAATACAAAATTGAAAAAATATGGAAAAGTTATCAAATGAAAATAAAGTTACCCAACAGGGGAAGTCGGAAGCCCCAGTGGCGGCGGCTCAGGGTGTGCAAGCAGGCCCGGAGGTGTCGAGATCCAATTACTGCAGTGTTTCATCGGTGGTTGACTTGGCCGATGACTCATTAATGACTACAAGTGCTAGTTTGAAGTTGGGGGAGGAGACGATGGAGATAGAGAGTGTAGTTCCCTCTGTCCCTATCATTGAGAAGGAAAGAGAGAACCTGGAGACACAGACTGCTTTGCCGTCGGCTGAGGAATGGCAAGTCGTCCTTGGACTGATGGAGAAGAGTTCTGTGGTGGTTGAGCATCTCATGAAGTCACTAAAAACAGTGAATGAAGGGATGCTCAAAAACAACTCCAGGGAGGTTAAAATATGTGCCAGGGAGGCATACCAGTATGGTGAAAGTCTCAGAGGCGTCATAAAAGACATGAAAGTGGAGGGGGTCTGCGTTCTTCAAAAGATAGAGAAGGCGGATTCCCTCACTCAGAAGAGAGTTCGAGGCCGCCATGGTGTAACAACCTTGGCGACTCCGAATTCGGAAAGAAAATCAAAAAAGAGAGATGCCTCTGGGACACCACCAGAGAAAAATGAAAATAAGAAGGGCAAAACAGACGAGCTAGCCCTAGGGGAGAGTGAGTCTGATGTTCTTGAAAAGAAGCAAACTTTGAGCTCGGCCCAGGAAAGTGAAGACTGGAAAGAGGTCAAAAAAAAAGAAAAGAAAGAAAAAAAAGAAAAAAGTTATAGAAAATACGGGGGAGCCGAACAACGAGATGAGTCGACCCCCTCGTGAAAAGAAAGAAAGGATTACGGATGCTATCGTGATATCCACGGAAGATCCGAATATAATGACAAAAATGAAGGCGGCGGTTAGGCCTGCGGATACGGAGACGGAGATACTGTCGATCCGGAGAACCAGGAAGAATGATCTCCTTCTGGTTCTCAAGAAGGGACAGGGCGTCTCCGGTTTCAGCAGTGCCTTGACCGCTGCGCTTCGGGGTAAAGCAGAAGTGAGGACTGTGGTTTCGATGAGGTCAATAGAAATTAGAGACCTCGACGAGACCATAGTTAAGGAAGAAGTGGTAGAGGCAGTTCGGGGTGTACTGGGTAGGCCAGATTTAGAAGTTCCGTGTCAACTATTTGGTCGGTATGGGGGTGCAAAGATGGCCATCTTGCGAATTCCGGAAACGGAAGCGGGGTCGTTGTTGAAGGTAGGGCGAGTTAAAATCGGGTGGGTGAGCTGCAGAGTCCATGCCAGAGTGGAAGTGGAGAGGTGTTTTCGATGCCTCTGTTACGGCCATCTGGCTGGAGGATGCAGCGGCCCGGACCGAAAGGCGGCTTGCTGGAGATGTGGCGGTCTCGAACACAGGAAGGGTGGGTGCAAAGGGGAAGCCCGATGCATTGACTGCTCCGATCGTGGATTGGAAGACACGAAACACTCTTCAGGGAGCAAAGCCTGCCCGGTGTATTGGAAGATGCTGACGGATCTAAAGTCCAGAGCTTAGGGTTCTCCAGGTTAATCTCAGGAAGGGAAAAGTCGCGCAAGATCTCTTGATGCAGACTGCCAGAGAGAGGGGAGCTGATATACTGCTTTTCAGTGAGCAGTATAGGAAGCCAGAATCCTCTGTCTGGTTTGAGGATGCATCCAAGAGATCGGGTATTCAAATATGTAACCCGGACATCACCATTGGTGACTTTCTGGAGACCGACGTGGGTTTCGTTTGGGTGGAGGTGGCGGGAGTACGCGTTTACAGCTGCTACTTCTCTCCAAACGATCCTTTTAAAAAGTTCGATGCCGAGGTTCAGGCTCTTGAAAAAAGCATCAAGGCTTTCGGCGGGGATGTCCTCATTGCGGGAGACTTTAATAGTAAGTCACCGGAATGGGGAGAGACTCGTCTAGACAAGAGGGGAACCTTGGTATCGGACATGGTCGCAGCAAACGATTTAGTGGTGGTAAACCGGGGACAAGAGTTCACGTTCAGGCGCGGGGTGTCAGGGTCTATCATCGATTTGACAATTGCGTCGCCCCGCGTGGCCCGTAGAATAGTGCGGTGGGGAGTACTGGACGAAACGACTATGAGTGACCACCAGTACATAGAGTTTATAGTCGCTGAGAAAAATCCGAGAGGGAACATTAGGCCGCATATTGGTCACAAGAGTCCCTCCTGGAATCTCAGACGGCTAAATAGGGAGAAGTTGGTGGAGTCACTAGTCGATGCTCGGGCTATACACGAGTTAGGCTGGATGACGAAGCCAACTTCAGTGGGTGATTAAGTGCGTGAGGCGAGGCGAGTAATTATTGCAGCGTGCAACTACTCAATGCCTCGCCGGCAACAAAAAAGAACTAGGAAGGGAGCTCTGTACTGGTGGAATGACGAACTAGCTCGCTTAAGGAGAGAATGCCATGCAGCAAGAAGGAAATATACCCAATCTAAGGGAGACCTTCTGCTGCAAGAAGAGTGGCAAGAAGCCAGGCAGATTTTTAAGCGGGCTATAAGGAGTAGCAAAAAATCGTGTTGGAAGGACCTGATTGGAGAAGCGGAGAAGGACCCATGGGGCTTGGCCTACAAAGTCGTCACTAAGAAATTAGTTTCGAGGCAAAGAACCCCTGGTCTTGACAATCCGATCTGCGTCCGAAAGATTATTAAGGCGCTGTTTCCCCATGTGGAATCTGGCCCTAGGGAGGACTTTTCCTCTTGTGTAGTGCAAAGGGAGGAGCTCTTCACGCTGGAGGAGCTTAAAAAGGTGGCAAAGACGTTGAGGAACGGCAAAGCGCCAGGCATCGACGGAATACCCAACGAGATCCTCAAAGAGGTAATCGCTGTGTATCCAGAGTTGCTTCTCGACGTCTTTAATACATGTCTCGAGAGTGGAGAGTTTTTCAGTGACTGGAAAACACAGAGGTTGGTCCTCCTGAGAAAAGGGGATAAACCTCTAGATAAAGTCTCATCGTTTAGACCAATTTGTTTATTGGACACGATGGGTAAACTTCTAGAGGGAATGATCCTAGAGCGACTTCAGGGAATCCTGGTAGGCGAAAATAGCCTATCAGAGAATCAATTCGGTTTTAGGAAAGGCCGGTCGACAGTAGACGCGATCTTAGCAGTTCTCGAAAAAGCGAAAAGAGTCAAAGAGGGACGTAAGAAGGGTTTTTGCGCACTCGTTTCAATCGATATCCGTAACGCGTTCAATTCCGCGAAATAAGATATTTGTATTAAAGCAATGAGATGTAAAGGGGTACCAACGTATCTGTTGCGAATGATAGACAACTATCTTAGCGACAGATGGGTTGTCTACGAGAGCGATGCATGTCATATCAAAGAGAAAATGACATGCGGAGCTCCCCAAGGATCAAAGGTGGGACCAACCATCTGGAACGTTATGTACGACGGTTTTCTGAGGTTGGGCTTACCCGAAGATACGTCTATATCCGGGTTCGCGGACGACGTGCTTTTGATATGTTATGACGAGAATTTGAGACTGCTAAAAATAAAACTTGAAGATAGTCTGCGGCGAGCTGAATTTTGGTTATATCGGCATGGTCTGAAAATGGCCCTCGAAAAGACCGAAGCTCTGCTAGTCACAGACAGGAGAGTTTATGAAGCCCCGATAATTGAAATGGGAGGAACTGAAGTCGCATGGGGAAATAAGCTTAAGTACCTGGGAGTGTGGTTGGACAAACGTTTAAGTTTTGGCCAACATATTAACATCTCAACACTCAAAGCCACCGAATGCATGGGAAACCTCTCGAGGATGATGCCCAATATCGGTGGCCCCAGGGAAAATAAACGAAGACTAGTGGCGACTGTGGTTCAATCAAAGCAGCTTTATGCTGCCCCTGTATGGGCCTCAGCCCTTAAGATCCACAGCATCTCTGACAGACTTCTCTCGGCCCAGAGAGAGCCAGCAAGGAGAATAACGTCAGCCTTCAGAACGGTGTCTGATTGCGCTCTTCGGGTGCTTGCTAGATTACCGCCAATGGATTTGTTGGCGATGGAAAGGCAGGAGAATTTCCAGCTCTCCAAGGATCTAGTAGGCAACCCGGAACGTAGAGAAAGACTCAAAGCTTTAATCCGCTTAGAGTCAAGAAAAAGACTCGTTCTGAGTTGGCAGGAGAGATGGGATGGGGAATTAAAAGGTAGATGGACTCATCGCCTGATTCCCCACCTCGCCACATGGTTGGAAAGACAACACGGTGAAGTAGGCTACTACCTTACACAAGCGATGTCGGGTCATGGTTGTTTCGGACAGTACTTCTATCGGTTTAAAATAGAAGCAGACGCGAAATGTGTGTACTGCAACGGTTCGGGTGACGACAAAGCAGAGCACATTGACGACGCGGAGCACACGCTTTTTTCCTGCGGGCACTGGCGTGAACTTAGGGAAGCCATGTTTTCGGCCGTGGGCACTGAAGTCACGGTCGAGAACATGGTTCAAATTATGTTACAGAGTGAAGACTCATGGCGTGAGATAGAGTCCTTTGTCATCAAAGTCATGCAGACAAAGGAAAAGGACAGAAGGATGTCACAACACCATCGGAGAATTCCTGCAGCTCGGCTGGGCGCTTGCGGAAGACGGAGGAGACCTTAACTGGACCTCCTCCCTCTTCCGCTAGCGCTTAGTTAAGGATTTTGGATCTGGAAGTAGGTAAGGAGACCTCCACTGGCGATGTTAAGCTTGACGGCAGTTCCGCCAGGGGAGATATGTCTCGAAAGGGAGTGGTTTTTAGTGGGTCGGCCAGAACAAGAGCGGTTATCCCCACATTACCTAGGAGTACGGGCTCCGGGTATCTGACTTGGAAGTAGGCCTCCAAGGTTATAGCAGATTTTCCACTTCCCACGCAAAAAAAAAAAAAAAAAAAATTATTATTATTATTATTATTATTATTATTATTATTATTATTATTATTTTTGCTTAGGGACTTTTGGGAAATCTGCCTACAGATACCTTGGATTCCGCACTCCAAGGTTATGTGGGGTTGGTATGATAAAAAAACAAAAAGAAATATAAAAAATTGGACAAGTGCGAGTTGTACTCGCACTGCAATGGCGGGTTCCGCACACAAATATTAAAACAATACTTGCAACATTGCTCGGTAATTGGTAGAATTAATATAAACAATTATAAAAATATATTAAAATCATTTAAAAAAAAAATTACTAAAAAAAATTAAAGTATTGTATATATCTAATATTGTAAACAATAATAAGCAGAGGTACAAAATTTTCAAAATTTATTATAGTTCCTCTGCTTATTATTGTTTACAATATTAGATATATACAATACTTTAATTTTTTTTAGTTATTTCTTTTATCAAATGATTTTAATATATTTTTATAATTGTTTATATTAATTCTACCAATTACCGAGCAATGTTGCAAGTATTGTTTTAATATTTGTGTGCGGAACCCGCCATTGCAGTGCGAGTACAACTCGCACTTGTCCAATTTTTTTTTATTTTTAGTTAAGAAATTAAAGTCAGAAAACAATCTCTCATTTATTCTCTTAAAATTTCACTCTCTTCCTTAAAATATTTAATGCCACGTGTTTAAACTAAAAAAAATTAAAAAAAATTTTTTTTTTGAAAAAAAAAATTAAAAAAAAATTTTTTTTTGACTTTTTTTTCAAAAAGTTTCTTAAATAAATTTTTTGTTGTCAGAATGTAATAATACACTAGGATACCAATTTTCAGCTCATTAGGTCAAATAATGTAAAAGTTAGGAAAAAAAATTTTTTTTTTTAAATATAAAATATAAAACATATAAAACATATAAAACATATAAAATACCAAATTTGAGCTCTTTAGGTCAAATAGTTTAGCCGCTAGGGGGGGGGGGGGACACGATTTGGCTACGGACAACAGAGTCTCACCAATAGGGTTCCGCCGTTACACCGTAGGTGTACGGAACCCTAAAAAGAAAAATAAATGTTATAATAAATTTAACAAACTGGCGACCTACTACCAGCCCGACCCACTAAAACCCGTAACCCTTCTTTTGGAGCCCTTTACCCTCCCTCGGAACTGTCGTAAGACTTTAGCCTTCGAGTGGTGGTGGAAGTTTAACCTTCCATCTAACTCCACACCAAGATATTTAATTTGCTTACTCCACTTGACCTCGAATCCGTCTATCAAGATTCGTGGGAGCTCATAACCACGTCTGTCTGTGACCAGCAGTGCCTCGGTCTTTTCCAGGGCCATTTCAAGACCTCTGGTATCCAGCCAGCTTTTAGCTAGTCGCAGATTATTATTATTATTATTATAATTATAATTATAATTATAATTATAATTATAATTATAATTATAATTATAATTATAATTATAATTATTATTATTATTATTATTATTATTATTATTATTTTTTTTTTTTTTTTGCTTAGGGACTTTTGGGAAATCTGCCTACAGATACCTTGGATTCCGCACTCCAAGGTTATGTGGGGTTGGTGTGATAAAACAAAAGGAGATAAAAAAAGAAAAATAAATATTTAAAATAGTAAATTTAATAAACTGGCGACCTACTGCCAGCCCGACCCACTAAAACCCGTAACCCTTCTTCTGGAGCCCTTTACCCTCCCTCGGAACTGTCGTAAGACTTTAGCCTTCGAGGGTGGCGCTCCAACTCTGTCGCTAATGCGACCTTCTGCTTTTCTCTGCGGTCATCCTGCGTTAATAGTTAAAAATTTAAAACTATTTCAATATAAAGCGGAATTAACAGCACAACAATAATTAAAAATAACAAATGTGTAATTAAGTGTAAAAAGTCAGAAGATAAAATTATAAACGGATATATAAAAAAAAAGAAAAAATAAACGCGTATAAAAAATTGAAAACATAAAACTGTACAATGATGAATAAAAAACACAAACAATTAAAAAATGTATAAGGACAAATAAATCACAAAATAAATTAATAAAAAACAAATGAACAAAATTAAAAGCTGTTTAAATTACGCTTTTTGGCGGCCGTCGAGATCCTTCCTCGACATAACCGAGATTATGAAGTTCTCGACTTGCCGCCAATTCTCCTCTGACTGGGTCATCAGCGATACCATGTTCTCCGGTGTAACTTGGCTGTTTACACCTTCGAACATGGCCTGCCTCTCCAAGTCCCATTTCTTGCATGAGAAGAGGGTGTGCTCCGCGTTGTCCTCAGGGAACTGGCAATATGCACACACCTCGTTCTCGCGTAATTTAAAGCGACACAGGTACAAGTTAAAACACCCGTTACCTGTGAACGCCTGAGTCAAGTAATAGGAAACCTGACCGTGTTTCCTATTTATCCAGGTGGCGAGTGCCGGGATAAGGCGATAAGTCCATCGACCCTTCTCCTCACCATCCCATCTTTCTTGCCATCTTTCTTTGAGCCTGTGCCTCGCTTCTTTGCGGATCAGGCCCTTGCTTGGTCTTAATTCCTCATTCAAGTATCTGCTTTCTTTAGAAAAGAGAAACATTTCTTCCCTTTCCCTCGCCAAAAGATCTGCTGGCGGGACACTTGCAAGGACCTGCACAGCACTCGTAGATACCGTCTTATATGCAGAGATGATACGCGTTGTTATCGATCTCTGCGCCGACAGTATCTTCTCACAGATGGTCACACATCTTTTACTTCTCAGGGATGGGACCCACGCTGGTGCTGCATAGAGCATTTTAGCGTGGGCGACACTCGCCACCAGTCTTCTTTTTTGTTCACGGGGTCCGCCAACATTTGGCATTAGCCGTGAAAGATTAGCCGCACACTCGATCGCCTTATTTGACGCCGTAGCCATGTGGTGGTGGAAGTTTAACCTTCCATCCAACTCCACACCAAGATATGTAATTTGCTTACTCCACTTGACCTCGAATCCGTCTATCACGATTCGTGGGAGCTCATAACCACGTCTGTCTGTGACCAGCAGTGCCTCGGTCTTTTCCAGGGCCATTTCAAGACCTCTGGTATCCAGCCAGCTTTTAGCTAGTCGCAGACATTCGTTCACCAATGTCCCAAGAGCCTCCTCACTTTCGGCAGTGCACACGAACAACGCGTCGTCCGCAAAGCCGATGATCACCGCACCTTCGGGCAGATCCATTCGCAGAAAATCATCGTAAGATACATTCCATACAAATGGACCAACCCTCGAGCCTTGAGGTGCCCCACTCTGCATCTCTTCCCTGAGAGTGCAGGTGTCTCCCTCATATATAACCCACCTGTCGCTAAGATAATTATCCATTATCCGCAACAAGTAGGGCGGCATGTTTTTCTTTTCCATCGACTCGATGAGATCTTTCCATCTTGCGGAATTAAACGCGTTGCGTATGTCAATTGCTACCAAAGCGCAGAAGCTCTTCTTTTTCCCAGGTCCCAATTTGTTTTTTCCTGCTTTGGCTATGTCCACAACTGCCTGGATGGCATCAACCGTGGACTTGCCTTTACGGAAACCAAATTGGTGATCGGATAGACGATTCTCTTCGGTCAAGTGGCTTTGCATTCTCTGCAGAACCATATCCTCTAGAAGTTTACCCATCGTATCTAGCAGGCATATAGGCCTGTACGATGAAACCTTATCTAGAGGTTTTTCACCTTTCCTTAGGAGGACTAACCTCTGTCGCTTCCAGTCGCGGAAGAACTCTCCTCTCTCAAGGCAAAGATTGAAGCATCGAAGCAGAATCTGGGGTGAAGTGTCGATTACCAACTTTAGGATCTCGTTACTTATCCCATCGATTCCAGGCGCCTTGCCTGTTTTCAATCTTTTGCCTGCTTTCTGCAGTTCACTAAGTGTGAAGAGTTCTTCCTCTTCGACTTTGCAAAAACTCCAGTCCCTTCTAAGGTATGGCTCCGCAGGAGGAAACAAAGAACTTATTATCTTTCTGACCCAATCGGGATTGCCAAGGCCGGGGGTCTTTTGCCTCGTCACTAATTTCTTAGTTACGATTTTAAAAGCCAGACCCCATGGGTCCTTATCGACTTTCTCGATTAGGTCCTTCCAGCTATGGCGTCGCGACTTCCGGATCTCTTTCTTGATGTTCTTTTTCGCCTCCTTGAAAGCCTCTTTCAGCAAGGGATCTCCCTTAGATCGGGTATATGTCCTTCTTGCTTTGAGGGATTCCTTTCTCAAGGAGGCTAGCTCCTCTGACCACCAGTGCAAGGATTTTCTTACGGGAGTGGCGCCTTTGCGTGGCATTGACGCATTGCAAGCGGTGACTATCATGTTCCTCACCGCTCGCACCTCCGCATCCAGACTGCTCGGCCTCTTCACCCAGCCCAAGTCCTCAATTAAAAGGGCTTCTCTTAGGGACCGGCCGAACTTTTTCTTGTCGAGTCTCTTCATATTCCACGAGGAGGTTTTGCGACTAGGAGCATCCTGTCTTTTTCCTCCTCGTGTGTCTCCCATCGAGACTGAGAACTCAATATACTGGTGGTCACTTGCAGTAATTTGCACTCTATAGGCAGGTCGGACTTGCCTAGCTTTTCTTCCAATGCTGAAGTCACCTTACTCTCTGTAGTGGCTTCATCCAGGTCTCTGATTTCTAGAGACCTCTTATTTACAAGAGGTATGACCTCGGCCTTGACATGCAGGGCCAAGGACAGACTTTTCGCAAATTTTAAGGTCTCTCCACCCTTTTTCACTATCAGGAGAACTTCCTGTTTAAAAGTTCTCCTGATTTTCTGTACCACGGTGCCTGTATCTTCAGGTTTAACCTTTTCTTTTATCAGCGGCAAGATACCCTCGTAAAACTTTGGGTCTCTTGCCGTGATCTTCACAGCTTCCGTGGACCTGAGTTTCGAAGGGGGCTTCATGAGCTCTTTTTTCTCGCCTAGGGTCTTTCTTCCTGGAGCCCGTTTGTTTCTTTTTCCAACAACCTTAAAGTCATCCTCAATGTCCGCTCCGTCTTTCAAGACGGTATCGGCATACGTCTTACTAGGACTAATTGAGGACGCCCCTTTTGCTTCAACTAGCGACTCAGGATTAAGCTGTGGAGCATCCTTTCGCTTAATCCTCTTTTCACTTTGAGTCGCTCGTTGTGGACTCACATCCGGGCTTACTCCTTCCCTAGGGCGCTTATTAACCTTTTTCGTCTTAGTTGCGCCTGCAGCCGCGCTATCCCGGGTTGCAATAACACTCTTCGTCTGCCGTGGAGTTTCCACAGTTGGAAATTGCGGCTCTTGGTCTTTGAAAGGCTCGGGGATAAAACGTAAATTCTTACAGATTATATCGAACGCATTTTCCAAAACCGTCACGCCATCCTGGATGTCACGACCGACGTTTTTTTGTCGCTTGAATCCTTGGCGCAAGCTTTTAAAAATTCCCGGAATAGCCAGGAACTGATTTGCGACATTTGATTCGTAGCATGTCACCTGGCTATCTATTTGGCTCCCTCTAAAATCCCTGGAGCCATCTGCACCGACTATCGAGGCTTGCACCCGATCAGAATCGGTGGTGGGATTACCCTCTTTCGAAGTACCCACTTGGAGTAATTTATGTGATTCTTTATCCATTTCATTCATTTTTTTTGGTTTTAAAATCAGGGAACCACCCTGTTGGTTGTCCTTTAGTGAAAAGCCCCGCCACCACGGCAAGGTCTACCGAACATATCCAAGATGCCAGTCGTGTCTGGCAGCGAACCCACTTCTCCCAACTCATCAAAGAAATCAATCATGTCTGGCAGCGGACCCACTTCTCCCAGCCCATCAAAGAAATCAATGATGTTCGGCAGTGGATACACTTCTCCCAGCACGTCAAAGACATCGAAGACATTTGGCAGCGGATCCGCTTCTCCCAGCACGTCAAAGACATCGATGATGTTCGGTAGTGGACAACCATCGGCGGGGATTATTATTATTATTATTATTATTATTATTATTATTTTTGCTTACGGACTTTTGGGAAATCTGCCTACAGATACCTTGGATTCCGCACTCCAAGGTTATGTGGGGTTGGTACAATGAAACAAAAGGAAATATTAAAAAAAAGATAAATACATAAATGTTATAATAAATTTAATAAACTGGCGACCTACTACCAGCCCGACCCACTAAAACCCGTAACCCTTCTTCTGGAGCCCTTTACCCTCCCTCGGAACTGTCGTAAGACTTTAGCCTTTGAGGGTGGCGCTCCAACTCTGTCGCTAATGCGACCTTCTCCCTTTCTCTGCGGTCCTCCTGCGTCCGTAGTTAAAAAAATGATTAAAACTATTACAAAGTCCAAGCGGAATTCACAGCACAAAAATAATTAAAAAAAACAAATATTTTAAGAAGTGTAAAAAGTCAAAAGATAAAATTGTAAACGGATATAAAAAAGAAAAGAAAAAAAAAGTAAACACGTATATAATGTTGAAAAGATAAAACTGTTTAAAGACGAATAAAAAACACAAAACAAATTAAACAAAAAAATGTATAAGGACAAATAAATCACAAAATAAATTAATAAAAAACAAACAAACAAATTAAAAGCTGTTTAAACCACGCTTTTTGGCTCCTTTTAATACTTCTTATTTGCTTTTAGTTCTTGCGAGAGTCTTCTTCGCCTCCTCAAGGGCCGTCCTGAAGACTCCGCATCCTCCGCTGCCTGCAATATGGGTGGTTGACACCTTATTGCCAATCTTTTCCTTGCACAAAAAGCAACTTGAGTTGTTTTTACAGTTGGAGAACCTGTGACCGGCCTCACCGCACTTAAAGCACGCAGCCGATCTGTCCTCCTTCTGGCATTTGGCTCCAATATGGCCGTATCCCAGGCATCGATGACACCGGACGACCATTACTCTTCTTTTGATTGGGCAACACATAAAACCAATTTTTACGTGTCCCAATTTCTCCAGCCTGTTCGCCTCTTCCAGGTTGGTGACTACAACCGCGAGCTTCATCCCTCGGCGGTTGGGTCCTAAGACCGTCACTCTCCTGTTTACTGGCTTACCCATTGCTTCAGACAACACTTGTTGCACCTCAGCTTCTTGGGTAAGGCAATCCAAATCACGGATCTCGAGTGTAACTCTTCGATCCAATGACTGCACCTTACCCATGCTTCCAACCGCCTTGGTGACCTCAGCGGTGAAAGCGTCCTTATCGGAGTCTCCTCTGAACTTAATCAGAAGGTCCCCCTTGTTTGTAACTTTTGCTGCTACTATTCTCGTATGGCTGTCCTCTGGGTTGACCTCTTTGCGAAGCTTACCCAGAACGTCAGCATACGTCAATCCTTCACCGACTCGGATTAGAACTGTGGATCTTTTTGACCCAATTCTTTCCAATTGAGGAATCTTTGGATCTGGTACTTCCGTTTCCATTGGAGGAGGTTCCTCCTTCTTCCTCTTATCGGTTTTGGTTCGAGTCTCTTCTTGACTGTCACCCTCTCTCTTCCGTTTCTGAGCATCTCTTAAGACGCTTTTGAGATTACGCCTATAGAAACGCTCTCTCTCTTTCTTACGGTCCTTGCGGTTGCATTCCGCACCGCTCAGAACGCATGCCAAATCGAAGTCCGACTCATCGGCCGCGGCATGATTTGCCCTTGCCTCCTTTAGCAGGACGTCGATGACCTTGAGTCCATCCTTTACCGTCCTATTGACGGTCTTCTGAATGTCGCAAGATTTTATCATCTTTGCGACCTCCAACTCCATTTTTTCGAGACAAGTCGCCTCCTCCTTTCTGAGCCGCAAGCATATCTCGCGAGTCTCTTCTATCGCCTCGTCGTCTACTCCTGAGTGGATAGCGCTATGAACGGTTTTTCCGCTACTGCAGCTTGACACACTCAGAAGGCTCGACGTGCTTCCTTTCCTCGTTTTTTTATTTTCCACGATGTTCTGTGGATCTACCCTTTCCACGATCACTCGTGGCACTGCAAGAAATTGTGCGCCCCCACAATCCGCGCGCACCTGAGCATCGGTCCTGGGACCGATGGTGAGATTTCCCGTTTCCGGCCTGCTCACATGGGGTACATTCTCAGAATTTTTTGAATTCATTTTTTCTTGCTGTTTGGTTGTCCTTTAGTTGAAAGCCTCGACATAACCGAGATTATGAAGTTCTCGACTTCCCGCCAATTCTCTTCCGACTGGGTCAGCAGCGATACCATGTTTTCCGGTGTAACTTGACTGTTTACACCTTCGAACATGGCTTGCCTCTCCAAGTCCCATTTTCTGCATGAGAAGAGAGTGTGCTCCGCGTTGTCCTCAGGGAACTGGCAATATGCACACACCTCGTCCTCGCGTAATTTAAAGCGACACAGGTACGAGTTAAAACACCCGTGACCTGTGAGCGCCTGAGTCATATAATAGGAAACCTGACCGTGTTTCCTATTTATCCAGGTGGCGAGTGCCGGGATAAGGCGATAAGTCCATCGACCTTTTTCCTCACCATCCCATCTTTCTTGCCATCTTTCTATGAGCCTGTGCCTCGCTTCTTTGCGAATCAGGCCCTTGCTTGGTCTTAATTCCTCATCCAAGGAACTTCTTTCTTTAGAAAAGAGAAACATTTCTTCCCTTTCCCTCGCCAAAAGATCTGCTGGCGGGACACTTGCAAGGACCTGCACAGGACTCGTAGATACTGTCTTATATGCAGAGATGATACGCGTTGTTATCGATCTCTGCGCCGACAGTATCTTTTCACAGATGGTCACACATCTTTTGCACCTCAGGGATGGGGCCCACGCTGGTGCTGCATAGAGCATTTTAGCGTGGGCGACACTTGCCACCAGTCTCCGCTTGTGTTCACGGGGTCCGCCTACATTTGGCATTAACCGTGAAAGATTAGCCGCACACTCGATCGCCTTATTCGACGCCGTAGCCATGTGGTGGTGGAAGTTTAACCTTCCATCCACCTCCACACCAAGGTATTTAATTTGTTTACACCACTTGACCTCGAATCCGTCTATCACGATTCGTGGGAGCTCATAACCACGTCTGTCTGTGACCAGCAGTGCCTCGGTCTTTTCCAGGGCCATTTCAAGACCTCTGGTATCCAGCCAGCTTTTTGCTAGTCGCAGACATTCGTTCACCAATGTCCCAAGAGCCTCCTCACTTTCGGCAGTGCACACGAACAACGCGTCGTCCGCAAAGCCGATGATCACCGCACCTTCGGGCAGATCCATTCGCAGAAAATCATCGTAAGATACATTCCATACAAATGGACCCACATTCTCGAGCCTTGATATATATAACCCACCTGTCGCCAAGATAATTATCCATTATCCGCAACAAGTAGGGCGGCATGTTTTTCTTTTCCATCGACTCGATGAGATCTTTCCATCTTGCGGAATTAAACGCGTTGCGTATGTCAATTGCTACCAACGCGCAGAAGCTCTTCTTTTTCCCAGGTCCCAATTTGTTTTTTCCTGCTTTGGCTTTGTCCACAACTGCCTGGATGGCATCAACTGTGGACTTGCCTTTACGGAAACCAAATTGGTGATCTGATAAACGATTCTCTTCGGTCAAGTGGCTTTGCATTCTCTGCAAAACCATATCCTCTAGAAGTTTACCCATCGTGTCTAGCAGGCATATAGGCCTGTATGATGAGACTTTATCTAGAGGTTTTTCGCCTTTCCTCAAGAGGACTAACCTCTGTCGCTTCCAGTCGCGGAAGAACTCTCCTCTCTCAAGGCAAAGATTAAAGCATCGAAGCAGAATCTGGGGTGAAGTGTCGATTACCAACTTTAGAATCTCGTTACTTATCCCATCGATTCCAGGCGCCTTGCCTCTTTTCAATCTTTTGCCTGCTTTGTGCAATTCGCTAAGTGTGAAGAGCTCTTCCTCTCCGACTTTGCAAGAACTCCAGTCCCGTCTAAGGTATGGTTCTGCAGGAGGAAACAAAGAACTTATTATCTTTCTGACCCAATCGGGATTGTCCAGGCCGGCTGTCTTTTGCCTCGTCACTAATTTCTTAGTCACGATTTTAAAAGCCAGACCCCATGGGTCCTTATCGACTTCCTCGATTAGGTCCTTCCAGCTACGGCGTCGCGACTTACGGATCTCTTTCTTGAGGTTCTTTTTCGCCTCCTTGAAAGCCTCTTTCAGCAAGGGATCTCCCTTAGATCGGGTGTATGTCCTTCTTGCTTTGAGGCATTCCTTTCTCAAGGAGGCCAGCTTTTCTGACCACCAGTGCAAGGATTTTTTCCTTGGAAAGGCTCCTTTGCGACGTGACATCGACGCATTGCAAGCGGTGAAGATTATATTTCGCACCGCTCGCACCTCTCCATTTAGACTTTTCGGCCTCCTCACCCAACCAGAATCCTCAATTAAGATAGATTCTTCTAGGGACCGGCTGAACTTCTCCTTGTTGAGTTTCTTAATGTTCCACGAGGAGGTTTTGCGACTAGGAGCTTCCTGTCTTTTTCCTTCTCGTGTGTCTCCCATTAAGACTGAGAACTCAATGTACTGGTGGTCACTTGCGGTATATTCCTCAGAGACCCGCCAGTCCCTTATGCGGCTAAATATATTAGACGATGCGATCGTTAGATCTATAATCGATCCGATCGCACCTCGTCTAAACGTCCATGTTTTTCCCCGGTTTACAACTAATAAATCGTTCTTGGAGATCATTTCTCCAATCAGAATTCCTCTCTTGTCGAGCCTCGTCTCACCCCACTCTGGCGACTTTGCATTAAAATCGCCAGTGATGATGACATCCAGCTTGGATTCTATGAGGCTCGATTCTAGGTCTTCTATATTGGCTTCGAAGGTGGTCAGCGGGTCGTTGGGTGAGAAGTAGCAACTATTCATACGTATATTAGCCACCTCTATCCACACAAACCCGCTGCTTGTCTCCAAGAACTTGTCAACCCGCAATTCTGGGTTGCACAGCTTGATGGCGGCTCTCTTCGCCTTATCCTGATACCAAGGTGCGAGGTCGCTTTCTTGATACTGCTCACTGCAGAACAGGATATCGACCTCATTTTCCCTAGCTGTTTGCATCAGGAGCACCTGTGCATCCTTACTTGTATGCAGGTTGACTTGAAGGAGCTTTAGGGATTTGCCCTTTTAAGTTTCTCCAGTTCTTCCTTGTAAACCGGGCAGGAAATTCTTCCAGGGATATTATTGACTTCCGTTCTTCCCAAATCTGTACACGTAATGCACTTTGGCTTGTCGCCAGTACAACTCTTGGCGAAATGTCCCGCTTCGCCGCATCTCCGACAGTTTTTTGTTCTGTCGGGGCCCTTGCAAATTCGGGTCACGTGTCCATAGGCTAGGCACTTTTGACATCTTGTCACTTCTAAGTGCGTTCGGATGGATGCGTTTATCCAACCAATACGCACTTTGCCTAGCTTAAGCAGACTCTCGCTGTCCGTTTCACTCAAGCGTACTAGTGCCACTTTCGTACCACCAAAACGTGTCAGAAGTCGGCAAGTCACATCTAACTCGGGCTTTTGCAACTTCTGCTTTAAGACGGTTAAAGCGTCCTCTTCTGAAGTTGTTTCGTCAAGTTCCCGAATTTCGAGGGTCTTTTTACTGACAAGAGCCGTAACCTCGGCCTTGTCCTGAAGAACGGAGGTAAGATTCTGAGCGAACTTTGAAGTTTCACCCCCCTTTTTTACCACAACGAGAACCTCCTTTTTAAGAGTTCTCCTAATTTTCACAATCTCTGTGCCAGTTTCCTCTGGATTTACCGAAGTTGTTGCCAGCCTTATAAGATCATAGTAGGTCTCTGGATTCCGGGCCGAAATTTTTATTGCCTCCGTTGTTCTAATTTTGGGGGGGCGCTTCTGAAGTCGCTCCCTCTCCTCCGCTTTCTTCAAGGCCTTTCTCTTACGGGCCGCCCGTTTCCTATTGGAGACGGTTTCAAAGTCCTTTTCGTTTTCAGGCTTATTTTCCACAGTTGCCTCCGAATAAGAAGCAACCTTGGCCGAAGCAGCCTTACTCACCTCCGTCTCCATAACAGTAGGGTTTGGCTTGGTCTCCTTGCTCTTAACCCTCTTACCCTTGGGAGTGGTCACAGTAGAATCAGTCTCCGGACCTTCATACTCTCTAGGGCGCTTCTTTGGGTCGATGGGCTTGCTCTCGCCAGATGTGGCGTGAGACATCGATCTAGGAATTTCAGGATTCAACTCTGGTTTGCTTGGGCTAATGAAGGGCCTAGGTATAAAACGCAGGTTACTGCGAAGCACCTCGTGCACCTGCCCCAATTCCACCATTCCATCCTGAACATCCTTGCTAATGTTTCTTTGTTTCCTGCAAGCACGCCACATGCTGTCAAGTATTTTTGGGATCAGATCGACCTGTTCTAAAACATTTTCTTCGAATCTGCTAAGTCCCACATCCTTAGAATTTTTGTTTTGGCTCCCTCCAAAATCCTTGGAGCCGTCTGCACCGACTACCGGGGCTTCAACCCGATCAGAATCGGTGGTGGGATTACCCTCTACAGAGGTACCCACTTGGAGTAATTTAATTGATTCTTTATCCATTTCATCATTTTTTTTTAATTCTTTGCCCCGTATCGAGGGAACGATCGAGCCTAAACAGGGTACTACCATCTGGCCAAGATGGACCCTGAACCGCCTCCGTTAGTTACATAGACGTTATAGCATTGCCGGAGCATTGATGCGACGTCTATGATATCCAAGGGCACGTGAACATGAATGTTCGGACGTGGAGGTCGATGTGTCTCTCCAAGATAGCAGGAAGTTTCCGCAAAGGGAGTGCATCCTGGTATCTCTTTACAGAGTTTACCCTCATATGAAAAGGTATTTAAAACAAATCTTAATGTCACATTGCAATTAATTATTAAAGCAGTTTATAAGAAATGATTTTATAATTCGATATCAGCATACACAAAATTAACCGACGATACGACACAATTTATTGTAAAGAAATAGAGGTTAAGTAAATTTCAACTTGTCAACCATTTTCTTAATGCTGTTTCCACAAGTGTTAAGTCCAACACACAACAGATTCGCGAAAGTCGTTGTGCTTAGGGCTTATTTTCATACGTTAACAGGGTTTAGTAAGTCAGTACTTAGTAAGTTAAGTATCACTGCATGATTTTAAAATTGTAACCAATTAAATAGCACCTATACCTAAAGCTACTATACCATTAGCCAATGTTTATAGAGTGTATTCTGAGGATAAAAGTTAACGCAGAATAAATTCTATAACATAAAAAAACGGAAAGTATGAGTTTGTGCATACTTGCAAACAATTAAAAAGTATCATTAGTTTCATTTTTTTCAAAATAGTACACAGATCAGGGAATTCAGGGAAAAGTCAGGGAAAGTAAAATTGGTCAGGGAAGTCAGGAAAGAGTCAGAGATTTTTAGTAAAAGTACTGAAAAAAATTGAATTTTAAAAATTCTTGAAAAAACTCAGAATTTCGATGTTTAAACTATGAGATTACCACGAATTTTAGTACAAAACCTTGAATTTTTCTATTTTAGACAATAATTTCTTTTTAAATAACTTAATTTTACAAGAACTATCATAAAATTATGACTTATAAATTATTTAATGAATCATTTTTACAATTTTCATAAATACTAGATTGATAAAAGAATCTGGAAAAAATTGAATTATATTCAAAAATTTAAAAAAAATTCTGGTCATTTCAATTATATTTTTAAAAATAATATAATTCTTCTCCAAAATTCTAGTATGTTCAAAAATTTCTAAAATATTCTCTTCAAAATTTCAATTATCTTTATAAATAATACAAATTTTCGAAATTCAATTATTTTTAAAAACTTTAATAAAATTTTTGGCAAAATTTCACAGGAATTCAATAATTTACAAAATTTTTAATAATTTTCTTCGAAATAATTCAATTATTTTCATAAATAATAAATTTTTCACAGGAATTCAATTATTTAGTATAAAAAATTTCAAAATTTTTTTTCGAAAAATATCAATTATTTAAAAAGAATTTTATAAAATTCGTCGCATGAATTCAATTATAAAAAAAAAATTTAACAAAGTTCTTTTCAAGAATTCAATTATTTTTAGAAATAAAATTCTTCACTAATATTCAATTACATTTAGAAAAATTTTAATATTTTTATTATTTTCATGAATAATAAAACTTTTCGCAGGATTATAATTAATTTTTGATACAATATTTTAATTAAATTCCTCGAAAAATATAATTATTTTTAAAAATTTCATTAAAATTTGTCAAAATAATTGAATTATTTAAAAATTTGTTGATAAAATTCTTTTTGAGAATTCAATGTTAACAAACATTTAAGTATTCAAAAAATTATTTATTTTTTAATTTAAATATTTGAATTCTTCTAGAACTTTGTAATAAAAATTGATTAAAAATCAATTACCGAATAATCGATTTATTATTATTTATGAAAATAATTGAATTATTGCAATGTATTTTATTACAATTTTTTCAAATAATTGAATTTTTTTGAAAAAATTTACTATTTTTAAAAATAATTCAATAATTTTTATATAAATAAAGTAAACTATATCCGAATCATTTATATTTCAGGGTGACCACTGGACCAGGAAACCGGGAAATAACAGTGAATTTTTATTTTGAACGGGAATTTTGTAATTTTTCATTTAAAAGAATTTATTTTTTAAATCATTTATTATTTTCTGAAAATAAATACAAATATTTATTTTAAATCTTATTAATAATATTTCATTAAAAAGATTGAATTGTCTATAAAATCATTTTATTTTTTTAAAATCATTTAAAATAAATATTCAGGGTTATGCCGAAGGATATGAAAATTATAAAAAAAGTCAAGGAATTTTATTAAAAGTACTGGAATATTATTCAATTTCTGGAATTCATAAGAAAATTTTGAATTTTGTTGACCAACGTAACAGATTCAAAAGAAGAAAATATTCAATTTAATTATAAATTCTTTCTATTTCTCTAACAACAATTGGACAAAATCAACTTTAATATAATTCTTTAAAAACAATTTTATTATTTGCAATACGAATGTAATTACATTCGTCCAAACAATTTGAAAGAGAAAAAATTCCACTTTTTAAAATTGTAAAACATAAAATCAATTTATAAATTTTGTTTGTAATAATATTATCACAAAACTTATTTTCTAAATTTGAATTAGTAAAAATTTTATGAAAAAAGTGGCCACCCTGATATTTTTAATTTCAATAAGTAGAGTTATTAAATTAAGTTACAATAATTATTTTGTTTAAATATGTGACTTGAAGATTGTCCAGTAGAGATTTATTTGAATTATGTAAATTTTTTTATGAACAACAGGGTTGCCAGTTCAGGGAAATCATGGAAAAGTCAGGGATCTTTATTAAAGTACTGGAATAAATTAAATTTTTAGAATTAATAAGAAAATGCTGAATTTTTGTGTCTTTTTTTAAAAAACTTTAATCTCAATTTTGTTAAAATAAGTTTCAATTTTAAAAATGTTAACGCAATTATTTTAAAGAATTCAATTATCTTAATAAATATTAAACTTCTTTCCAGAAATTCAATTATATATTTAAAAATATTTAAAAAATTCTCGTCAACATTTTAATTATCTTTATAAATAGAAAAATTCATTGTAAAATTTAATTATTTTCATAAATAACAATATTCATCACAAGAATTCAATTATTTTCAAAATTAATAAAATTCTTCGACAAAATTCAATAATTTCCGGAATTTTTATAAAAATTATTGCAAAATTCAATTACTTTCATAAATAATAGTATTCGTCACAAGAATTCAATTATTTTTAAAAGTAATAAAATTCAATTATTCTGAAAAAGTTTAATAAAATTCATGGCAAAATATCAATTAGGGTCAATTGGGGTAAATGTAAACGGAATATCTATTTTTCACCAAAAACATTAGTTTTTTTTGTTAAAAGGTAAAACGGACGGATTCTTTTTGCATGAACTTGTTACTAGAGTTCCCTAGAAAAATTTTATGATGTTTAAAAAAATATTGATTCACCTGAATCGCCTAAAACTGACTGTTTACATTTACCCCGAGATTTTGAAATTTTCCTAAAATTCGGGGTAGATGTAAACACTACTGTAGTTAAGCGAGGTTTAAGAAACAAGTTATTTCAAGTATACTACTGTTTTAAGGGATGGAAAAACTGATAAAAATTCTTCGTAGATGTATAGTAAATTAACCAGTTGACTGATAATGTATCATATAAAATAAACAATTAACCATTACAAAATTAGTAATGTAAAAACTTAAATAACTTGAACAAATTTAATAGATTTTCATTCAACTTGGTAAAAAGAAGTTTTTGAAGTTGCTGAATAAGAATCTAAAATCGAATTTTTAAATTTCAAAATGGTGGATCCAATATGGCGAATGAACCAAAAATAATATTTTTAAAAATTGATCAAATTTGCTTAAATCTGACAACTAGGGGGTTTTTGAGGTCGCTGAATACGAATTTGAAGTCAAATTTTAAATTTTTAAAATGGCGGATGAACCTAAAAATATTTTTAAAAATTGATCAAATTTTCAATTTTTTTTTTTTATTAATTTTTTTTCAAAGAGGCTTAATTTCCTTTTCTATGTAATATTTACATTGACAAATTAATGAAATTGTGAAATAGAAGCAAATTTATTCAAATATTTTCTTTTAAAATGTAGTTCAAGTTCTGTTTACATTTACCCCGAGTTTTCGAATTCTCGGGGTAAATGTAAACACTTAATTATTTATTAACTAAATTGACGGAAATCAATAATCAAAGTCAATTTTTGTTAGGGCATTAATAAGGAAGAATTACATATTTTTGTTTAATTTTTTAATTACTTTTTATGCAAATGCGAGACAAAATACTGAAACAGTAAAATTTTGATTTTCAATCTTTTTTGCATTAAAAAATAACTTACACTATGGCATTGCCAATTGTCAAAATAAAATATTGGCAATACTCAGAACATCTTGTAGGTGAGCTGAGGTAAAAATATTGACGTCGTACTTATTTTTTAATTTGTAAATTTAGCTGAAACATCTACTGTTTACATTTACCCCTTGTTTACATTCACCCCAAATGACCCCATTTAAAAAAATTTTTATTAATTCAATGATTTTTCAATATTCTACTATTTTAATAAAGTTTTCCAAAAGAATTGAAATAATTAAACAAAAATTTTGACAATATTTAACACAAACATTCAATTATTTTTCAAGCAAATAAAAATTTTACAGGAATTGAATTATTAAAAATAGAATTTGCATACATTATTTTGAAAAAAAATAATTGTTTGAAATTTTTTTATAAAATTTTTCGCAATAATTTAATTATTTTCATAAATAATAAAATTCATTGGAAAATTTTAATGATTTTTAATAAAATTTCAATCGACTTGCTAAAAAACTGTAATTATTTTTGAAATGTTATTTACATTCGTCGAAAGAATTCAATTATTTAAAAATTTGTTGATAGAATTATGTATAAGAATTCAATTTTAAAAAATTCAATAAATTATTTATTTTTGTATTTAAATAATTGAAATCTGGTAGAATTTTTTAATATAAATTGATTTAAAAATGAATTTTAGTCAAAATTTTAGATGATAATGAAATATTAAAATCATTTTAGCATGGATTTTTGGAAAGAGACCTGAAATTTTTGAAATTTAAACCTGAATTTTTAGAAATAATTGAATTTTGAAAAGGTTTTGTTTTCAAAGTTGGCAAAATTTTAATTTTTTTAAAAAAAGTTCTCCAATTCAATGATTTTCAATATCTACTGTTTTAATAAAATTTTCTAAAAAATGCAATTATTTGCAATAAATTTTAATGAAATAAATTCATTTATTTTCATAAATAACACAATTTTCATAAGGATTCAATTATTGTCTTAAATAAGAAAATTATTTTTAGGATTCTTAAAAATGTTATTAACATTCGTCGAAAAAATTAAATTATTTAAAAATTTGTTGATAGAATCATGTATAAGAATTCAATTTTAAGAAACATTTAATTATGCACTAAATTATCTTTGTTTGTTTTTAAATAATTGAATTCTCATAGACTTTTCTAATAATAATTGATTAATAAATGAATTTCAGTTAAAGTTTTAGATAATAATTGAATTTTGGAGGAGTTAAAATAAAAAAAAATAATTGCCATTTTTTAGAAATAATTGAATTTTGTTTAAGTTTTAAATTAAAATCTTTGAAAATTTGAATTTTTCATACTTTTATTTAAAAATTCTATCGAACTAATTTAATTTTAAGAAAGATTAATTAAAATTTTTTAAAATTATTTTATGTTTTTACTTTTTAATGTATATTAAAAAAATTATTAAAACTTGCTTTAAAGTAGAATCTTATTTTAAATTTTTATAAAGAACATTTTTTTGAGTATTTAATCATTTTTAGGGAGTTTCGCCTGTACTTTCGTAGAGTGCGGTCGTGTTTACCATTTGCTCCTCAGATTTATATTTTCACGTCTCAATTTTTTGGGATTTCGTTGTTTTAACGTTTTTTATTTACTCTTGTGCGCTCTTTTATCTCACACGTGAGGTGGATGTGATTTTTGTGTTTTACTTTATGCTATTTTATATACCCATTAGTTATATGCTCAATCCAAGTTTTATCTGTGACATTGTGCTACTTTGTGGTGCCGTTTGTGCATTTTGACTGTGTTCCCCAGTGTTCTCTGGTACTTTTATTTTTTGTCACCTAGCTTCATGGATATTTGATTATAGTGTTTTTACACTTTCTCTTTTGTGTATTACAAAATTATTTTTTTTTTTTTTTCTTTGGCTGCCTTGAAATATCTTATAGTTAATTTTTGGTTTTGAATACTCTTTGTTCATTAATATACTACAATGTCAACGAAAGAGGAACAGAGATGGAACCAATTGTTTACGCAAATCAGTGATCTTTCTTTGTCAAATTCTGATTTGAAACAAGGTATAGCAAAGACTAATAATATTTTGGAATCGTTAAATAATAAACTTGGCAAGCAAGAGAATAGAATACTTTCAGTGGAGAATAGTGTTATACGTTTTGACAAATTTTTGCGTGAAAAAAACATTGTTCTTTTTAATATTGAGGACTCTGAAACTATTAACAGTGATCTATTAAAAAAAATTTGTCTCATTTTCAAAAGTGTTGATCTTGATATCCCCGAGTTAGCCATTCAGGATATTTTTCGCCTTGGGAAAAATAAAAATAATCGCCCCATCTTAATTAAATTTATTGGTGCTAGATGGGTGAAATTGATTTTTTCGAAGGTAACAGCTCTGAAGAATCTAAAAATTTTCATTGCAAACGACCGCACACCTGAAGAAAGACAGCAGCGTAAACAGATGTTGCATGAAGTCAAAAAAATGCAAGATGCTGGCATTAAAGCGAAAATAATTAATAATAGGATCCAAGTATTTGAAAATCCCTCTACTGTGATTTCGAAAGATCATTCACCTCGTCCCCACTCAACGCTGGGTCCTTCAGTGATACCAATGGAAATTGCTTCACAAGACTCCCCACTAATTAATGAACCCCCTCCAAATCGTCACGTTAATGTGAGCCAGTCTACAAGAAAGACACGACTTCGCAAGGGGCAGAGTTCGGCAGCTAATTCGGGACCAATGACCGCTTTTCTAGCACAAGGAACTCCTAATTCTGCAAAGGATCCACCTAATAGTGCTCGCCCCCTCACATCTAAGAAGCTTACCTGGAACGACTGTGAGTAGCAATCAAAAACACATGGGAGGTCCCTTCGGAGTTTCGGTTCTACTTCACTTTCAGTATGTGAGGAACTGAAGTCGGGTAATGTGTATTTTTGGAACGTTCACGGGATAAACAACTTGCATGATATTAAAGAGTTCGTCAATTCTACAGACATTCTTTGCATTTCTGAGACTTGGAATGATTCGGAATTCATTAAGCCCTTATTCCAGAACAACACTTTTAGAGTCCTTCAGGTTCAAGCTACAAGGTCCCACAGCGTTGGCAGAGCTAAGGGTGGTCTCCTCATCGCATTCAACACGTGTTTTTACAACGCTTCTGTATTGTCATCCTCCTTTGATCAACTGTTTGTTAAATTTGTCTCGTTATCAAGTGATGTTAGTTTTATATTAGGTTTAGTCTATATTGCGCCAAATGATTGCTTGGATGTATTTTTTGATAATTTTAATCATAATTTGAACAATGTTTTTTATGCGTTTCCAAACCTTCCAATATTCGTGGGTGGGGATTTTAATTCTAGAGTCTCTGACTTGAATCATCTGGACCCAAATTTCTTTCAATCTTCTAATTGGATTAATCCAATTAGAATTTCTTCAGATAAAATCTTAAATAACAGAGGTAAAATGTTAGTAAATAATTTTGAACTCAATGATCTTATTTTATTAAACGGACGTTGCCCAAGTGACAGCCCTGCTAATTTCACTTTTTTGGGTCCAAATGGATCAAGTGTGATAGACTTAATTTGGTGTTCATCGGGAGCACTTCCCTATGTTCGAGACTTATAAGTTCATCAATTAGCTACTTCCTCAGATCACTTTCCGCTGATTTTGAATCTCTCTTTTTTACCTTTTAAAAATTCAATCGATAATTCCATTAAGTTCAAATTCAACATCGATAAATCTGATTTGTTTTTCTCTAATATGGAATTCAATGAGGAGGTGGCTAATATCAACTGCGATGTAGATGTACAGAACTCAATCCTTATTTCTAACATTAAAAAAACTGCCTCGAATTTGGAAATGTGCATTTTTCCTCCTAAAAATGTTAATTTTATTAAACATAAACCCTGGTTGGATTCTCAGACAAAAACTGCTAAGAAACGTGTTGACAGTGCTTTGAAATTTTGTAAGACTCAAAATTTTTCGAATTCTGCTAGATCAAGATATTATGATGAAAAATATAAATACTTGAAGTTTGTTAAATTTAAGAAAGAAGAATTTGATAAGGCTCGGCTTAGGGAAATAAACAACTGTAAGTCTGCGAATCAATTTTGGAGGGTTGTTAATGCGTATCGTCCAAAGGCTAGTCATGAATCTTTCATAGAATTGGATGCTTGGCATAATTATTTACAGGAATGTTACCCCGTTTACTTTAATGTTTCGACTTTGGATACTCGTGTTTTGCGTCATTCTGTTCCGGAGCTCGACCTTAGTATTACGTATGAAGAGATTGTTTTCTGTCTGTACAAATGTAAAGATGGGAAGGCCCCGGGTTTGGATGGCATTAATTATAATTTTTTTAAAAGATTACCTCAAAATTGGATATTATTCATGGCAAATTTGTTCAACAAGATTCTCGACTCTGAAACAGTTCCTAGTGACTGGGGAAAAATGTCTACTTTCATGCTTTTTAAAAAGGGTAGCCCTAAAGACCCTGCGAATTATAGGCCTATCACTCTTGTCAATTGTGTTGCCAAAATTTTTACCCAGATTATATGTAATCGTCTAGTCTCATGGGCAAACAACAGGAATCTTATTCCCGAATCACAGGCAGGTTTCAGGAGGGGTAGAAGCTGCCTGGATAATTTGTTTACCCTATCTTCAATTATTCAAATTCAATTAAGTAATCCCGGCTCGGTTGTCTATGCCGCTTTTATTGATTTTAAAGGGGCCTTCCCATCGATTTCTCACGAACTCTTGTGGAAGAAACTATATTCTTTGGGCCTCAGCTCTAAAATAATTAATATTATTCGTGACTTCTACTCTAAGGCCTTTACTTGTATTAAATCGGATAAGGGTCTCACAGATAGTGTTAAAGTTACTCAGGGGGTCTTACAGGGGGAGGTTCTCAGTCCCTTGGAGTTCTTATTATTTATTGCCGATTTGGAAGACTTTTTTGTAGATCGGGGTTGCAGAGGCATATCGGTTAATAGCTCCACTGAAATTCTTATGTTAGGCTACGCCGACGACTACGTTCTTTTAGCTGACTCTCCGCTAGAACTTAGTAAAAAGTTAAAAGTTTTGCATGATTATTGCGTGTTGAATAGACTTGTAGTTAATACTGACAAAACAAAAATTGTAATTTTTACAAGGTCGGGTAATTCGAAAGCAAAGCATTATAACTCTTTTAAATATGGCGATGGTTGCATTGGAGTGGTAAATGAGTATACTTACCTAGGCGTCCCATTTCACAATTCGTGCTCTTTTTTACCAGCTGCGAGAAAATTTATTTCTTCTGCAAACACCGCAATCAACTCAGTGTTGAGAATAATTTATTCAATGAAAACTAAGTCATTAGAGTCATGTTCTAATCTGTTTCAGAGTCTAGCTCTTAGCGTTTTGTTTTACGGGTGCCTAATTTGGGGGCTGGGTTTTCTTGAGAACATTGAAAAAGTTCAATTATCCTTTTTCAAGAAATTACTGGGCCTCCCTTTATGTACCCCGAACTACGCTGTAAGACTAGAAACGGGAAGTTTACATCTAGCTTACAAAGTTTTTAAACTCAACCTTTCCTGGCTAAATAAAATTTTTTCAATGGATGATTCGCGGTACCCCAGGATATGTTTTGTTAAATTACTTAAACTAGCAAAAAACAAACCGAATAATAAGTTCAACTGGCTAATCCAATTAAAATCTCAATTGTTCGAACCTTGTGGTCTTACTGACTTATGGTCAGAGATTACTTCTCGTGCTTCTTTTTTTGACTCGGAAACAGTACTAAAGTCATTTTCACTCTTTATTGTCTCGCGTGATAGGGAGAGTCTCAAGTCTTCTAAGAGTCTTGCGATTTACCCTTTTCTTACGAACCATGATACTGACAAAAATTATCTACAGTTAAATATTCCGTTCTTTTATAAAAGAATTTTTGCTCAATGTCGTTTACTTAACTCACACATGCCGAGGATTATTTTCAATAAAAAAAAGTTTATTTTTCACCCTGATGCAACTTGCGCTTCTTGCAGACTTGAAAACGAATGTATGTATCACATTCTTTCCAATTGCCCTTCCTGTCATCATTTGTTTGACGCTATTACTTGTACCGAAATTAGTAACCTACCGCCTGAGGATAAGTGGCTTCATGTTCTATCATCAAATAGTTGTGTATTGGTCAAACAATTTGTTAACACCTTTATTAAGGTCTTGGACACTCGTTTAAGTCGTGAATAGTGTAATAGTTTTGTAAACTTTTGTCTGTTTGTTGTATGTTGTATTTTATATGCGTAACTCCCTTGTAATCACATTCTGTGTTTAATAACAAGTGTAAATAAATAAATAAATAAATAAATAAATAATCATTTTTAGAGTGAATCAGAATATTCTTTTGGGTCAAGGAAAAAGACAAAATTTTGTCTGGAAATCAGGGAAAAGTCAGGGAAAAAGAAAATTAAATTTTTGTAGCAACCCTGAAGAATCATTATATGAAAACTTTGAATTCCATTTTTTTGTATTGACGCATAAATAATTTATTAAGTTATCAAGAAAATTGAAAGGACTATTCCATTTTCCACCAAATCGTTCTGCTAATTGACGATGTAAATTTACCATTTATGGATTTGTTCTCGTTGGGCATCTGTACGAACTGACAATTTGAGCTCTGGGTAGTAACTGTCGCCTCATATAAGCAAGAAATTCAAGAATTCTGGGATGATCGTTGACCATTACATCAGCCAATACTTGTATTGTAGCAAGACCTGCTTCGAAATTTGCTGCTGGCAGCAATGGCAAGCTTAAACTCATCCATAAAATATCGCTCGGAGTTTGGTGTAATTGGAGATTTATCCATTTTTGTAGAATTTGCTTACGAAAAAAATAAGCATCCTTCCAAATTAATCGCTGGGATTAATTAATTCAGAGCATAGTGTGCTGCACCTTCAAAACCTCCTACCATCGAAATCTGATTTTCTAAGATTTGGGGGGCTAGTTTTAAAATCTTTTCCCATATCGCTATCTACATAGCAGTAGTTTTGGAAGTATCAAATATGAAAAATCCCGGTAATAGCTGTAAATATATTTCTTTAATTAGGTTACATTCATATAAATATATTTTAAAATGTTTGTTTTTAAAAGTAACGTTAAAACGTACTTGGTTGGCATATCGCACATATACAATGTATAATATTGTTGGAGGCAGGGACGCAATTCAACCTTTTCCGATTCTACAATGATCGATTGTGTATTTTCTATTCTACAAATATCCAATTCTACATTAACCGATTGCACAAAATTCTAAAATTTGCACATAATAGAAAATTTTACTATTTATTAACATTTCGTCATCAGGAAAATTAACCTAGTTCTAAATGACAACTTCAGTTGTGTGTAAATAAACATCTTTATTAATAATTTTAAATAAACCTTGTGTTGTCATTTTATTATGACATTCGAAATAGTAAGATAATCACAGCGACATAATTTTGAAAACTTGTCAAGCAAAATAAAGAAAATAAAACCATATTTATTTAGCAAAAACTGAAATTATATATTTAGTAAATTAAAAGTAAAGTAATCACTGTGCCATAATTTTGAAAACTAGTCAAGCAAAAAGAAGAAAAAAAACCATATTTATTTAGTAAAAACTAAAACAAAAATAAGAATTTTCTCATTAAACCAATTAATTAAAGATAACCTTTTGCAGAACATGAAATTTGTTTTATTTTTTTTACAAATCACAAACTTCAACATAAATTCGAACATAAATATTTCAATCACTTTTTAATAAAACAAGTAATATTATTATAAAATGTAACTCTAACATTATTTAATTTAAATATTTTAATTGTTTTCCACAATTTCTTTTCTTCAATAATGGTTGGCCTTTTTTGTTTTAACATCCAGACTTAGATGCACGTAAATCGACATCAACATGCTTGCGTGGTCTGCCACGCTTTCTGAATTTCTCTAAAATTCAATTTGGTTTATTCAAATTCATTGCACCATTATATTTTCTTTATTTTTATATTACTAATAATAGTAGTTAAGCTAGGCGGGTTCTGGCCCAGTTACCGATGGTCGGTAAGGTAAATTTCTTAATAGCTCACTTTCAGGTGGGTTAGAAGGTGTGTTCTACTTTACCGTCCGAGTTTTAGTTCCGGCTTCCACTGCTAGATGGCGCCACCGCTCAATTTAAACCCCCTTGGTGGGGTATTTAAATTTTTTATTTCAAACTTTCAAGTGGGTTAGAGGGCATGTTTTGTTTTACTGACATCTGTGTTCCGGCCGCCACCGAGAGATGGCGCCACCAGTGAATTTAAACCACCTTGGCAGGAAATTTAAATTTTTTATTTTTAAACTCTTAAGTGGGTTAGAAAGGGTGTTCTGTTTTACCGACCGAGTTTTAGTTTTAGCTGCCACCGAGAGATGGCGCTACCAGTGAATTCAAACCCCCTTGGCGGGAAATTTAAATTTTTTATTTTTAAACCTTTAAGTGGGTTAGAAGGAACGTTCTGTTTTACCGACATCTACGCTTTGGCTGACACCGAGAGATGGCGCCACCGTCGAACTCAAACCCCCTTGGCGGGAAATTTAAATTTTTATTTTTAAACTTTTAAGTGGGTTAGAAGGGATAATTTTAAATTATCACTAAGTGAAAGTTGGTTAGTGTTCTACTTTACCGACTTTGATGATAATGCTCCTATAAGATGCCGGTAAATTACCAACTGATGGTAAGTTGCCGACCGATAGTAAGTGTTACCATCAGCCTGTGGAGTAGTGGAGAGGTGAGTATTGTGGGGACTGGGGTATAAATTACGGAGCGCGGACCACAAACATCAGTTGCATCTTGAATGGTGCAGCAGTCGACTTCCAGGTTTTAAGGGTTCCAAAGTTTCTTTACAGAGTTTTCAGTGTTAATTTTCAGAGACAATTTTCAGAGTTTTTTTCGTTTTGAATTTAGGAGTTATTGATTTTTTATTATAGGCTTTTTTATTTTTGTGTTCTATTTTGCATTAGTTTTAAGTTAGTTGTGTTTTTTTCTATTTTAGGTTTTTTTTTCTTCTATTTTGTATTAGTTTTAAGGTGGTGGTGGTTTTTTATATTTTAGGATTTTTTTAGTTTTAGTTGTTTATTTTCAGGATTTTTTTTAGTTTGAGTTTTTTTTGGTTTTTCTTAGTTTTAGACGTATTTTTTTAAGTTTATTTTCAGATTTAGGTATCAAGATGCCAAAGTGCAAATCGCCAAAGAAGTCTCGTCAACGTATAGACATAGAAGACTATAATGAAGTGTTTCAAAAATCTGGAAACTTCATTACAACAGCGGAACGTCAGGTCATTTCAACGATAGCTATGACTAGCGAGGAGAAAATGGTAACAGCATTTGAATGGCAGAACAAGTGTCAACGGTATATAAAAATTTTCCGAAACTTTTTACGTATGTCTGATTTTTTTTCATCTCAAAGATCTAGGTGCTTAAATTTAAGACAAAAAATGGAATACTTGCTCTGCCATTTTGATGCTCTAATAAAACGTGGTGCGGGCGTTGAAGTAGTGAATGAAGGAATGAAATGGGTGGATTTTGAAGAAGCGTTTGAGGGTCGTTTACAAGATAGTGCTGTAATGAATTTAGATTACAAGGATATTAATGAATTCCTTGATGATGCCTTTAGTTTATTTAAAGTTAACATTGAAAAAGCTTTAAACAGGTTTGGTCCGCTAAAAGTGTACACCGAATTGTTCGCGAAATTTGTTAAAGATTCCATTGACGGTAAAACCTAAGAAATATCAAATTTAAAGACATTCATCGCGAAAACCGGTGAAATTTTAGTTACAACCTCATTAGATGACTGGTACAATGTATATGTTAAACAAGTAACCTTAAAAAGAATGGAAGAATTCCAAGAGAAAGATTCTAATTGGCGACTTCATTCTATTGAAAGGTTGGAGGTTAACATTAACAAGTACAATCCTATGCGCGCAAGTTGTTATATCAATTTGCCAACTTCTATCAATCGAAAGCATGCCTGCATTAATGTCCAAAATGCTGATAATCAGTGTTTTAAATGGACAATATTGTCAGCACTGTACCCAGCAGACAAACACGCAGATCGAGTTTCAAAATATATACCCTATGAAGATACACTCAATTTTAGTGGTATCGAATTTCCTGTTTCCCTCGAAGACATTTCTAAATGTACGGTCTAGATCCAGCACACTATTATACTACACCGGGTTTGACTTGGGACGCAATGTTAAAGTATACGAATGTGAGACTTGAACTCTTGACAGACATTGACATGGTAATGTTTATTGAACGAGGAATAAGAGGTGGTGTAAGTCAATGTACAAATCGATATACAAAAGCTAACAATCCTTACATGGAGAAATTTAATGAAAATGAGGACACGTCTTACATCGTATACTTTGACGCAAATAATCTATACGGTTGGGCAATGGTTCAACCGCTTCCCTATGGTGGCTTCAAGTGTGTAGAGAATGTTGATAATAGTTTTGGTTTCAATGTTGCATACGATGCGCCTACAGGTTACATTTTGGAAGTGGATTTGGATTATTCAGATCACGTTCTCGATAAACACAGCGATTTTCCATTTTGTCCAAAACGCTCGAAGCCACCAGGGTCAAAAGAGGAGAAGCTCCTAACTACTCCTAACTACTAACTCCATTATCGTGCCTTAAAACAAGCTATTGCCAACGGTCTCGTGTTAGTTAAAATTGATCGCGTCTTAAAATTCGAACAATCCACATAGTTGAAAAGTTACATTGACTTTAATATTACGCGAGAAACAAACGCCAGTAATGAATTTGAGAAAAACTTGTTTAAATTGATGAACAACGCAGTATTTGGCAAAACAATGGAGAACGTGCGAAAACATGTTGAAATTAAACTTGTGACAAAGTGGGAGGGTAGGTATGGAGCTGAAGCCTTAATCTCCAAACCTTACTTCCACAGCAGAGTCTGTCAAGAGTTCAAGTCTTACATTCGTATACTTTAACATTGCGTCCAAAGTCAAACCCGGTGTAGTATAATAGTGTGCTGGATCTAGACCGTACGAAATTAAACACTGGTTTCTGAAATTTTTGAAAATGTCCACGAGTAACAATATGTCGGTTTGCATGTACATTGTACATTGTACAAGTATACATAATCACCAAGATTTTGACAATTAAATTCACTCCACACTTTCCGTGCATGTGCATAATCTTCATTGGAAACATTTGAATCGTTTAATGTGCTGTAGAATTTATCTTTCGGTGGTAACTCTGTTTCGTCGAGTTTTTCCCTTGAGTCAATGTACTCGTAAGGAAAAACTCCTTTTCGCGTCAACAACTGAATTTTATCGTCGCTGTAATTTGAAAAAGCGGAATTTACAATTTTGTATTCTTTGAGATAGGATGCTAACTTTTCCAATGATGATGCCATGAACTTGAAAGAGTCAATAAAACGGAACTTTAGAAAACTACCTTTTACATTTTTAGTAAAACTAATGTACTTTTCTTTGTTAATAGGAAGCAAATAAACATTGCCGTCAAATCCAGTAGCAATAGCATCAATAATGAAATGCGCATCATAGCCACTGAGATTATGGAAAACAACAGGTATGATCTGCGATTTATGGTAATTAATATTACAATCTTAATGAGCGGGTCCGCGGTACTTCCCTGTTAGATGGCAATGGTCTCGTACTTTCACATTCCCATACGCAATTTTCTTTTTATAAATATGACAAGTCATATCATTTCGAAAAGCTGCCAACTGCTGTGGACTTAATGTTTCCATGGGTACTGGATTCTCAAATAGGAAATCTAGATTATCAGCCAAGTTCTTTAATTCTGTGAAAAACCATTTAGCTGGATTTTCCTCATCTCTAGGTGATGCTTTGTACACAGACAAAGAGTCATCGAAACTACACTTTAAGTAATAACCAATACTGAGAGTTTCATGGTTTTAAAACACCTCAGTTTTTTTTGGTTCTTGGGGTGCTGCCGAGGGAATTAACATACTTTCACAATCGGCATAAATGATGAAGGGTACACGTTCCTTATTTTGAAAACTTTTTAATTCAACTGCATTCTGACCTTTTTGGGGTAATTTAATTTTTGTGTCGTTCATTTTTTGACAATGCTCTTCATGTTCGTTAAGCTTAATTTCATCTGCAAAGTAATGCAGGCAACGATCGTAAATGTATTTTTTGTTTTTCTTCTTTGACAAGTCTGAACTGACAAGTCTCGACAAGTCCTTTATCCAGACATAAAGGTAGTTAACCCTTTGAGTCATACATTTTTTATTTCATTGAAATCTATTGAAAGTGGTTACTCGGGGGTTTGTGGGGTCGCTGAATACGAATCTGGCATCAGATTTTCAAAATTCAAAATGGCGGATCCAATATGGCGGACTCGAAAATAAAAAATGAACAGAATTTGCTTGGAACTTGTTACTCGGGGGTTTTTGGGGTCGCTGAATACAAACCTGGCATCAAATTTTCAAAATTCAAAATGGCGGATCCAATATGGTGGACGCGAAAATAAAAAATGAACAGAATTTGCTTGGAACTCGTTACTCGGGGGTTTTTGGGGTCGCTGAATACGAATCTGGCATCAGATTTTCAAAATTCAAAATGGCGGATCCAATATGGCGGACGCGAAAATAAAAAATGAACAGAATTTGCTTGGAACTCGTTACTCGGGGGTTTTTGGGGTCGCTGAATACGAATCTGGCATCAGATTTTCAAAATTCAAAATGGCGGATCCAATATGGCGGACGCGAAAATAAAAAATGAACAAAATTTGCTTGGAACTCGTTACTCGGGGGTTTTAGGGTCGCTGAATACGAATCTGGCATCAGATGTTCAAAATTCAAAATGGCTGTTTCAATATGACGGACGCGAAAATAAAAAATGAACAGAATTTGCTTGGAACTCGTTACTCGGGGGTTTTTGGGGTCGCTGAATACGAATCTGGCATCAGATTTTTAACATTTAAAATGGCGGATCCAATATGGCGGACAAACAAACAAATGACAAACGACAGACTTACACGAACGATTCTCTCCACACGTAAGTACCGACTTTAATCAAACAAATGACAATCGACACAATTAACACAAACGATTTCCTCCACAGGTGAGTATAGGCTACAATCGGACAAATTACAATCAACAGACTTACACGAACGATTATCTCCACAGGTAAGTACCGACTTCAAACAAACAAATGACAAACGACAGACTTATACGAACGATTCTCTCCACAGGTAAGTACCGACTTTAATCAAACAAATAAAAATCGACACAATTAACGAAGACGATTTCCTCCACAGGTGAGTATCGGCTACAATCGGACAAATCACAATCAACAGACTTACACGAACGATTATCTCCACAGGTAAGTACCGACTTCAAACAAACAAATGACAAACGACAGACTAACACGAACGATACCCTCCAAAGGTAAGTATCAACTTCATTCAAACAAACGACATTCGAGAAACTATTACTAACGATTCTCTCAACAGGTTAATATAGCTTTTACGTTGAAAGAAGGTATTTTGTTGAGTAGAAGCAGTATTATTGTATGTGTTTTTTTACATCACATCCTGCATTAAGTTTGACATTTTCAGTTACTTATCGGTTAGCAATTGTTTACTAATATCTACAGTTTGTTCAATCGGATTGTCAAAAATGGTACATTATATTCAGTATCAAAAAATTAATTCTTTTTTCTATAGACAGAAATACTATGAAGAGGATTTTACGTTAAACGAGTTACCTGACTGTGGATTGTCAGGATTCATTCACTTTTGTTTTTACTCTTTAATTTTATCCGAACGTTTTAAATCTTCTAAGTTTATTAATAAATTTATTAATATTCATGCCAGATTCGTATTCAGCGACCCCAAAAACCCCCAAAAAAACGAGTTCTAAGCAAATTCTGTTCATTTTTTATTTTCGCGTCCGCCATATCGGATCCGCCATTTGCAATTTTGAAACTCTGATGCCAGATTCGTATTCAGCGACCCCAAAAACCCCCGAGTAACGAGTTCCAAGCAAATTCTGTTCATTTTTTATTTTCGCGTCCGCCATAATGCATCCGCCATTTTGAATTTTGCAAATCTGATCCCAGATTCGTATTCAGAGACCTCAAAAACCCCTGAGTAACCAGTTTCAAGCAAATTCAGTTTATTTTTAATTTTCGCGTCCGCCATATTGGATCCGCCATTTTGAATTTTGAAAATCTGATCCCAGATTCGTATTCAGAGACCTCAAAAACCTCCGAGTAACGAGTTTTATGAAAATAGGTTTGAAAGTTCATTTGAAATACTTTTATTTTATAAATTATTACAAAAAATTGTTATTTATTATTAAAAATTATAAAAAAAAATTTCAAAAAAGTAATTGTAAATATAGTTTAGGATCTAATTTGTAAAGAAAATAAATTATCATCTCAAAAATTAGTAAGGATAAGTAGAAAATGAATTTTTTCTGAAAAAGAAGCATTATTTTCTGTTATTTATTTGTTTATAATATTTTTATTATTAACAAATTGTGAATCAACAGTTTTCTTAGACTTGTTTAGGTATGAGGAACATGCCCGGAAAAAAACCCTAAATTTATTAATAAATATGCCATAGAAATACTGAAAACTGAGAAGGAAAAGGTGGGTCGCTGAGAGACCCACTGTGACGCAAAGGGTTAAAGTATATGAGAGGTATATCAGTTTTAACATCATCGTCTTCACTTAAATTTTCATCTATATAGTGATCTTCAATTCGAAGAAGATTGATTCATCTTCTTTTGAGATGAAAGATGTAGTGGTGCAACTGTAAACTTCTCATCTCTTTTAACAAAACCATATAAGTTGACAGAAATGTTGTTTAGGATTTCAAATTTAGAAATGTCTTCGAGGGAACCAGGAAATTCGATACCACTAAAATTGAGTGTATCTTCATAGGGTTTATATTTTGAAACTCGATCTGCGTGTTTGTCTGCTGGGTACAGTGCTGACAATATTGCCCATTTAAAACACTGATTATCAGCATTTTGGACATTAATGCAGGCATGCTTTCGATTGATAGAAGTTGGCAAATTGATATAACAACTTGCGCGCATAGGATTGTATTTGTTAATGTTAACCTCCAACCTTTCAATAGAATGAAGTCTCCAATTAGAATCTTTCTCTTGGAATTCTTCCATTCTTTTTAAGGTTACTTGTTTAACATAAACATTGTACCAGTCATCTAATGGGGTTGTAACTAAAATTTCACCGGTTTTCGCAATGAATGTCTTTAAATTTGATATTTCTTGAGTTTTGCCGTCAATGGAATCTTTAACAAATTTCGCGAACAATTCGGTGTACACTTTTAGCGGACCAAACCTGTTTAAAGCTTTTTCAATGTTAACTTTAAATAAACTAAAGGCATCATCAAGGAATTCATTAATATCCTTGTAATCTAAATTCATTACAGCACTATCTTGTAAACGACCCTCAAACGCTTCTTCAAAATCCACCCATTTCATTCCTCCATTCACTACTTCAACGCCCGCACCACGTTTCATTAGAGCATCAAAATGGCAGAGCAAGTATTCCATTTTTTGTCTTAAATTTAAGCACCTATATCTTTGAGATGAAGAAAAATCAGACTCACGTAAAAAGTTTCGAAAAATGTTTATATACCGTTGACACTTGTTCTGCCATTCCAATGCTGTAACCATTTGCTCTTCGCCAGTCATTGCCATCGTTAAAATGAGCTAACGTTCCGCTGTTGTAATAAAGTTGCCAGATTCTTGACACACTTCATTATAGTCTTCATGTCTATACGTTGACGAGACTTCTTTGGCGATTTGCACTTTGGCATCTTGATACCTAAATCTGAAAATAAACCTAAAAAATACGTCTAAAACTAAGAAAAACCTGAAAAAACTAAAACTAAAAAAAAATCCTGAAAATAAACAACTAAAACTAAAAAAATCCTGAAATAGAAAAAACCACCACCACCTTTAAACTAATACAAAATAGAACAAAAAAAACCTAAAATAGAAAAAAAAAACCACCACCAACTTAAAACTAATGCAAAATAGAACACAAAGATGAAAAAAAGCCTATAATAAAAAATCAATAACTCCTAATTTTAAAACGAAGAAAAGCTCTGAAAATTGTCTCTGAAACTTAACTCTGAAAACTCTGTAAAGAAAATCTGGAACCCTGAAAACCTGAAAGTAGACTGCTGCACCATTCAAGATGCAACTGATGTTTGTGGCCCGCGCTCCGTAACTTATACCCCAGTCCCCACTATACTCACCTCCCCACTACTTCACAGGCGCGCGCAACTCTCCTACCACAATGTAGTAAACCCCGACTACTGGGATAACTTGAAGTTAACATAACCCAAGTGGGTAATTTACCGGAATTTTTATAGGAGCATTATCATCAAAGTCGGTAAAGTAGAACACTAACCAACTTTCACTTAGTGATAATTTAAAATTATCCCTTCTAACCCACTTAAAAGTTTAAAAATAAAAATTTAAATTTCCCGCCAAGGGGGTTTGAGTTCGACGGTGGCGCCATCTCTCGGTGTCAGCCAAAGCGTAGATGTCGGTAAAACAGAACGTTCCTTCTAACCCACTTAAAGGTTTAAAAATAAAAAATTTAAATTTCCCGCCAAGGGGGTTTGAATTCACTGGTAGCGCCATCTCTCGGTGGCAGCTAAAACTAAAACTCGGTCGGTAAAACAGAACACCCTTTCTAACCCACTTAAGAGTTTAAAAATAAAAAATTTAAATTTCCTGCCAAGGTGGTTTAAATTCACTGGTGGCGCCATCTCTCGGTGGCGGCCGGAACACAGATGTCAGTAAAACAAAACATGCCCTCTAACCCACTTGAAAGTTTGAAATAAAAAATTTAAATACCCCACCAAGGGGGTTTAAATTGAGCGGTGGCGCCATCTAGCAGTGGAAGCCGGAACTAAAACTCGGACGGTAAAGTAGAACACACCTTCTAACCCACCTGAAAGTGAGCTATTAAGAAATTTACCTTACCGACCATCGGTAACTGGGCCAGAACCCGCCTAGCTTAACTACTATTATTAGTAATATAAAAATAAAGAAAATATAATGGTGCAATGAATTTGAATAAACCAAATTGAATTTTAGAGAAATTCAGAAAGCGTGGCAGACCACGCAAGCATGTTGATGTCGATTTACGTGCATCTAAGTCTGGATGTTAAAACAAAAAAGGCCAACCATTATTGAAGAAAAGAAATTGTGGAAAACAATTAAAATATTTAAATTAAATAATGTTAGAGTTACATTTTATAATAATATTACTTGTTTTATTAAAAAGTGATTGAAATATTTATGTTCGAATTTATGTTGAAGTTTGTGATTTGTAAAAAAAATAAAACAAATTTCATGTTCTGCAAAAGGTTATCTTTAATTAATTGGTTTAATGAGAAAATTCTTATTTTTGTTTTAGTTTTTACTAAATAAATATGGTTTTTTTTCTTCTTTTTGCTTGACTAGTTTTCAAAATTATGGCACAGTGATTACTTTACTTTTAATTTACTAAATATATAATTTCAGTTTTTGCTAAATAAATATGGTTTTATTTTCTTTATTTTGCTTGACAAGTTTTCAAAATTATGTCGCTGTGATTATCTTACTATTTCGAATGTCATAATAAAATGACAACACAAGGTTTATTTAAAATTATTAATAAAGATGTTTATTTACACACAACTGAAGTTGTCATTTAGAACTAGGTTAATTTTCCTGATGACGAAATGTTAATAAATAGTAAAATTTTCTATTATGTGCAAATTTTAGAATTTTGTGCAATCGGTTAATGTAGAATTGGATATTTGTAGAATAGAAAATACACAATCGATCATTGTAGAATCGGAAAAGGTTGAATTGCGTCCCTGCCTCCAACAATATTATACATTGTATATGTGCGATATGCCAACCAAGTACGTTTTAACGTTACTTTTAAAAACAAACATTTTAAAATATATTTATATGAATGTAACCTAATTAAAGAAATATATTTACAGCTATTACCGGGATTTTTCATATTTGATACTTCCAAAACTACTGCTATGTAGATAGCGATATGGGAAAAGATTTTAAAACTAGCCCCCCAAATCTTAGAAAATCAGATTTCGATGGTAGGAGGTTTTGAAGGTGCAGCACACTATGCTCTGAATTAATTAATCCCAGCGATTAATTTGGAAGGATGCTTATTTTTTTCGTAAGCAAATTCTACAAAAATGGATAAATCTCCAATTACACCAAACTCCGAGCGATATTTTATGGATGAGTTTAAGCTTGCCATTGCTGCCAGCAGCAAATTTCGAAGCAGGTCTTGCTACAATACAAGTATTGGCTGATGTAATGGTCAACGATCATCCCAGAATTCTTGAATTTCTTGCTTATATGAGGCGACAGTTACTACCCAGAGCTCAAATTGTCAGTTCGTACAGATGCCCAACGAGAACAAATCCATAAATGGTAAATTTACATCGTCAATTAGCAGAACGATTTGGTGGAAAATGGAATAGTCCTTTCAATTTTCTTGATAACTTAATAAATTATTTATGCGTCAATACAAAAAAATGGAATTCAAAGTTTTCATATAATGATTCTTCAGGGTTGCTACAAAAATTTAATTTTCTTTTTCCCTGACTTTTCCCTGATTTCCAGACAAAATTTTGTCTTTTTCCTTGACCCAAAAGAATATTCTGATTCACTCTAAAAATGATTAAATACTCAAAAAAATGTTCTTTATAAAAATTTAAAATAAGATTCTACTTTAAAGCAAGTTTTAATAATTTTTTTAATATACATTAAAAAGTAAAAACATAAAATAATTTTAAAGAATTTTAATTAATCTTTCTTAAAATTAAATTAGTTCGATAGAATTTTTAAATAAAAGTATGAAAAATTCAAATTTTCAAAGATTTTAATTTAAAACTTAAACAAAATTCAATTATTTCTAAAAAATGGCAATTATTTTTTTTTATTTTAACTCCTCCAAAATTCAATTATTATCTAAAACTTTAACTGAAATTCATTTATTAATCAATTATTATTAGAAAAGTCTATGAGAATTCAATTATTTAAAAACAAACAAAGATAATTTAGTGCATAATTAAATGTTTCTTAAAATTGAATTCTTATACATGATTCTATCAACAAATTTTTAAATAATTTAATTTTTTCGACGAATGTTAATAACATTTTTAAGAATCCTAAAAATAATTTTCTTATTTAAGACAATAATTGAATCCTTATGAAAATTGTGTTATTTATGAAAATAAATGAATTTATTTCATTAAAATTTATTGCAAATAATTGCATTTTTTAGAAAATTTTATTAAAACAGTAGATATTGAAAATCATTAAATTGGAGAACTTTTTTTAAAAAAATTAAAATTTTGCCAACTTTGAAAACAAAACCTTTTCAAAATTCAATTATTTCTAAAAATTCAGGTTTAAATTTCAAAAATTTCAGGTCTCTTTCCAAAAATCCATGCTAAAATGATTTTAATATTTCATTATCATCTAAAATTTTGACTAAAATTCATTTTTAAATCAATTTATATTAAAAAATTCTACCAGATTTCAATTATTTAAATACAAAAATAAATAATTTATTGAATTTTTTAAAATTGAATTCTTATACATAATTCTATCAACAAATTTTTAAATAATTGAATTCTTTCGACGAATGTAAATAACATTTCAAAAATAATTACAGTTTTTTAGCAAGTCGATTGAAATTTTATTAAAAATCATTAAAATTTTCCAATGAATTTTATTATTTATGAAAATAATTAAATTATTGCGAAAAATTTTATAAAAAAATTTCAAACAATTATTTTTTTTCAAAATAATGTATGCAAATTCTATTTTTAATAATTTAATTCCTGTAAAATTTTTATTTGCTTGAAAAATAATTGAATGTTTGTGTTAAATATTGTCAAAATTTTTGTTTAATTATTTCAATTCTTTTGGAAAACTTTATTAAAATAGTAGAATATTGAAAAATCATTGAATTAATAAAAATTTTTTTAAATGGGGTCATTTGGGGTGAATGTAAACAAGGGGTAAATGTAAACAGTAGATGTTTCAGCTAAATTTACAAATTAAAAAATAAGTACGACGTCAATATTTTTACCTCAGCTCACCTACAAGATGTTCTGAGTATTGCCAATATTTTATTTTGACAATTGGCAATGCCATAGTGTAAGTTATTTTTTAATGCAAAAAAGATTGAAAATCAAAATTTTACTGTTTCAGTATTTTGTCTCGCATTTGCATAAAAAGTAATTAAAAAATTAAACAAAAATATGTAATTCTTCCTTATTAATGCCCTAACAAAAATTGACTTTGATTATTGATTTCCGTCAATTTAGTTAATAAATAATTAAGTGTTTACATTTACCCCGAGAATTCGAAAACTCGGGGTAAATGTAAACAGAACTTGAACTACATTTTAAAAGAAAATAATTGAATAAATTTGCTTCTATTTCACAATTTCATTAATTTGTCAATGTAAATATTACATAGAAAAGGAAATTAAGCCTCTTTGAAAAAAAATTAATAAAAAAAAAAAATTGAAAATTTGATCAATTTTTAAAAATATTTTTAGGTTCATCCGCCATTTTAAAAATTTAAAATTTGACTTCAAATTCGTATTCAGCGACCTCAAAAACCCCCTAGTTGTCAGATTTAAGCAAATTTGATCAATTTTTAAAAATATTATTTTTGGTTCATTCGCCATATTGGATCCACCATTTTGAAATTTAAAAATTCGATTTTAGATTCTTATTCAGCAACTTCAAAAACTTCTTTTTACCAAGTTGAATGAAAATCTATTAAATTTGTTCAAGTTATTTAAGTTTTTACATTACTAATTTTGTAATGGTTAATTGTCTGCTGGGTACAGTGCTGACAATATTGCCCATTTAAAACACTGATTATCAGCATTTTGGACATTAATGCAGGCATGCTTTCGATTGATAGAAGTTGGCAAATTGATATAACAACTTGCGCGCATAGGATTGTATTTGTTAATGTTAACCTCCAACCTTTCAATAGAATGAAGTCTCCAATTAGAATCTTTCTCTTGGAATTCTTCCATTCTTTTTAAGGTTACTTGTTTAACATAAACATTGTACCAGTCATCTAATGGGGTTGTAACTAAAATTTCACCGGTTTTCGCAATGAATGTCTTTAAATTTGATATTTCTTGAGTTTTGCCGTCAATGGAATCTTTAACAAATTTCGCGAACAATTCGGTGTACACTTTTAGCGGACCAAACCTGTTTAAAGCTTTTTCAATGTTAACTTTAAATAAACTAAAGGCATCATCAAGGAATTCATTAATATCCTTGTAATCTAAATTCATTACAGCACTATCTTGTAAACGACCCTCAAACGCTTCTTCAAAATCCACCCATTTCATTCCTCCATTCACTACTTCAACGCCCGCACCACGTTTCATTAGAGCATCAAAATGGCAGAGCAAGTATTCCATTTTTTGTCTTAAATTTAAGCACCTATATCTTTGAGATGAAGAAAAATCAGACTCACGTAAAAAGTTTCGAAAAATGTTTATATACCGTTGACACTTGTTCTGCCATTCCAATGCTGTAACCATTTGCTCTTCGCCAGTCATTGCCATCGTTAAAATGAGCTAACGTTCCGCTGTTGTAATAAAGTTGCCAGATTCTTGACACACTTCATTATAGTCTTCATGTCTATACGTTGACGAGACTTCTTTGGCGATTTGCACTTTGGCATCTTGATACCTAAATCTGAAAATAAACCTAAAAAATACGTCTAAAACTAAGAAAAACCTGAAAAAACTAAAACTAAAAAAAAATCCTGAAAATAAACAACTAAAACTAAAAAAATCCTGAAATAGAAAAAACCACCACCACCTTTAAACTAATACAAAATAGAACAAAAAAAACCTAAAATAGAAAAAAAAACCACCACCAACTTAAAACTAATGCAAAATAGAACACAAAGATGAAAAAAAGCCTATAATAAAAAATCAATAACTCCTAATTTTAAAACGAAGAAAAGCTCTGAAAATTGTCTCTGAAACTTAACTCTGAAAACTCTGTAAAGAAAATCTGGAACCCTGAAAACCTGAAAGTAGACTGCTGCACCATTCAAGATGCAACTGATGTTTGTGGCCCGCGCTCCGTAACTTATACCCCAGTCCCCACTATACTCACCTCCCCACTACTTCACAGGCGCGCGCAACTCTCCTACCACAATGTAGTAAACCCCGACTACTGGGATAACTTGAAGTTAACATAACCCAAGTGGGTAATTTACCGGCATTTTTATAGGAGCATTATCATCAAAGTCGGTAAAGTAGAACACCAACCAACTTTCACTTAGTGATAATTTAAAATTATCCCTTCTAACCCACTTAAAAGTTTAAAAATAAAAATTTAAATTTCCCGCCAAGGGGGTTTGAGTTCGACGGTGGCGTCATCTCTCGGTGTCAACAGAAACTCAGATGTCGGTAAAACAGAACATCCCTTCTAACCCACCTAAAAGTTTAAAAATAAAAAAGAATTAGAGATTCGCGTTGGAGATTGTTTAATTTTAAAAGAAGTAACAAATAAAGCACTTGAAGCTTAAAGAAAATTAAATGCGGTAGCAGATCTTAGAAAAACAAATTCTTGTAGACAAAATCAAAGTGAAGTCACTTTTGTTAAAGAAAAAGTTATAATATGTGAAAATTGTGGAATTAGAGGACACACTAAACACACTTGTTGTAGGTCAAAACAAAATCAATACCAAATGCAGTATAAAATTCTAACCTCCGTATCTCCTCAAGGTTGGAGAGAACCAATCGATATTACAAGAAGAGAGTACTCGCTTTTGCATAGGCGACTAAGGGAACCCACACAACACATGCATTTTTCTCGAACACCCCAAAATGACTTTAAAAATCAACAATTTCAAAATCAAAATAATTTTCAACAATTTCAAAATCGAAACAATTTTCAAAATCAAAATAATTTTCAAAATCTAAACAATTTTTAACAATTTCAAAATCAAAACTTTTGCAATTATTGTAAAAGAATAGGACACACTATTAATGAATGCAGACGTAGAGAATATTTTAATCAGTATAAACAAAATCAGGGAAACGAGTAATGCCTTCCCAAAACAGGTGCGTTGGGACAGGCAACAATGGAATAAATATTCCTAATAAAAAAGCATCTAATGATTTAGAAGTAATTCAAATCAATTATACTAAAGGAAGTGTTATACCATCTATTTTTATTCAAAATTGTTCAAAACCACTTCATTTATTGATTGATACCGATGCAGGAATAAATTTGTTATAAGAAAAAATGCTTGATTCCTCAATGACTGTTAATACACTTAAAAAATTGCAACTGACAGGAATTAACCAACATCCAGTTTATACAATTGGATAAATAAAATTAAAAATTTTCGATTTCCCAACTATTTTCAATATTATACCTAACGAAGTTTCTATAGAAGAAGATGGAGTTTTAGACTCAGAATTTTTCACTGATAACAATGTTAAAATTAATTATGCAGAAAAATGTTTAGAATTTAAAAATAAAATGTACCCTTTCGCATCAAAAGATTTTATAATTTTACCACTTCGGTCAATATCAGACATATTTTTATTTGTTGAGAATACTAATTTAAAAGAAGGCTGCATCCCTCTTTTAGACACCGAACAAGGAATTTACATTGGAAACGCTTTAGTCACGAATAATAATGGTAAAGCATATGTCAAAGCAGCAAACACATTATCTAATTCTATAAAGTTAGAAATCCCTAAAGTAATTTTAGAAGAATGCCAAATTTCGCAAACTCTTGTCGAATCAAATAAAATGGAGCAAAATAAATTAAACATTGAAAATAGTACTGCTGAAAAATTATTAGACAATTTTATGTATCCACAAAAATCAAAAATCGGATTTTATACATTAACGGGTAAAGAAAGAATTGAACAAATATTAGATTCACTTCGTTTAGAACATTTAAAACCAGAAGAATTAAAACACGTAGAAACATTAATAACAGAATACGCGGAAATATTTCATCTACCTGGTGAATATCTTACAGCTACTAATGTTCTCCAACATAACATTCATACTAAAGATAAAGAACCAGTATTTACTCGTCAATATCGATTTCCACCTGTGCATAAAGAAGAACTTTTAAAACAAACAAGTGAACTCTTAAAAAATAAAATCATTAAACCTTCTCAATCTCCCTATAATACTCTAGTTTGGATTGTACCAAAGAAAGCTGATTCCTTAGGAAATAAAAAATGGCGTATGGTACTTGATTTTCGCAAATTAAATAAAAAAACAATTACTGACTTTTTTCCATTGTCTAATATTAATGAAGTAATTGAAACCCTCGGAAATGCCCAATATTTTTCTGTCTTTGATTTAGCTTCAAGTTTCCACCAAATTAAAATGAATCTAAAAGATTCACATAAAACTGCCTTTTCAACACCCTATGGTCACTATGAATTTGACCGCATGCCATTTGGACTGAAAAATGCCCCAAGTTGTTTTCAAAGATTAATAAATTCTTGTCTTTCTGGTCTCATTGGAACTGAATTATTTGTCTATTTAGATGATATAGTTATTTTTGTAAATTCTTTAGAAGAACATCAAGAAAAATTTAAGAACTTTATGAATCGACTAAAAGTAGCTAATTTAAAATTGCAACCTGATAAGTGCGAGTTTCTTAGACCTGAAGTAGTTTATTTGGGACACATTATTGACAAGCATGGAGTTAGACCAGATCCACAGAAAATTAGTGCGGTTAAAAATTTCCCAACTCCTAAAAACGTTAAAAACATAAAACAATTTTTAGGATTAGCAGGATATTACAGACGATTTATTGAAAATTTTTCTAAAAAATCGGGACCTTTAAACCAATTGTTAAAAAAGAATGTAACTTTTAAATGGAGTGAAAAACAACAAGAAGCTTTCGAAAAATTAAAAGAAGAACTTTGTGAAGAACCTTTATTTTAAAGACCAGATTTTGATCAACCTTTTATCCTAACTACCGACGCATCAGGTTTCGCTATCGGCGGAATTTTGTCTCGAAGCGAAATTGGAAAAGATAAACCAATTGCTTACGCATCAAGATCCCTAAACGAACATGAGGTCAAATACGATACTTATAATAAAGAAGCTCTCGCGATTGTGTATTGTGTTTTACATTTTAGACATTTTCTTTACGGCAGAAAATTTAAAATTGTGACTGACCATAAACCTCTACTATGGTTTCAAAATTTAAGTGATCCTTGCTCTCGTGTAACAAGATGGAAACTAAAATTAGCGGAATACGATTTTGATATGGTATATAAAGCAGGGAAAATGAACGTTAATGCGGATGCATTATCTCGCAACCCAGTAAAAATTGTGAAAAGTCTCCAAAATGAAATTCAAATAAACGAAGAAGAAGAAGATTATTATGATAATGAAGAAGATGACTACGATGATGATGATGAAGATAAAAATGAAGAAAGTGATTATTATAGTGAAAATAATGTTAATAATTTATTTAGTGACGAAGAAATTAACTATGATGAAATTGAAGAAAAATCAAATGATATAATAAATGTGAACACAGTGTCTGCGGTTAGAGAATTAAATCTTATTAAAAGAATAATTAATGTGATTTCTGATACTACGAAAAACGAAAAAGTTAAAAATCTTTGTCAAAATTTTATTGTTGTGAAATTACCAGTAAAAAGTGAAAAATTCAATGCTATTACTACTAGAAGTAAATCAAAGAAAATGAGTCAAGAAATTATAAATTCTAATTCGAAAAACATTAAAGAAAAAGTGAAAAATTCTAAATCGAAAGAAAAGTTAAAAACATTTAATCAATTTGGTGAAAATACGCGAAATTTACGAAGTCGAAAAAATCTACTAAATCAATTTGAAGAAAGTGCGAAAAAATTACGAAATCCAGTTCAAGATAAAGTGCGAAATTTAGTGTCGAAAGACGTCGAAAATTTACGAAGTGATAAGCGAAATCTACAAAATCAAAAATTAATTCGAAATCAAGAAAGTGTACGAAATCAAGTTCAAGAAAAAGTGCAAATCGAAAAAAAACTAAGAAATCAAATCCAAGAAGAAATAAAGAATTCTAAAAATAAAAAATCTAGTTCAGTTCAAGAAAATGTTCGAAATCTGCGAAATCGTGAAAAATTACGAAAAATAAATTATAATGATGATATTAATAAAGATTTAACTAAAAGAAAAAGAGGCAGACCGCGTAAAAATGATATTGAAAATAATCAAAAGAAAAGAAATAATTCAAGTGATAATTCGCAAAGTGAAAAATTTTATAAGAAAACGAAGAAAAACTTTCAAGATAATGACAGTGAATCAAGTGAAAGTGATTTAAAATTTGTAAGTTATGATAATATTAATCAATCAAAAAATGATTTTCGTGAAAATAATTCTAGTTCTAGTGAAGAATTCAGTGATGATAATTTCGAAGATTACGATGAAGTTGAAAATAAAGCTGAAAATGTTAGATTAGGGGAAATAGTAGATACTCCTCCTTGAGTACCCTAGTGGTTCCCTTCTAAATACTCAACATACAAGTGACACAGAAAGATCAATAAATCGACCTTTTCATAATAATGTAGTTGAATGTAAAGATCAGTTAAGAATGCGGAAAGATAATTATGCACACTTTTTATCGACAACAGGTATCCCTTTGGATAATGGATCTTCAAGTCTATTCTCTATTTAAACAAAATGAACTCCCACAATTTAAAAATCTTTTATTAAATGAAGCTAAAGAAATTAAAAAGGGAAATAACTTTTTACACATTGCATTACCAATTACCACTGATTCAAGCGAAAGTATTACGCAAATAACATTAAATTAACAATTCAATCATTTAAAAATTTAATTAAAAAACTTAAAATACGGTCGGTTAGTATAGCAAAAACAGCTGTTATAAATCATGTTAATTGTCGAGACATTGAATTGATTTTAAAGGAAACCTTTCAGAATTCTAGTACTACAATCATAATTTGTAAAGGTTATGTGCAATATGCAACAATAGAACAGAGACAAATTTTGATAGAAGAAGCGCATTCTTCTGCCTTAGGTGGACACAAAGGAGTATCAAAAACGTATAACAGAATTAGGCAAAAATATTTTTGGGAAAATATGAAACTCGAAATTCAGAAATATATACAAGTCTGTTTGCAATGTCAATTAAAGAAATTAGTTCGAGTAAAAACTAAAAATCGAATGATTATTACCGATACCCCAGGAAGTGCATTTGAGATAATTTCAATGGATATTGTAGGACCGCTACCAGCAACTGAAAGTGATAATGAAAGTATTTTAACTATACAAGATTGATTAACGAAGTACTCCGTCGCAGTACCTTTGCTAAATCAACAAGCTAGTACAATCGCAGATGCGTTTGTTAAAAAATTTATTTGCATTTTCGGATCCCCTAAAGGTGTTTTAACAGATCAGGGAACAAATTTCTTAAGTAATTTAATGAAACGACTTGCAAAACGTTTTCGTATTCGTCAATTTAAGACTACTTCTTTTCATCCACAATCGAACTGTCCATTAGAAAGATCTCATCACGTATTAGCAGAATACCTTAAACAATTCATTAATAAAAATACTCAATGGGATGATTTACTTGAATTAGCTATGTTCTCTTACAATACGAGTGTTCATGAAGGAACTAAATATACTCCATATGAGTTAGTTTTTGGAAGATTACCTCGATTACCGTCAAGTTTACCTTTGCTACAAGAAGAAAAATTAGAAACATATGACGATTATCTTACAAATTTAGTAACAAAGTTGCATGATATTCAGGCTCTCGCACGAAAAAACTTAATTCAATCTAAAGAAAAATCAAAAACATATTATGATCAAAAAACTAACCCTCAAAATTTTAAAGTCGGAGATAGCGTATTTTTACTTCAAGGTCCTAAACCTAAGAAACTAGGAAATCAATACACAGGCCAACATGAGGTTCTAGAAATTTTATCTAAAGGAAAAATTAAAATAAAAATAAATAAAACACCTAAAATCGTACACATTAACAAACTTCGTTTGTCTCACATTAAACATAACAACCCATTGTAAAAAAAATATATATTTTCTCTGCCACAACAAAAACACACAAACCTCTATTTAATTAAAAATTGCATTAATCGTTGTTAATCATAGAATAAAATCTAATATAGTTTTGCTGTATTTCAGGAGCATCATAGAAGCGATATATAATCTTGATTTTTAATAATGTCTATTTATCTTTTTAGAAAATCCTATAAAAAACAAATAATATTTTAACAATCCTTTTCCCATGTCCCTTCTTTTTACCTTAAAAATAAAATAAATTTTTATAATACATTTTAAACAAACTAAAATTGTAATCTATTAATATTAGGTATAAAATTAAAAAATAACTATTTAAAAAAAATTGTATTTTTACTAAAAGAAAAAGAAATTTAACTTTACAAGCACTATAAATTAATATCACCTTTTAATAAGACTAGCTTTCAAAATTAAAGTAAAATATGACACAAGAAATTATTTAAAATCATATTTGTCATATTACTAAAAACACAATCAAAAATATGATAACTTCGTATTTAAAGAAAAACAGATTTCTCTATAAATTTTTAGACACATCTGTTTCTCCAAAAATGAAATTTCTATCTAAATTTTACAAAACATGAATTTTTTTCTCAACATAGAAAGAATACTTAAAATTCTTTTGCGTATTCTTTCCTTTAAGGGAAGGAAAGGGTGACTACAAATGTTTAAAAAAAAATTCTGAAAGAAATAAATTCTTCAAATAATAAATTAACGAAATTTCTTTCCTAATGTATGATTTATGATTATTATAATTATCATAAATAGTTCTTTAAACCAAAGCAATTTATAAAATTGCTATTGGACATTTCTAAAAACTAACATAACAAATAAATAATATTCGAAAATGAAAAATTCTAAAAAATGTCATTAATGTTGTTATCTATGAATCTTTATGCTAATTGACATGTGAATCATCAAATTAGAAAATTTTAATTTTAAACTATAAATGCAGATGTCATTCAAATTTTATATTAAATTTCTAACCTCAAAATGTTGTGTGAATTAACACTTTTTACCTTAACATGTATATTCTCAAATCAAACTGCAATGTATGCGTGAGATTTTAAACTAAGATTTCCAAACATTAACTGTTCACTTTAAATTTTCAAAATAACTAAAATTGTATGTACGATTTTAAATCTAAATTAAAACCTCTTGTCATGAAATGTAAGCAATTCTCAAATATTCATCAATGTATGTGCGAAATTTGAAATTAATATCTCTAACTTTTAAATGCATTTTAAATTAACAAATACTAAATGTTAATTATCAATGTATGTATAATTCAAAATTTATATTAACATACATTCGAATACCTCAGATGTATTTAGATCGTTGTCAGAAGCGTAAAGAGATTGTCCACACAACCTCCCCCGCTCCTAAATCCTGCCTAAAACTATGGGATTAAGTTACGTTCCTCAATTCAAGCATTTATTCTGCTCGCCAGTATCTGTGAGAACACCTTAGCAATACAATTAACCAGAGAAATTGGTCTGTAACCATTTGAATCATTCGGATTTCCTTTTTTATACAACATACAGAACATTAACTTCCCCCAATCATCTGGGACTCTTTCACTGTGCATAATTACATTGAACATATGCTCTAGGTATAAATACTAATTCTCTGGAAGATATTTTAAGAAGCTATAATATATCTTATCTCTACCTGCTGCTTTGCCAATTTTACATTTCCTTATTAGGAAACACATAACCTACACATAACCTCATCTAAAGAAATGTCAGAATCCAATAAAGGGTGTGGAATGTCATTAAAAAAAATCTCATGTTTATCTATCCTGGAAAATGCGACCTTAAGATAATTTTGCCACTCACATATACAGACTGCACATCGCGATTGTTTTCTAACTCTACTTTTATTAATAATTGACCAAAAATCAGAGGAGCTTCCTGCCCCAGGTAACCCATTCAACATTTTATCATTTATACACTTGCTTTTTATTAGATAACAGGTTCTTATAACTTTTCTTTTCAAATCGGTATTGTGACGCTACATTAATCTCAAAGTCGCTCAACTTAACCCTATCATACGATTTAACAAGGCTAAGCCTGGCTGACCGACATTCATAATCGAACCACGGTTTATCTCCCGGAACAAGACCACCTTTTCCAAAACTCTTAACCATATTCAACTCCGAAGCGACACTTTTAATAGTATTAATCAAATTATTGTTCAGATTATTAGGGTTATTCGACAAAACAGAAACCTCATTTCTCCATTTCATTTTCTCCGCGTATTCTTCTCCTTTGTCAGGATCGAACTTAGAAAGCATTTGACTATCACTATTTGGTGTGTCCTCACCCATCATTAAATCAGAGTCCAAGAAAAGGGGCGAAACAATAGGGTAATGTTCGGATAGAGTATGAAAAGGCATAACCTTGAAGTCCGAGACGCAGGACACTCCACTCATATTGCACCAAAACAAATCAATCACGCTACTGCCCATTGGCCCACGGAACGTAAAATGTGCAGGATTATCAATTAAAGATCGACCATTACAAACAATAAAACTGTTGTTCTCCATGAAAGACACAAGATGTTTACCTTTACTGTTCAGAAACATATCGAAACTCGTTCTGTCATGAGCAAGGCAGTCATAGTGAATAAAATATTTCGAGTCAATACAATTCAAGTTAGCAATTCTGCAATTAAAGTCTCCTACTATAAAAATTGGGACATCAACGAATGTATTTTGCAATTTCATAATTATAACTTCAAATTCTTTAAAAATTGAGATAACATAGTAGACGGAGCAAGATATATTATACACAATACAAAATTTAAACTGTTTCTAAAAATATTTAAAATAATACAGTCATGAGACACTAGAACAGAAGTCGCTTTAAATTTATTTTTATTTAAAATCACCAATAGGCCACCCTTTGCCCTACCTTTAGTTGCATCCTTTGTAGCATCTGAAGAAAAAACAATCAGGTCATTAGAAAAACGAGGTAAGTAGTCCCTTGAAGAACTCACCCATGTCTCACATAAGCAGATTATATCCTCTCTTGAAATCGAGTCCGACAAGTCACGCAAATTTGAAATGCCATGTACATTCCAAAATATAACTCTGGTGTTACTATTAGATCTACAGGTTGAAGAACTAGAAGGGGAAATGTAAGGAGAAGGCTGCCAATCTGATTTGGGGAGAGGGGAACGTTATTCCTTTTCGGCATCCATAAATCGGGAACTTCTCCTAGGAGTTGAAGAGGGCGGAATCTCTCTCATTAAAAATTTGTCAAGAAGATTATTTCCCATGACATTTTTAGTGCCATCTTTCTTAGGACGGCCTTTCCTCTTGGTCTCAGTAGATTCTACAGGAACTTTAGACGACGAATCTTGAACAACATACAGCTGTTTATTATTTCCTTTATTACAAGTCTCCATGTAGGCTTCGAATTTTTCGTGCTCAATGATGTTACCATCGACAATTAAATGTGTATTCTTAATCTACACATCTTAACCTGTGCTTCTAAGTGTCTGTGCCTTGACTACCAAGTCAAATAATACTAAATATTTTATGCAAATAGAAAAATCTAAGGATTTTTTTAATATGTAAATTTCGATAATAGATTCGATTTTAGTAATTCTGTAATAATGACTATTTTTAGAGTTTAATAATTTATGATAATTATAATTGTCGAAGATTTTGATTTAAAATTGTTTTAAGAACAATTAAAACTAAATAATGATTTTTACAGGCATCAGCGGCTCATCAGTAATTTCTAATCAGGATGATAATTTATTCATTTCTATATTCAGAATAAAATTTTCGTTTCCACGTTTCAAAAATACTTTTAGTATTCCTTCTTATTAATTAATGGTAGGATCTATCATTTTAAGACTAATTTCGTTTGATAAAAATTATTAATTTTTATGTACTTTAAATAAAACTTGAAATTTGAACATTAGGAAATAAATTTAACATTTGTACAAATTACAGCTATACAAATGCACATATTTCTTAACTCTGCTTTGATGAATTGTAATAAAATTATTATCGAATTCGTTAATTAATTCTATATTGATTAAATTTTACTTCCCGATTTTTAACAAATAAGCAGGCTTTAAATCTCCATTTTAATAATAATAAAAATAATAATTGATTCTCAAAATAGTGGCGTTACAAAAGCCCATATATTTAAGCAGCTCTATAAGAAACTGTTGTTAAAAAGCAAATATAAATAATAAACTCATAAAACATTTTCATTTAAAAAACAAAAGAAAAATATTAAATTTTGCTCTCTCAAAATTATGACAATTTAAACAAATTATTCGAAGTATGTCTTGCTAACTTTGGTAATTGAAATTTTAATTTGTACGATTCTCAAATAGCAAATTTGCTATAATGTCCCGTTTAACATTTTTATTAAAAGGAATGTTTTCGTTTTAACGAATGTCCTCGTGTATACGAATATTATCAATTTCTAAAGGTATGGGCAATAACGGAAAATCTTGGTAATCTTGATCATTAATTTCAGAGTGATTATCTCCATCAACATTTATCATTTCTTCGTCAAAAACATCATTTAACGATAATCATATATTATGTAAGCAACAGCATGCCAATATGATCAAAGATGCATATTCCACATTTTGTACATACAAATATTTGAGACGTCGAAATCGACACACAAGAAGAACAAAGACTCTCTCAATAATTTGACGGGTTCTTGAATGAATGTAATTATAGTGCAATTGAACTCTATTTAAAAATCCGTTGTCCCGGTATGGCGTTAGTACATTAAATTGAATGCAATACGCTTTATCAGCAAGTATATGCGTTTGATGGGGAAAGTAATTGTTATAATTACGAATTACGGCTTGGCTTAGGTCGCTTTGTAAAAACACCCTTGCATCGTGAACACTGGCAGGGCAGCCAGCAAACACATCTATAAAGCGCATTCTTGAATCACACGTTCCCTGCATATTTATGAAATGATATCCATGTCTTTTTACATAACTTTGAGGGCTTTTATGTGGTGCACTAATTTGTATGTGGCACCCATCAAGTGAACCAATCACTCCAGGATGGCCAGTCATTTGTCGAAATTCTCTTTCATTATTTATTAAGTCCTGTCCCGTTGGCCATTGTATAAATTCCTTTGCCCCCGCACACAGAGAAGTCGCTACATCTAACAAGCATTGCCATGCCAAATCGATCAGCTACTGATCTACAAAGAATATAATTAGTACAAATATCTTTCTAATTTCAGGAAGCTAAATTTTACAGGGTTGACACAAGTCAGGCGATTTAGGAAAAAGTCAGAGAAAGTATAATTGGTCAGGCAAATCAGAGAATTTTATTAAAAGTATGCACTGGAAAAAATTCGATTTTTAGAATTCATAAGAAAAATCGGAATTTTCGTGTCACAGTTTTTCCAAGGATATCAATTTGAAAAAAACCGGACAAGTGCGAGTAGAACTCGTACTAAAACCGAGGGTTCCGTACTCACGTTTAAAACTTCTACTTTTTTGCTGAAAAAATATAAAGATCAACTCCAATATTTTTCGCTGTACTTTTTCTGTAATCTACAGGTTGAAATAAATAACTAACCAATTTTTTATCTCTTTAGATAAAAAACTTTGGGCGCTAGGGTAAAAAACACGCATTTTTGACGAAATTTTTTAAAACTTTGAATTTTTCGCTAAAAAAAATATGAAGATAAAATCCAATCATGTTCGGTCTATTTTTCCTGAAATCTACACATGAAAATTCATAAAATAAGCAAAACTGTAGTCCAATAGGCCAAGAATTGTGAAAACCAAGGGAGGGGTACAAACTTTTTTTCTAAAACGAAAAAAAATTTTAGTTTTTCGCAAAAAAAAATATGAAGATGAACTCCAATAATTTTTTCTGTGTGTTTGTTAAAATCTACACGAAATAATAAATAAAAATGTATAACGCCAGTCCACTAGACTAAAAATTGAGAAAACTAGCATAGGTAAAATTATTATCAGGAATTGAAAAAAAAATTTAGGTTTTCGCTCAAAACGCAATGAAGATCAATTCTAATCATTTCCACTACATTTTTCCTGTAATCTATACGTGAAAATACAAAAGTGTACCAATTTTCAGCTCTTTAGGTAAAAAACTGTGAGTGTTAGGGTGAAATACACGCTTTTTTGACGAAATTTTCAAAAACTTTGAGTTTTTCGATGAAGAAAATATGAAGATCAAATCCAATCATGTTTGCTATATTTTTCCTGAAATCTACACACGAAAATACATAAAATAAGAAAGACTGCAGTCCAATAGGCCAAGAATTGTGAAAACCAAGAGGGGGATAAACACTTTTTTTTAAAACGAAATTTTTTTTAGTTTTTCGCAAAAAAAATATGAAGATGAATTTCAATAATTTTTTCTGTATGTTTGTTGAAATCTGCACGAAAAAATAAATAAAAATGTATAACGCCAGTCCACTAAATTAAGAATTGAGAGAACCAGCAAGGGTTAAAAAATTTTCGAGCTTGCAAAAAGAGATTTTAGTTTTTCGATGAAAACACCATGAAAATAAATTCTAATTTCTTTCGCTATATTTTTCCTGTAATCTATGCGTAAAAACGAATAAGTATGCCAATTTTCAGCTATTTAGATAAAAAACTGTGGGCGCCAGGGGAGGGGTACATGGATTTTTTTCGAAATTTTCAAAATTTTCGAGTTTTTCGCTGAAAACACTATGAAGATCAATACCAAATATGTTTGCAATATTTTTCCTGTAATCAATTTTTGAAAATACATATATGCATACCAATTTTCATCTTTCTAGGTAAAAACTATGAGCGCTAGGGGGGGTACATGCCTTTTTTGCGGAAAACGGCCAAAATTTGATGTTTTTCGCGGAAAACTCTATGAAGATTAACTCCAATCACGTTCGCTATATTTTCCGTGCAATATACACGTGAAAATACTTACGCGTACCAATTTTTAGCTCTCTAGATGAAAAACTGTGAGCGCTAGGGGGGGTTACATTGTCATTTTCCGTAACCGTTTTAATAGGGTTTCTACCGGGTACGGAACCCTAAAGAGAAACAAATGTGTTGAGAAGCATCGTTTTGATTAATTTATTATCACAAATTGATATCCTTAGAAAAACTACCATAAAATTATTTCTTACAGATTATTTAATGAAAAATTTTACTTAAATACTTCAAAATGAATGAATTTTTAAAATCTTGGGTTTACAATTGTCATAAACAGATGAACGTCATAAGGTACGCAACCAAACCTCACACTCTCATTTGTGTTAATGGAACTGCGAAAGTGGGTGCCGTTTGCGTACGAAGTCAGGCATCTCTGAAATTGGTAATGTCCATTCTCTTATGGAGCGACACATATTCGAGTTAGTAGATCTGAAATAATAAAAATAGTTGGCCTTGGTAAGTAGGCACTCCGGAGTAATGATTTTGAAGTGAATTAGATAAATTTGTGTTTTTGACGTCCGCTATTTAAAATTTTAAAAAACTAACATCAGATTCGTAATTAGCAACTCCAAATACCCCCAAATAACGATTTTCAAGTAAATCAGGTGAATTTTTAACTTTGACGTCCGCCATAATGGATCCGCCATTTTAAATTTTAAAAAACTAACATCGGATTCGTAATCAGCAACCCCAAAAACCCCCGAGTAACGATTTTTAAGTAAATTAGATGAATTTTCACTTTAACGTCCGCCATATTGGATCCGCCATTTTGAATTTTAAAAAACTAACATCGGATTTGTAATCAGCAACTCCAAAACCAACGAATTTCATCAAAATCCATTAAAGATATTGTCTTTATTTACAATTTGTTATAGCTGTCAATGTTTGTTAACTTAATTTGTTTATAATTTTAAAAATTGTACCTGTTTAATTTTTTTTATTCAACGAGTACACTAACATTAATTTTCACTAGTTTTGAATAATAAATATTTGATTATATCAATGGGAGAACAAATTCTTTGAAAAATTCTTACTTTTGGTTAACTTTGCAATAAACAAATTAATATAAACAAATAAAAATTTAAAAATTAGGCTCGACAAAGCTCTTTGCTATTTTGTAAGCTTTAATTTAAAAAAAATTGGTTACAAAATAAGGCGTGTAGACCTTTTTGAAACTCAATTTTCAGGTTTGCACCACTGTGCGGCCTGGAACGATGAGAATGAAATTTTTGCCGAACCTTAAGTATTCATACAAGGAAAGTTTATCAATTTACAAATTTAGAAAATATTAATTAGAACAGGAGGTATTCAATTTTTTCGAAAAATTAAAAGAATTGAAAATTTTTAAATTTAAATTTTTTTTATGGATTGTTTCTAAACTTTATATAGTTGAGTATTACATGTTATTTATTAGCATTTTAGCATAATTTTGCAAAAAATACTACTTTATAACTAAGATGTAAGTATAAAATTGTTTTGAATTTCAAAAAATCGAAAAAATTATAATCGATACCAATTGCTATGAAGCTTAATTCAGCAGTATTTTTTCGAAAAATTAAAAGAATTGAAAATTTTTTAATTTCAATTTTTTTTTATGGATTTTTTCTAAACTTTATATAGTTGAGTATTACATGTTATTTATTAACATTTTAGCATAATTTTGCAAAAAAATACTACTTTATAACTAAGATATAAGTATAAAATTGTTTTGAATTTCAAAAAATCGAAAAAATTATAATCGATACCAATTGCTATGAAGCTTAATTCAGCAGTATTTGTGGGCTCTCTGATTTAACTTTAAGAGTTATTTAGAGCAATGTAAAGACAAAAGTTAAACAAGGTATCTATTTTGGTTTTAAATAATTTCTGGCTTTGCTTTGTCCAAATTTTTCCTGGTTTATTCGACGGGTTTTTGTTTTTATTAATGCATTTAACAGGGTGTCTACCAACTATGAAAGACGGAAAATATCAGGGAATTTAATGTAACCGAGAAAAACTGGATGTACTTGCTATACAATTAGTTCGAATTAGACTCTACAATAAACAGTAATATTTTCCTAATGAAATAGTTAATGGTAACTAATTATTATTTTTTCCGCGGGAAAAAATAATAATCAAATTTCCCGGCTATTTCCCGGTTTTCTAGGTTGGTAGACACACTCTTAAATGCATTATTAGAAACTAAAACCCGTCGAAGACGGGTACGAAAGCTAGTAAACTAAATAAAATAAAAATTCTTCTTCCATATTTTGAATTTTCTATTGGTGCTTAATTTTATTTTTAATTAAAGTAATTTAATTAATACCTTGTTTCTAGAATTTTTTTCTAATATTCTGTAACCATTGATCTTCATTACAAAGTCTTTTTCGACCATTCTCAAATGTCATTGTTTAATAAAACTTTGAAAAAATGTTATTAAAATTACACTGAGAAACAATAGAAAAAAAATTTAATATATTAAAATAATAATTTTAATTTAAGTTTTAAGTTTAATGTTAACTTATACCGTAACAATAAGTTCGACTATTGAAACAAATTAATAATTTATTATACAATTTTTTTTAAATTACTTCATTAGACAATGACTTCCTTAACATGCACAGTGTGCTTAGATGTTGTAACATCGGCTGATTCATATTCATCACTTTGCGGACATGTTTTTCACATGCACTGCATTTTATATTCATTGAGAAGGTATTTATAAAATTTTTAATAACTTTTTATTTTTTATTATAATATTATACAATATACACTACCGTTCAAAATTAAGAGACCACCCATTTTCACATGATTGAAAAACATTTTAAAACAAAATTTTTTTTGGAAAATGAAATTTTTTTCTTTTTATTTTTTGAAAGATGTTAAAGTTTTGAAAAGAAAAAGATCTTTTAGAAGTCATTTGGCCAATATTTAATTTAGATATTTTTAAAAAATCGGCAATTTCAATGTTTTGCAAAAATTTAAATAACTTCTAAAATAATGAACTGTTTATAATGATCTTAGGCTTATTTTAAAGTTAAATTGTTATACTATAATAATTACTTATAGGCATTAACGTATAATTTTTTCTAACAAATGCTGGCCGTCAAACTTGTACCAAAAAAATTCAAAAAATTTGGAACAATTTTTTTGTACTAAAAACTATTCTAGAAAATATATAAAACATCATATGGTGTACATTTTTCAAAAAATTTAATAAAAAAATACGTTTAAATTTTAAAACTTATTTTATTGTTAATAAGAATGTTCCAAATTTAAAAAAAAAATTTGTCCAAGTTTGACGGCCTGCTTTCTCTAAGAAAAAAAAATACACGTTGATACCTATAAGAAATTCTTGTAGTGTAACAAATAAAAACTTATCAAGTAACATATAAAGATTTATTAACAATTTATTAGATTGAAGTTACTTTTAATTCTTTGAAAATATTTTAATTTTTAGAGTTATTTTGGGATTTTTTAGTTTTTTTTACCATTTAAGATCCTATAACTCCGAAATTTGACTTTTTATGAAAAAATGTTGTAGAGAAAAGTTGTTTGTATTTTCCTAAGCTATCGTAATATGCAAATAAAAATTTGAAAATTTGAAAAAATTGATTTTTCAAAATTTTGAAAGTACTGTCGTTTTTGTATTTTTTAACGAAAATGGTTAACGAACTTGGCCTTCATTTTTTCACCAACTTTAAGTGTGTTAAATTTAAATACGATCGGATAAGTTTTTCAAGAGTTATCGTGGGAACAAAATTTTTGATCTACAGACAGACAGACACCATCGCCGGACCATGTTTTTTGGGTTCAGGGGACCCTAAAACGTCGAGATTTCATGAAATTAGTGAAAGTCAATTTTCAACCAAAACTAATACTTTCTCATGTGATGAGAATGTAATAAAAATTACTTTTTTTGAAAATAACTCGAAAAGTATAGGGTTTGGCGAAATGGTGTCTACAGCAAAGTTGTAGCAGAGGATGAGACTTATAAAATTAATTTATTACCTGTAAACAAAAAATTAGATAGACTAATATTTCACTACTCCTCCCTTTAATTTTTGTAAAATGTTTTTTGACGCAATGTTATTATATTGAATGATGTATTTGACAAAATAATTATTTCATTGACATGAATAAAACCTCAAAATATGCACAAATTAATTAAATTTCTGAAAGTTTAAAAAACTGTTAAATAATGTAATGAAAAAAATGTAAAAAGATCTTACCTTGATCTAGCTGCTTTTGATTTGGAGAGTCTCCTGCCGCTGGTACGATAACTCCCATTTTTCCTTTTGTAGCACTTGTTTAAAATTTCTTTCTTCTCTTCTTGGTTGTCCTTTTTGTTATTGCTGTTGTACTCTTTCTCCTGGTGTCCACTACCCTTTTCGTTGTTCTTCTCCATTGTCTTTTACACTTAAATCACTAAATCACTTAAAAAATCTCCTGTCCACTTGCACTTTCACAAAAAAAAGTATTTTTTACACAAGTTTGTGTTTGTGTAATAATAGTTTTAAAAAAATTTACTTTTAACTACAATGGAATTTTTTCTTAAAAATTCTAATATTATCTCCTGTCCTCTTGAATTGTCACACTTCACTAAAAATAGTTTTTAAGAAACAAATTCACATAAGCGTTTAATAAAATGTCATAAAATTTTAAAAAAAGAATAGTTCAAAATTCTAGAAAATAGTAATTAAATTGAAATTATAAAAATAATTTGGAAAAAGTTACAGTAACAATATTAAAATAAAGATTTTATCTCTCGATCGTATTTAATTCTTATAATCCAAGTCGAAGACTCGTAGATATAGATTTCTTCATGTTTTACAATAATATAGTTCATTTTTCAATTTTTTCAATTATACTTATTTGCCATAATTTTCATTCATGCGAATATTTAAATGATATGATACGTACTCATGTGACATAACCTTAAAATCTTTAAAATGTCATAATTAAGAAATTTTCATTTATCGAAATTTTGTTTGGCATAATTTTTATTTTCACCAATTATCAAATTACATAAAACGCATTTTAATTTTCATAAAATAAATAAAAAAAATTGAATTGTTTATAGATACTTTAGTAAAATTTTTCGCAATAATTTAATTATTCTTACAAATAATACAATTTTTTACATAAATTTAATTACTTGAAAAAATTTTACAAAATAACGTTGTAATCTTCCAAGAATTCAATTATTTTTATAAATAGTAAAATTTTTCACAGGATTTTAATAATTCTTTTACAAATAATAAAATTTGAATTATTTAAAAAAAATTAATTTTAATAAAATGAATCAATACCTGTAATTAAATTATTATTTGGAATCTTTATAAGATAATCCTAAAAAATTTGATTATTTAAACCATTTTTAAAAAATTATTTCCGACAATTAAATTATTTTTACAAATGAGTAAAAATTCCTGAAGTGGCCCCCCTATTTTTACAATGTTGCGAAATTTAAAATAAGTATTTGTATTTTAAATTACTAGTATCTTGTAAAATTTTCACAGAGTATTTTAAAAATATTTAAATTATTTATATTATTTATTATTATTTAAAGATTTTTGAACCCTTTTATTAAAATAATTTTAACTAATTGCTTTTTGCATAAATTGAACAAAAATTTGTTGTTATATCAGTGAGTTAATCGTAATACAATAATAATAATATAATTTTTTTAAATTTTAATTGTTATAAACAATATTAGTTAACATTTTCGTAACATTGGTTCTTCCCCATTAAAAAAATTGTTTTTCCACATTTTCTTAACAATTTATGTTTATTTGAAGAATATATGTCCTTTTTGCTTAAAACATTATTTATTTAAATTGTCATAAACAATATTAATTAACAAATAGTTAACATTGATTCCTCTCCAATAAAAATTGTTTTTTACACATTTTAATTTTAATTTAGGTCCACTTAAAGAATATATGTAAAAAAAGGTGAATTAATTGTTTATAACAATTTAGATAAGTCTGGTTTTAAACAAAAAGGATATATTTTTCAAATAAACCTAAATTATAAAAAAAATGTGAAAATTTTTTTTTAGTGTTATTGTTAATTAATATTGTTCATAAAATATTTAATAAATTATTTCATGATTTTAATTTTCTGGTGCTCATGTTGGATTAATTTGAACTAATTTAGATCACATGCAGCAACGGAATAAGAAAATTATCGTCCTTTTTTAAAAAATTGTATTAATTTGTTAACTTTAATTAAAAAAAATTATAAACAGTTATAAAATCAACATTAGGAGATGTCTTAAGAATTTATTCCCCTTTAATTGAAAAACAAAAAACAGTCAAATAATTATTAAAAGTCAAATTATAGAAAACCTTTTCATTTGCCTTGAAATGTATTTTCCTTGTTTACCTACATTCTAAGGAACATTTACAAAAAAAAAATTTTTTATTCACGTGTCGAAAGCACTAAAATTTGCATTTGTTTATAAAAAAAAATTATTAGAAAATAAAAAAAATTAATTTTTAAAATTTTTTATTTCATTATTCGAAAGTACATTTACTCACTGATATAACAAGAAATTTTTGTTCAATTTATGCAAAAAAAAGCAATTAGTTAAAATTATTTTAATTAAAGGGTTCAAAAATTTATAAGTAACAATAAATAATATAAATAATTTAAATATTTAAAAAATACTCCGTGAAAATGTTACCAGATACTAGTACTTTAAAATACAAATACTTATTTTAAATTTTGCAAATTTGTAAAAATAGGGGGGCCTCCTCAGGAATTTTTACTGAAATAACAAATTTTTTTCAAAAATGTGAATTATTCAGAAAAATTTAATAAAATTTTTAACAAAAATTTCATTATTTTTAAAAAGAATAAATTTTTTTTTACAGAAATCCAATTACTTAAAAAAACATAATAAAATGACTTATAAAATTTAAATTATTTTTAGTGCAATTTTAAATGAATTCCTCAAAAAATGAAATTATTTTAAATAATTTCCAAAGTATTTTAGTAAAAAAAATCAATATTCTATTAATTATTTATTTTTAATAAAACAAATAAAATAACATCCCGTTATCAGGGTGTCTACTGGTCCTTCAAGTCCTAAAATTCCCGGAAATGTCCTGGAATTTGGAAAAATGTTCTTAAATGTCCTGGATTTTGTACTTTTGTCTTTGAGTCTTTGATTTTTTCAAATCTTTTTATAACATAAAATAAATATTTTTGTTCAAGTAGGTTAATATTTAAATTATGTTAATCGTAATATGAAATAATATTACACAGGGTTGTCACAAATTCAATAACTTATTAAAATATTATATAATAAAACATGAAGAAATCGATCACTCCGAGTCTTCGATTCGAAGTGATCGATTTTCTCATGTTTTACAATAAATTTAAAATGAAAAAGTAATAAAATCATTATTTTATTTCATAAGATTATTGTAACTGTAAATTCAAATTTTCAAAGATTTCAATTTTAACCCTTTTCAAAATTCAATTATTTCTAAAAATTCACGCTATAATGTTTTTAATATTCAATTATAATTTAAATTTATAAGTGAAATTCATTTTTTAATCAATTTTTATTAGAAAATTTCTCGAGAATTTTTCTCGAGAATTAATAAATTAATAAATAATTTATTCAGTAATTGTATATTTTTAAGGGCATTTAAACCATTATGACGTCATAGTTTGTTCAAAGCATTTGTTGCAAATATGTGACGTCATAATGGTTCAAATTCCCTTAACTTTAATTTTTTTTGAAGAATTTTATCAAAATTTTTAATAATAATTTAATTTCTTCGGCGACTTTTAAAAAAATTTTAAGAATAAATGCAATTTTCTATCATATTATTTAAAATTTTATAAAAATAATTGAAATTCTGCGAAAAGTTTTATTATTTATGAAAATAATTGAATTCTTGCAACGAAATTCATTAAAAATCTTTTTAAAGAACTGAATTCCTGTGAAGAATCTTTATTTGTAAAAATAATTGAATTCCCGAGAAAAATATTATTATTTATGAAAATAATTAATTTCTTGTGAAGAATTTTATTCAAAGTTTTCTAAATAATTGAATTTTTCAGAATTTTCAAAAATAATTAAATTCCATATGGAAATTTTATTAAAAAATTGAAAATAATTGAAATCTGACAAAGAATAAAAAAATTTTTTTTTAAAATAATTTAATTCCTGTGAAAATGTTTATTTATGAGAAAAATTGATTTCTTGGGAAGAATTTTATTTTTTACGAAAATAATTGAATTTCTCAAATTATTTTTTTGAATTTTCTTTATATATTTTAATTCTTTCGAGAAACTTCATTAAAAAATTTAAAACAATCGAATTAATGCGAAGTTATTTAAAAAGAAATTTTTTCCAGTACTTTTAGTAAAAATCCCTGACTTTTCCCTGATCAATTCTAATTTCCCTGATTGTTCCCTGAATTCCTTGATTTGTGACAATCCTGTTACACATATAAATGTCCTGGAAAAATAAGAAATCTGTCATGAAAATGTCCTGGAATTTGAAGTCTTATTTCCAGTAGACACCCTAGTTATGTTATTAAATAAATAAAACAAATATTATAAATAAAATATATTAAATACTTAAAATAAATAAAAATATGACAAAAAATAATTTTTATTTCAGATGAATAGTAACAATAATATCCCACCACCTCAGCAGGTACAGCCGCCAATACAACAACAACCGCTGCAGCCAACAATGCAACAACCGCCGATACAACAGCAGTTGTCGCAGCCAACAATGCAACAACCGCCGATGCAACAGCAGTTGTCGCAGTAAACAATGCAACAACCGCCGATACAACAGCAGCCGTCGCAGCCAACAATGCAACAGCCACCGCCGGCGGCGCGCAACAGCAGCTGCCAATCCAGCTAGTAACGTCGCCCATACAACAGCAGCAGCCATTAATGCAGCAGCTACCATTGCAACATCAACAGCCACAGATGCAACAGCAACTGACTTCGATGCAACAACAACAGCCATTCATGCAACCGCCGCCAATAACACAGCAACCACCGCCGACGCAGCAGGTTCCCCAAATGATGCATCAGCCGCCGATGTATCAAAATGTTCAATCGCAACAGGTATTGCAATGGCAACAGCAGCCAACCAAGCAACAAAAACCCGGGGTACAACTGCCATTTAGAAAACAATTCTCTCAACGTCCACCGTCACAAAACCTCCAGCAGGAGCAATTTATCAATAACCATGAAGCTTCTTACGATTCTTCCATTGCGGAGATCTCAAGTCAAGAAAACAATGTAAGTCCAGACTTCCTACTCATCTACTAAAACCTAATATTTACTACTTTTTAACGTTTTTATACTATTTCAGGGTTACCACAGGTCAGGGAAAAGTCAGGGATTTTTATTAAAGTAACTGGAAAAATTGAATTTTTGAGAAGTTACAAATAATTGCAGAAATTCAATTATTTTCAAAAGTAATAAAATTCTTTGTAGAAATTCAATTATTTTCAAAATTTTTAAAAAATTCTCGTTAAAATTTCAATTATCTTAAAAAATAATAAAATGCTTCTTCGAATTCCAATTATTTTCAAAAATTTCAATAAAATTCTTTGCGAAATTTAAATTATTTTCAAAAAGTTTTCCTCAATCCAATGATTTTCAATATCTATTATTTTAATAAAATTTTTCAAAAGAATTTAATTATTTTCAAAAAAAATGTTGACAAAATTCACAGCAAACATTAAATTATTTTCATAAATAATAAAAATTCCACAGGAATTCAACTGTTACAAATTTTTTCGCTTAGTACAACAAAATTCGAACCGAACCGAGTTTTGTTCGGTTTTGGAACGCTAAAATGTCGAATTCTTAAATTCGACATTCCAGTCGCCTAGTTCGAATGTCGAATTTTCGACATTCGACATTTCGGCGCCCCAAAACCGAACAAAACTTGGTTCGGTTCGAATTTTGCACAGCTCTAATAATAATTGAATATTAAAAGCATTATAGCATGAATTTTTGAAAATAATTGATAATTCTTTCGAAGAATTTTAATAAAATTTCTGAAAATTACATTTTTCAAAGAATTTACTTAAAATTTTAATGTAGGAAATTATTTGCTGATTGAGAATTTTAATTAAGGAAGATTTCGACTATATCAGCAATTAGTGACATCTATTAGACGTCAATTGAACTCTTTGGTTTAGAGTCAGGTGTTATTCTTAAGATAATTATTCCGATATGGTTGTCGGTAAATAATTATATTTTTGAATTTAATTTTTGATCTGAAAAAATAAGCTGCGTGAACGACTGCACTGTGCATCTGTGAGGACTCGAACCCCAGTTAATAGCTGCCTTTCGCGGGACTAACGCCTACCAATGCACCATGCCAACACAGCCTGGACGTTCACGTTTCTTATAATCTCAGATCAAGCCCATACACTAGTCGAAGAGCTGTATAGTTAATGTAGGAAATTATTTGCTGATTGAGAATTTTAATTAAGGAAGATTTCGACTATATCAGCAATTAGTGACATCTATTAGACGTCAATTGAACTCTTTGGTTTAGAGTCAGGTGTTATTCTTAAGATAATTATTCCGATATGGTTGTCGGTAAATAATTATATTTTTGAATTTAATTTTTGATCTGAAAAAATAAACCAAAGAGTTCAATTGACGTCTAATAGATGTCACTAATTGCTGATATAGTCGAAATCTTCCTTAATTAAAATTCTCAATCAGCAAATAATTTCCTACATTAACTATACAGCTCTTCGACTAGTGTATGGGCTTGATCTGAGATTATAAGAAACGTGAACGTCCAGGCTGTGTTGGCATGGTGCATTGGTAGGCGTTAGTCCCGCGAAAGGCAGCTATTAACTGGGGTTCGAGTCCTCACAGATGCACAGTGCAGTCGTTCACGCAGCTTATTTTTTCAGATCAAAAATTAAATTCAAAAATATAATTATTTACCGACAACCATATCGGAATAATTATCTTAAGAATAACACCTGACTCTAAACCAAAGAGTTCAATTGACGTCTAATAGATGTCACTAATTGCTGATATAGTCGAAATCTTCCTTAATTAAAATTCTCAATCAGCAAATAATTTCCTACATTAACTATACAGCTCTTCGACTAGTGTATGGGCTTGATCTGAGATTATAAGAAACGTGAACGTCCAGGCTGTGTTGGCATGGTGCATTGGTAGGCGTTAGTCCCGCGAAAGGCAGCTATTAACTGGGGTTCGAGTCCTCACAGATGCACAGTGCAGTCGTTCACGCAGCTTATTTTTTCAGATCAAAAATTAAATTCAAAAATATAATTATTTACCGACAACCATATCGGAATAATTATCTTAAGAATAACACCTGACTCTAAACCAAAGAGTTCAATTGACGTCTAATAGATGTCACTAATTGCTGATATAGTCGAAATCTTCCTTAATTAAAATTCTCAATCAGCAAATAATTTCCTACATTAACTATACAGCTCTTCGACTAGTGTATGGGCTTGATCTGAGATTATAAGAAACGTGAACGTCCAGGCTGTGTTGGCATGGTGCATTGGTAGGCGTTAGTCCCGCGAAAGGCAGCTATTAACTGGGGTTCGAGTCCTCACAGATGCACAGTGCAGTCGTTCACGCAGCTTATTTTTTCAGATCAAAAATTAAATTCAAAAATATAATTATTTACCGACAACCATATCGGAATAATTATCTTAAGAATAACACCTGACTCTAAACCAAAGAGTTCAATTGACGTCTAATAGATGTCACTAATTGCTGATATAGTCGAAATCTTCCTTAATTAAAATACTTAAAATTTTATTAAAAATAATTGAAATCTTGTGAAGAATTTTATTTCATTTGTGAAAGTAATTGAATTCTTGCTATGAATTCTATTCCTTTTTTTAATTAATTGAATTGTTTTGAAAACTTTTATTAAAATAGTAGATTTTAAAAAAATTTTAAATCCTATGAAAAATTTTATTAATTTATAAAAATAATTACATTTTTTAAAGAATTTACCTAAAATTTTATTAAAAATAATCGAAATGATATAAAGTAACTTATTATTTATGAAAATAATTGAATTCCTGCAACGAATTTTATTACATGTTTTTTAATTAATTGAATTATTTTAAGAAGTTTTATTTAAATAGTAGATTTTTAAAATATTTGAATTTCAACGAAGAGTTTTATTATATTCGTAAAATGTTATTAAATTAAATTCTTGCAAAAAATTTAAGAAAATAATTCCATTTTTCCAGGAATTTACTTTAAATTGTATTATCAATAATTGAAATCCTCAGAAAAATTTTATAATTTATGAAAATAATGAAATTCTTACAACATACGAGTTTTTTAAAATAATTTTTTTTTTGAAAAATGTTATGGAAATTTAAATTTTTATAAAACATGAAGATACCAATTACTCCGAGTCGAAGTCTTAAAGTGATTGATATCTTCATGTTTTATAAATATATTCTTATAAGTTGTTGAATTTTAAAAATGTTTAAATTTGAATGTTTCGAAGAATTCTAATTTATATGGAAAAATAATATTTGAATACTTATTTAAAAATATAGTTATTGATGTTTGCGAATAATTTTACAATTTAAGAAATTCCAAAGTAAATGTAATAGAATGTTTTTTTGAGTATCTAATAATTTCTAGAGTGAATAAGAATATTCTTTAGGGTCAGGGAGAAAGTCAAAATTTTTTCTGGAAATCAGGGGAAAGTCAGGGAAAAAGAAAATCAATTTTTTGTGGTAACCCTGTATTTGGATACAGTACTGGCCAAAGTTGTGAGTCCATCCATTTTGAAGGGAATGAAAAAAATTTTTCAACATAAAATTTTATGAAAACTAAATTTTTTTCCGTATGTTTTAAAAGATGATAAAATTGTGAAAAGAATAAGACTTTACAGAAGTCATTTGGCCAGTATTTTATTTAGGAATTTTTAAATAATCGTCATTTTCAATGTTTTACAAAAATTTGAATAACTTTTAAAATAATGAACTCTTTTTAATAAACTTAAGCTTATTTTAAAGGTCATTTTCTACAGAATAAGAATTACTTATAAGCATTAACCTGTAATTTTTTTTTAAATAAGTAGGACGTCAAAGTTAGACAAAAAAATTCGAAATAATTTTTTTGTACTAAAAACTATTCTAGAAAATACATAAAACATGATAGGGTGTAGATTTTCCAAAAAAATTTAATAAAAAAATATGTTTGAATTTTAAAAATTCAATTTTTTTGAATTTTTTTGTCTAACTTTGACGTCCTGCTTATTCTAAGAAAAAAATTACAGGTTAATGCCTATAAGTAATTCTTATTTTGTAGAAAATGGACTGTTTAAGATTAATAAAAAGCGTCCATTTTCAAAAATTTTTCGCTATTGATTAATTTTAAAAATGTAATATTCTCATTAAATTTATCAAAAGATTTAAAAATTAAAAAAAAATTTTGATACATATCTACGAATCATTTTTCCTCGAAACATTCAATTATTCTTAAAAATTTTATTGATACTTGACGAAAGAATTCAATTTAAAGAAACTATTAATTATTCAATAAAATGATAAAATTCACTACAATATTTCAAATATTTTAATAAATAACATTTTTTTAGTTGCAGAAAATAAATTACTTTCAAAAATATGTAAGTAATTATATAAAAGAATTCATTTTTTTTTATTTACAGATGATGCAACAAAAAGGCGTTGAAAGCCAGCCAATTCACAAGCCTCCACCAGCAAAGGATAACACTCCTGACGCACCCAAAGTAAGCCCTTTTGGTCGTTCAATTTATATAACTTTTTGTAAAATCAAACTTCTCTCAAATTAGTTAAATTTTTGAATGTTTATTTAATTATTTATTAAAAATAATGTATTTATAGAAGAGTTTTTAGTTAAGCATACTAAAAACCAATTAAATTTACAAGGAGATGCAAATAATTTCAAAAATTCAATTATTTTCAAAAGTAATAAAATTCTTTGTAGAAATTCAATTATTTTCAAAAATTTTAATAAAATTCTTTGCGAAATTTCAATTATTTTCAAAAAATTTTCCTCAATTAAATGATTTACAATTTTTTTTATAAAATTTTCTGTAAGCATTTAATTATTTTCATAAATAATAATAATTTCTCAGGAATTAAATTATTTACAAATTTTTTATAAATTTTTTCGCAATAATTAAATTATTTTCACAAATAATACATTGTTTACAGGTATTAAATAATTTTTATCAATAATACAATTTTCTTAGGAAATCAATTATTTGCATAGATAAAGAATTTAAATAAATAACAAAAATTTATTCATTGAAAATTCGTTATCAGAAATCAATTTTAAGAAACATTTAATTATTCAAGAAATTATTTATTTTTGTGTAATTGATTCCTTTTAAAATTTCTTAATAAAAATTGATTTTAAATCAACATTCATTTATCATTTTAAATAATAATTAAATATTAAAACCAATATTCTGTAAATTTTTAAAAATAATTGAAATTTGAAACTTTACCTATTTTTTACAGTTACCATAGTAACAACTTATAATGTTTAAGTAATTTGTAATAATTAATTTTAAAAATATTAAATATTTTGTACATTATTGCCCTTACTTTAGAATTGGGTAGTGGAAATGAGGAAATGGAAGCAGGAGATGGATAAAGAGCGTTGGAGGCAGGACCAGAGACTGACAGCTCTAGAACGGTTTGTAAGCAAATACCGATTGGAGGAAAGGGGAAGGGAAAGAAAAAGAAGAGAAAGAAATTAGGAGAGGGAAGAATGGATGGCAGAAAGGAGAGAGAGAGAGATAGTGGCGACAGGAATAAGCGACAATGGCGGCGTTTCTAACTTCTTTTTTGTTTGTGAGACAGTACAAAAAATTTTATGACAAAAAAAAATTTTTTATCTCGTTTGTGTTACAGACTGTCTTTAAATTTTTATTTAACTTGTTTTTTTTTCTTATTATAATTATTACAATTATTTTCTAAAAGGTCATGTTATTCAGTGGTCACGTCTTTCTTATACGGAATTTCTTCCTAAACTGCCCCAAGCCAGAAAACATTGTTTTAAATTATATAATATTTGGAATTTCTCATCACTTGGGACAATTCAGGAATTTCATTCATAATTTTTAAGTTTAAAAAATGACATTATTTCATTTGTCTGTTATTGAACTTTTCATATTAATTATATAAAATTCAAAAATTTTAAAAAAGTATATACAAAGTTTTAAAAAGTAAAATAAAAAAGATTAAAAAATTAGAATAGATAATAATATACAAATTAAATTTAAATGAAAAACGTTACCACTGAATAACATGACCTGAAAAATACCACTGTTTTTTAATGTGTGGATAGTTTAACATCACACATAAAATATGCTTCATATGGCTTTTAAAAAAAATCTTTATTTTGTTAATTACCGTTAGGGATAAACAGCGGCAATAACGGCCTTTATAATTTTTGTTCTTAGTTTGTGAGACAGTACAGTATCTCGTTTGTGTTACGATTGACTGTCTTTAAATTTTTACTTGTTTTTTTCTTTATTATAATTATTTTCTAGAAGGTCATGTTATTCAGTGGTCACGTATAATTTCTGAAACGAAATTTCATCCTGAATTGCCCCAAGCCAGAAAAAATAGTTTTAAATTATATAATATTTGGGATTTGAAAAATTTCATCACTTGGGACAATTCAGGAATTTCATGCATAATTTTTAAGTTTAAAAAATGTAATTATTTCATTTGGCTGTTATTAAACTTTTCATATTAATTATATAAATTTAAAAATTTAAATAAAATATAAAAATAATTAAAGGTGGTGAATTTAACAATCTTTCCGAATCAACTTCTCACACAGCACTTAATTTCATGTATCGACAGCGCAGCTGTCAGTTGATTTGGAAAGATTGTTAAATTCACCACCTTTAATTATATATACCACCGAATGATAAATTCATCTTAAATTTAAAATATAAAAATAGTTTAAAAATAGTAAAGTAGAAAGGTTTAAAAAATTAGAGTAAATAATAATATACATTTCAAATAAAGTTAAATGAAACACGTTACCACTGAATAACATGACCTGAAAAATAAAATTTTTCAATAATTAACCTGGTTAGTCTAATTTCATACACGAAAAAAACTCCATGTTTTCTTTAAAAAATCTGTATTTTGTTAACTAAACGTTTGTATACATTTGATACGACAAATTTCAAATTTTATTATTTCACCAGGGTTGCCACAGGTCAGGGAAGTCAGCGAAATCAGCGAAAAGTCAGGGATTTTTACTTAAAGTACTGGAAAAAATTGAATTTTTAAAATTCATGAGAAAACTGTGAATTCTTTCCTTTTTGCCTCGTAAATTATTGATGTTTTTAAATAATTTTACAATTAAAAAAGTTTGTAAATAAATGTAATAGAACATTTTTTTGAGTATCTAATAATTTTTAGAGTGAATCAGAATATTCTTTAGGGTCAGGGAAAAAGTGAAATTTTTTTCTGGAAATCAGGGAAAAGTCAAGGAAAAATAAAATTAAATATTTGTGGCAACCCTGTTCACGTACTTAATACGTGTAACAATAGAAATAGAAATTTCCCTAAATTATCTTTATAAAAAATAGAAATTACCTATGACTTTAACGTTTAGGTAATATTTTTCTTTTAATTGCACTCTTCCCCAAAAAGTATATTTCAAATTTTTAGTGCTCAAAACGACACTATATATGTTTATATCTAAACGTCAAAAACCCATTAGTAATTTTCGATTCAAAATTTATTATCTACTTTACAATTATTTTTATTCATATTAATTTTTAAAGAAAGTGATCCATTTAAAATTGATTTAAATAAAAGTTATTTTTAAGAATTTTTTGAAAATTTAGTGGTCTCGTGCTCCATAAACTTTACCTTGAACTTTACTATGGAAAAATGCTTTAAATTAAATTTAGGAGGATATTTTTTAAGCAACTTTGAAAATTATCGATTTCTTAACGAAATTTATAACAAAAAATCTCAAAATTGAAAGCTCAATTTTTATTGAAAAATAATTACATATCTGCATTCTACAATTTCACCATTTTGAAAAAATTTTTTTTTTATATTACGCTTTTACAATTATAATTATTAATTACGGAAAAGGTACCAAAAATTTTATTAATACAAATTATTTTTTATAAAGTTAATAATTTTTTTATTATTGAAAACATCAAATAATTAGAATTGTATAAAATCAATTTTATTAAAATTCAATTTACTTTAACTATAAGCCGATTTAAAGTAGTCCAAATTCTCAAAAAAAGAAAAAAAGTAGCCTGTAGTGTCACAAATCTAAAAAGAAATATCCAAATAGCAGGCAACTGTCAAAATAATAAGATTCCTAACCTCCAAGACATAACATATGTGTAAAACTTATGGTTGATATTCTACATTATCAACCACGTATCACGTTTACTTTTTTAGTTCGTAAAATACTCACCGTCAAAATGTGGCGCTGATCTAATTCTAAATTCATAATAATTACATTAGTAATAGAAAACTTTTTTTTACCCAAATATAAAATAAATACGAAACATAAATAGAAAATAATGCAGGGTGTCTAGTAATTTAGAAATATAAAATTCCCGGGGTTTTCCCGGTTTTTTCCCGGTATGTAAATAATTTTCCCGGATAATTGAAAACTAAAATTTTACAGTAAATTTAATCGTAATATTTGTAAAACTTATAATAAGAATTGTATTGTGATTTACTTGACGGTAATTTCATGTTTAAAATCAAAAACAGGTGTCGCATCACTGTAAAAATTTGGCACAAGCTTCCCAGTGGGCAAAAAACCATCATTGTTTTAAAAACGTTCCAAAAATGTTTTTAGAACGTTTCATGTCTGCCAAATAACGTCCCAATAACGTTATATGTTTCTAAAACGTTTTAAAAGCAATGGAACGTTTTTGGAACATTATTTGGCAGACATGAAACGTTCTAAAAACATTTTTGGAACGTTTTTAAAACAATGATGGTTTTTTGCCCACTGGATTGTCACATCGAAAATCATTTCCCATATAAGTTAGGTCTTAATTGGACAATAATAAAACATTGTCTAATATACGAAGAGAATCAATATACAATTCGAAATTGAAAAAAAATTAAGTTAAGCGTTGAAAAAATGTAACTATTTTTTCCAACAACATAATAAAGTACTTCATAAAAAAATTCCCGGATTTAAAAGAAAATTCCCGGGGGTTTCCCGGTTTTTCCCGGGAAAAAAAAATTCCCGGGGTTTTCCCGGTTTTTCCCGGATTCCCGGTTCGCTAGACACCCTGTAATGCCCTCTTTCATATAAAATAAAATATTATTATAAAATTCCTTTCCTTTTAGGAGATGTAGTGCATATTTCAAATCATCTTGAATTACCGACCGATAATTTACGCCTTGTGCTCAAATCAATGTGAATCGATTACCAACAGAATCTTCAACGAGTATTCAATCAATAATTATTAATAACAATTTTTTTTACCCAAATATAAAATAAATACGAAACATAAATGGAAAATAATGCCCTCTTTCATATAAAATAAAATATTATTATAAAATTCTTTTGCTTTTAGGAGATGTATTGCATATTTCAAATCATCTTGAATTACCGACCGATAATTCACGCCTTATGCTCAAATCAATGTGAATCGATTACCAACAGAATCTTCAACGAGTATTCAATCAATAATTATTAATAACAATTTTTTCTAACCAAATATAAAATAAATACGAAACATAAATAAAAAATGATGCTTTTTTTCATGTAATAAAATATTTTTACAAAATTCCATTCCTGTTAGGAGCTGTATTGCATTAAAAATTAGTAAAATTTTCATCAATAGTCGTGTCAATAATTATTAATAAAAAAAATTTTTTAACCAAATGTAAAATAAATACGAAACATAGAAAGAAAATGATGCCCTTTTTCATGTAATAAAATATTTTTACAAAATTCCATTCCTGTTAGAAGCTGTGTTGCATAAAAAATTAGTAAAATTTTTATCAATAGTCACGTGACCTCCAAATAACATGCCCTTAAATAGCTTTGAATAATTGAAAACTTGTAACATTTTTTTAAACATGCCTCCTGATCAATTTTTATAATGGTCTAACATTTTCAATTAGTGATTAGTTGGATTTGATCTTGAATTTTAAAATTAACAAAAAAATTACATCAAAATGGAGATAAGAAGTAAAGTCAATTTTTACATAATCGTACTGTTTTTATTATCAATTGATATAATCATTTTAAATAAAAAGTTAAAAAGTGAATTCGTAAAATACAATAATTCGATAATATTGGAAAATCAGAAATACGCGAACGTCTTTATGAAAAAGAATAACTTTGGTACTTAACCAGATCTCGGCGATCATTTCGGAGGAGATTAAGCAAAATTATGCAATTTTAAATTTTTTATTAAACTTGAAGTATTTTGATCTGTTTAAGACCTCTTTAAATGAAGAATTTGTAAAGTTTTAAAGATTTGAAATTTTAAAATAAAATTGCACAAAAATGTTAATTTGACAAGCAAAAAGGAAAATTGTTTTTTGAGGAGATAAGGCTCTAGATTGCGAATTTTGAACACATGTTTACTTATTAAACAAATTTGTAAAATTCAAGGTTTCAGAAAAAAAATGATTGAAAGTTAGAATTGTCAAAATACTACTTTTCAGGAAATCGAGTTTAAAGTTCGAGTCTGCCATTAACTCTTATGCTAATATTAATTATAAATGATTATTACATGTTTATAATTGCGAAAAAATTATCAGAAACACATAATTCAACGCAGGACAACCTGTAGACTGTTTTCTATCAATAAAAAAAGTAAAAAATTTGAACCATTTTTAGAAAATAGCGATTATTTACTAAGATAAACCAAAAAAGTGATCTGTGTTTATACAATCATACAGATGGGACGTTTCACGTCAAACGGCCCAAAGCTGTGCCCAAAATTGTATGCAATCAAAATACAAGTTATGCACATGAAAATACTCGTCATGACATCCTCTTTCAATTACAAAGTGGCAAAATTAAAAAATCGAAATGGCGTCCTTACTACGTCAATTAGAAGAGGCTAAAACTCGAAAATAAGTAAATATATTTATTAATTACTTTTAAAAAACGATGCATAAATATTGGGTCAAAATATATTTTAATGTTTTTGGGGTCGCTGATTACGAATCTGAAGTCAGATTTTCAAAATTCAAAATGGTGGATCCAATATGGCGGACGAATTTAAAAAAATTTCTTGACTTCGCTTGAAACTTTTTACTCAGGAGTTTTCGAGGTCGCTGATTACGAATATAAAGTCAGATTTTAAAAATTCAAAATGGCGGATCCAATATGGCGGACGAATTTTAAAAAATTTATTAAATTTGTTTAAAACCTTTTATTTGGGGGTTTTCGAGGTCGATGATTACGAATCTGAAGTCCAATTTGCAAAATTAAAAATGTCGGATCCAATATGGCGAACAAATGTTGTGAAAATTCGTTATTCTTGAAAAATTTTGTAAAAGATTGATGAATTTTCATAAAAAGAATTTCTCCTGGGTTTTCGGTGTTGTTGAATACGAATATTTTGTCAGATTTTTAAAATTTAAAATTGCGGTCTTATTATGGCAGACGGCTTTTTGAAAATCATATGCAATTCATTTGAAAATTGTTATTTTAGGTGTTCAAAACCCCCGAGTTAGTACATTGAATAACAAGTGTAAACTAGCGGCTCTTTTGGAACGAACGCTAAGTTTTCGTAACGAGTTTTATTATTATTATTAATAATAATTAATAAATAAAAACAAATACTAAGAGTTTCTAACCTTCTTTTCGTGATCGCTCGTGTGAAAGTTCCGTTTTTATACATTAATAATATTATTTTTATTAAACCGTCGAAGTACATGACTCGTTACGCAAAAGTAGCGCGAGTTCCAAAATGCCGCCACACGTGTTGCCCACGATACTTTTCATAACAAAATCATAAAAAGGCGTTGACACTGAAAAACTTATTTAATTAAAAAGAATGTTGAGAAACGGGTACATAAGATTCGGAACACAGATCCACTGTCAAGCGTACGTTACTAGTTGATAGCGCGGGGGGTTCGGGGGATCTCCCCCAGATGAGGTCCAGGGGCGGAACACCAGTCAGGGGGTTGGAGGGGGCAAAGTCCTCCGACTACAAAAAACCAACTCAAAAGAATAATAATAATTTTTGTCATTTCGAAGAATCGCATTTTATAATACCCCAAACCACCGGGCACGTTGGGGGCGAAGTCCCCTGAAACCCTGTCATGTACTTCGACGTATTAATGAAAATAATATCATTAATGAATAAAAACGGAATTTTCACACGAGCGATTGCGAATTGGAGGTTAGAAACTCTTAGTATTTGACAGATGCTGTGTTGCAGTTTTAAGACACGGTAAAAGTAGGTAACTGAACAAAAACATAATCACGCCTCTACTGGACGGAATTGTAACTACTCGAGCGTTACAAAAATACTCGAACAAGCACAAACAAAGTTCTTTTTTGAACTGAACTGTCATTCGCAGTATTTTCGTAACTTCGTACTAAAAAGAATCACTTTACGTTGGCCTACGGAGAGACATATAACGCCATTTTTATGATTGCGTTATTTGTAAAAAAATTCCAAGCGAATTCAATAAATTTTTTAAAATTCGTTCGCCATATTGGATCCGACATTTTTAATTTTGCAAATTGGACTTCAGATTCGTAATCAGCGACCTCGAAAATCCCCAAGTAAAAAGTTTCAAGCAAATTCAATAAATTTTTTAAAATTCGTCCGCCATATCGGATCCGCCATTTTGAATTTTGAAAATCTGACTTCAGATTCGTAATCAGCGACCCCGAAAACCCCCGAGTAAAAAGTGTTAAACAAATTCAATGAATTTTTTTAAATTCGTCCGCCATATTGGATCCGCCATTTTGAATTTTTAAAATCTGATTTCAGATTCGTAATCAACGACCTCGGAAACCCCTGAGTAAAAAGTTTCAAGCGAAGTCAAGAAATTTTTTTTAATTCGTCCGCCATATTGGATCCGACATTTTGAATTTTTAAAATCTGACTTCAGATTCGTAATCAGCGACCCCAAAAACACTAGAATATATTTTGACCCAATATTTATGCATCGTTTTCAAAAGTAATTAATAAATATATTTACTTATTTTCGAGTTTAGCCTCTTCTAATTGACGTAGTAAGGACGTCATTTTGATTTTTCAATTTTGACACTTTGTAATTGAAAGGGGATGTCATGACGAGTATTTTCATGTGCATAACTTGTATTTTGCTTGCATACAATTTTGGGCACAGCTTTGGGCCGTTTGACGTGAAACGTCCCAGATATAATTTTATTTTCAATTAATCAATCAATTCAATTTTATTTTTTTTATTTGAAATTTCACTGGTCCTTTTAATTCCAAAGTTAAAAAAAATTAAAAACGAGATTATTACATGAGTCGCTCTGTAGTTTGATTTTAATAAAAAAAATTAGGACCACTTTTAAAAATAACGTTGATCTCCTATAAAATAAATTCTCCATGGAATCCATGTAGTTTGTACAGCTTCCAGGTAATACTCATGCGTAGGCCAGTTCCATCAGATGTAATCATTATTGACGCCGTTACTTTTGGTGATAATTTTTCCTAAAAAAAGTAATTAATTATTATAGAAGGCATTAAAAATATTTTTTACAATAAGTTGAGTTAAATATAATTTCAAAAATTCTAAAATAATCATAGTAATTTTTAAATCCTAAAATTTTTTAATATACCAACATGTGCTTAAAAAATAAACGTCCTCTTTGAGTAACTCCTAGCATTTATGGTCCACGTTGATGAGATGTGCAAAATTCTACTGTGATTGATTATAGCTTATGTAAACTGTTCATTTTCAATAGGACTATTTTAAGAGTTTCAATGAGAAAAAAAGTAAGGAAGAGGTCCATTTAAAAAAAAAATATTTTTAACCTTATCGGATGAGATGTAAATGATTAAACGGCAATTTCTCAGCTTATATGTAAACAGTTAAATATTAAAAATAGCTTATTGATATTAAGTAAAAAAATTCAAAGAAATAGACGAATTTGAAACAAAAACTTTACATTAGGTCTTTTTCGATGAAATATATATAGCGAAATCTATACAATATTTTCGGATGAGATGTACAGATTTTAAGGTGATTTCTTGTCCCCAATGCTAGCGATTCTTATTTCTAACAACTACTTTATAGTTTCGATTAAAAAGGAAGTTATGGAAAATGTTCAATTGAAAACAAATACATGTATCATTTTTCAAAATTCAAGCCTTGTTGCAAATAACGCAAAACGCAGATAATTATATGGCAATTTTTTAGCTTCGACGTAAACAATATATTTTTAATCGTTTAATCTTTTTATCGTTTTTATAAGAATAAATCCAGACAAACAGACGTATAAAACAAAATATTTACATGTGTCTTTTTTTGACGTAAAACCCTTGTCACGAATAATGTAATTAAGTCTTAACATTATTTTCGGATGTAGTGTAGAATATGTGGCGATTTCTTATAGCCTTCACGTTATAAAATTATTTACATGTACTAGTTATGGAAGAAATGTCGGGCAAAGGCAAACAGATAGATTAGAACAAAATATATATATATATTTTGTTCTAATCTATCTGTATATATACAAGTCGTTTTTTCGATTTAATGCATTGTGCGGAGTTGCGTGGCAAATTATCGACAATATTGTCGGATAAAATGAGCAGAATTCTATGACTGTTTCTTAGCTTTGATTTAAAAATTCATTTGCGAAGATTACTTTTCCGTTATGATAAAAATAAAATATTCGACAAAACATTTACATGTGGCCCCTTTTCCGACGTAATATAGCGAAGACTTAATTATCTCTGAGGAGATATGAAAAAGTATACAATTTAAATGCTACACTTAGCGATTTAATGAAAAACATTAGCCTGGATTATCTTTTTTCAATACAATTCCCCGAAGCATCTTTTTACAATGACGTACAGTTTGTTTTTAAATTTGTGCGAATAAAAGACTTCATAGTTTTTGAGATCGCTGGGTCTGAAAATTTGATATTCGTTTTCAATGGATATTTCGTACGCCATGAAGTTCTTATCAATCGAAACAGTTTTGACTTTTTTACAAACGAAAATTGGCCCTTCCGAATATTTAAGAATTACTTCTAATGCAGCAAATTCGGGTCCATTTTCTTCAGAGTAATCAACAGCAAGAAGACATTTCTTGGGAACATATTTCACACCGTTGACATTAACCCATGATGACGTAGAGAAGATCTCTCCTTCTTGAAACAAATGAGAAAATGGTAAACCATAATTTGCAACAAATTTTCCAGGGCCAATTTTCACCTGCTTTATCATTGGCATCATTAATTCTAAAGCCTGTCTCAGTTGGTGCCTAACGGATAATGTGAGTGGTAAATTCTTGTAATTTCTCATTCCCTGAGTGATCCGTTTGAAAAAATGATGCTTCGCTTCAAATCCTAAGGTCATATATATTCCAAGAGGTCCAAAATATAAAATTAACCTCGGATAGTGGACCATTAAATGTTGTTTTGGAATTAGTGTACCGTACAATTCCGTATAAGATTGTAAGTATTCCGCAATGAGGTCACCCAAAGCCTCAACCATTCCACGGCTAATCTCGTATCCAAAGACAATGCACATGATTTCTAGCAAATTTATGTAATTTGCAAAGTACGGACAATCCACTTTAACAATATCTTGAACAGCAAATGGCAATGAATACGCAAGGGTACACATTTCAACTGCGGACAATTTTATACTAGCGCCTGGAACAAGATGAGAGGCCTTCAGACTAGGCGTACGTTTATCAACTTCAGAATAACCAAAGTCAAAAGCAGCTATCCTCGTATTTAGGTCTTCGACTGAAATTTTGTCCAGAATAACACTTTAAAATAAGTTTTGCATTGTTCTAATTAGTGAACCTAAAATCGTATCATGGATAATATCAGGTGGTGATCCTTCAGTTACGTGATGTTGAAACATTTCGTTAAAGATACTTCTTCCGTTGATGCCATAGTCTGTCATTAATTTTTCTTTATCTTGACCAACAGCCTTTTTGATTTCTTCCACTTGTTAATCATGTTGTTCTCTATTTCGCAAAATATTCTTATCCTCTTCGTCCATTATTTGCATTTTAGCAATTTCAGCTAGGCAAAAGCGACAAGGGTGTTTCGTTTTTCCGAAGGATTCCTTTAAACCGCAAGTACAATTTTGCTGAAAATTGTCTCCTGCAGTTGCAAATAGTGAAGCTGAGATATGCCTCCCATCGTCAAGATTTAATCCGCTTTCAAGTTTTTTAAAATTTTTGACAATGGGTTTCATCACGCTGTTTAAACCATACCGCTTAACATCTTTTGATTTTGCAATTTCAACTAGCTGAATGTGTTCCAGGGATGAACGATACATTGGATGCAGTTGAAGATTTGAGGCATACAACATTAATAATTTTTGATTGCCTGCAGCTTTCGACCCTAACCCATCACATATGTCAACATCGTCCAAGTATAATATAATATTTTGATGGGAATCGTCATGTCTCCAAATTTGAGATTCAAATTTTGATCCATCTTTAAAGGATGTAAGCACGTTTGCTCTTGGTGTATGATTGTCCATAATATCCGAGTATGTTGGATTGTTAAAAAATCTTTTTAAGACCTCCGTTAGTGGTACATAGTACATTGTATCTAGTTTAACTTTCGAGGGACGTTCTTGGTTGGTTCTTGCACTACCACTCTTTACAAAACGTCTTCCTAGAATAAACTTTTTTGGCATCACTACATCGAATTCTTTCTGGAAATACTTTGTCCGTTTCTTTTGGTTATTAAAGTCATTAGTAAAATTGATATTTTCAATATATTCCTGAATATTGAAGATTTCTCCGAGTTGTATATTCTCCTCTTGGTTTAAAACGGCTTTGACTTGTTGTAAAGAGACATTAACAAATTCTTTTACTGCGTCTTGCATCGATTGAAGAATACTGCTAATTTTATCCTCAGAAATGTGTGTTTCCGCTCTTAATTGTAATAAGAGTAATCTTATTGCACGTTTTGTAGGATTATCTTCTCGATTAGGTTCTTCTTCGTCTTCTTCGTCGGTATATTCTTCGTCAAATTGATCTGCTTCGGTGTCACTACTCGAAAATTCTTCATCGCTGTCACTTTCGTAAGTCGCATCATCTTCTGCCCTCAAGTTTCTTGATTCTAAATCGTTATTATCTATTAGGATGTCTTCAATGACGACATTCTCATTACTCACATCTATATTGGCATTTGGTTCATCCCCATGTCAATCCACATTCTAAATTCGTCCTGGAATGTTGTGGTTTATGTTACTCGAATCTTCTTGATTGTCCAATCTTCTTGATTGCATATCCACATTATCTCTTTGTAAGTCTTCAATGACGCCATTGTGATTATCCACATCCATACCGATATTTGGTTCAACAATAACATTTTGATAAGGTATCCTAACTCTATGGTTTCTAAATTTATGAGACCTTAATGAAGACCTATTGTTAAATGACGCATTACAGTTCACATAATCGCAAGAAAACCTTCGATTTCTGTTTGTAAATGCGTGATTTCGTTGTAGGTGGTTATTCAACTCTTCCAACGAATTGAAATAATCTTCGCAAATATTGCACTGTATTGGATGGCCCTCCATTTCTACAAAAAATATTACACAAATAAATACACCAGTCATTAAAGAAAATAGCAAAGTCAGTTTTCCAAAAAAAAAATTTTATATGGGAAATTTGTTTTCAAAAATAAATTCATAATATGAGAAAGAAATAAACTTAATGCATTCAAGTCCAAATATTCGAAAATTCATAATTAGAAAATTTGGCCTCAAAAAACAAATTTGTAACTGTTTTTGCTTCCTCGTGAGGAAGCTTTGTAGTCGTTTAATTTACAAAATTTTTAAAAATCCTTTTAACAAATTTTCTTCTATATGGGACTATGTTATATAAGACCCTGAACAATTGTCCGGATGTATGTATGTGTGTGTGTGTATGTGTGTGTGTGTGTGTGTGTGGATCCCGATTTTTGTGAACACGATAACTCAAAGAGGTTTTAACGAATTTGGCTAAAATTTACCAGGTATGTTTATCCTAAAAATATCTCGAAATGGATTGATAGACTTTAAAAAATTCTCAAAAAAAAATTTTTTTTTGACTTTTTTCTAAAAAAAATTTTTTTTCAAAAAATTTTTTTTAAGTTGGTTATTGAAGTTAATAAATAATAAAATCTTATTCTTTGCATCAAGACGAATCGATTGGTATATAAAACGTATAAATTGTATGAGAATTTGCAGAGTTAATCACAATTAAAGCTGAAAAATTCGCGTTTTTATCAAAAAATGAGTGCTTTCCGCAAAATTATGTTGCCGTATAAGAAAATCTTACTCATTTATTTCTAAAATCTTATTCTTTGCACCAAGACGGATCGATTGGTATATATAAAGTATATATTGTATTTAAATTTATAGAATTAAAACCAATTATAGACAAAAAATTTGCACTTTTAATAGAAATTCATTTTTTCTTAAAAATCATGTTGCTGTACAATAAAATGTTATTATTTATTGAAAAATAAATCAAAAATATTATTCTTTGCATCAAGACGAATCGATTGATGTATATAAAGTATATAATCTATTGAAAAATATAGAATTAATTACAATCAAATTTGAAAAATTCACTTTTTTACTAAAATTTTTTTTATTTATTTAGATTCATATTACTGTTTAAGAAAATTTTATTCTTTCTATTAAGACGAATGCACTTTATTTTATAAATGTTAAATTGTATTAAAAGTTATTTAAAAATTAAATATTCTTATTGTTAATGCTTCCTCCACGAGGAAGCAAATTTTTTTTGCTGATCGTAAAGAGGAAGCAAAATGTTCATGTAATGAACATCTGGATTTACAACTTGTTTTTCAATACAGAATGGAAAATAATATTTTTTGCCGATTTTAAGAGGTCGACTGAAATCTCACGTGGAATTGTCCAATTGAATCCTTCCAAAGAATGTTATTTTTCATTAAGATAATTTAATTATTGCTAAGAGTTTTATTAAAATTTTTGACAATAATAAGCAGTAATAATTTAAATTTAATTGAATTAATTAGTAATTTTATTATTATTATTTTAATTTTAATTCAGATTTTAATTTAATTTTTAACAAACAAACAGATTTAAAAATTAAATTTTAATTTAAAAAATTTAAAAATTAAATTTTAATTTTAAAATTTTAAAAAAATGTAAATTTTTTTTTATATTTTTGAAAAGGTCATCAAAAAGCACACAATTTTGATATAAGACAGTTTTAAATTGATCCACATTTGTTATGAGCATTCAAAAAAATTTTCTACAAATTTTGAAAAATGCGTATCTTGTAAACGGTTGGATAAAAAAATTTGAAAAAATCATGAAGCTCTTTTTCAACTAGTACTAAAACATAAAAATGGTTGAGACAAATCAAAAATGTAAATTTTTATGATATGTCGGTTTGGCGTGGAATACTAACATACTTTATTTGAATTAGTGACTGATTTTTTACTATCAAATTAATTATTTTTAAATTAATTCAAATTGAAGTTAAAATAAAAACCAATTTTTAAAAAACAAATTAAAATTATAAAAGTTTTTTTAATTTGGTCAAAAGAATTCCTGATTTGGCATACTTTTGTAAGCAAAAAAATTTGATTTTTAAGAGGATTATCATAGTTTGAACTTAATCAAAAGATTTTTTTGTAATTAACTAACCAATTTTACAGCTTTGAAAAATTCCAAAAATTTTTTTAAAAATTTTTGCAACATTAACTAGTAATTAATAAAATTGTTTAAGAAACGTTTTATAAGAATATTGATAATAATATTTAGAGGCACGTTAATTGATCACGTTAATTGTGTTTATAAAATTCAATGTGGGAATTGTTTGAAGGATTACATTGGCGAAACTAAAAGACACGTATTTAATAGAATCAAAGAGCATGAAAGAGACATAATTGGTAAATTAAAAAATACTGGTTTGTCTACTCATGTTTATGATACTAAACATTCTTTTGATTTCAAAAATGTAAAAATTTTGGATACAGAAACTAACGAATTTAAAATGTAAAAATTTTGGATACAGAAACTAACGAATTTAAAAGAAAACATCTAGAAATGTTACATATTCAAAATAACAAATCTAATCATGTTAATTTTTATACAGATATTGATAAACTAAGTAAAATTTATTTTCCATTAATACAATCTTTACATTAAAAATAAATAAATTAAAATAAATATATTTTTTAAATTTAAATTAAATTCCCGCTTAACGTAATATATGATATATGATATATATAATTCCTACTTTATCATTTTTAAACTTAATCTGTGGAGTTTTTTTAAATTAACCTAAAAATTTGAATGTTTCTCACATGGTGATCATTGTAACGTTCACCATGATTTTTAATATAATGGCTTTTACCATGAATATTTTTACCATGGACTTTTTTACCATCATGGTTTTTGGGAAATTTTTAAATTTTAACCTTTTGTTATATGATTATTAATGTGATTGAACACAAGGTGAGTTTTTTCTCTTTTAATTTGTTTTTTCAAAATTTTTTCAAATTTTTTCTCTTTGGTGACAATTAATATCTTATAATGATTTTCATTACAGATGTGTTTTTCATTTGCTTATGTTCGTTTTAAGATTTAAAATTTGCCTGATGAGGACTTAATTAAGTCGAAACTTGTAGCAATTTATAGCAATTTATTTGTAATAAACGAACATCTTTAAAACCGTAAAAGGCCTCTAAATATTATTATCATTAACTAGTAATGGTTTTTAGGGTTCCATACACCTACGGTGTATCGGCGGAACCCTATTGGTGAGACTCTGTTGTCCGTAGCCAAATCGTGTCCCCCCCCCCTAGCGGCTAAACTATTTGACCTAAAGAGCTCAAATTTGGTCCAGATATGTATTTTCACTCGTAGATTACAGGAAAAATATAGCGAATGTGATTGGACGTGATGGGCATAGCGTTGTCAAGGAAATAACAAGATTTTTGGCCAAAAATGCATAAAAAGTGACCATTCCCCCCCCCTTAACTTCTAAACTATTCGACATGGAGAGCTGAAATTTTTCATGCTGGTGTATTTTTACTCGAATATTACAGGAAAAATATAGAGAACTTGATATGTAATGATGGCCATAGCGTTGTCAAGGAAAAACTAAAAAATTAAAAAAAAAATTTGTTTTCCCTAACTTTTACATTATTTGACCTAATGAGCTGGAAATTGGTATCCTGGTGTATTATTACAGTCTGACGACAAAAAATTTATTTAAGAAACTTTTTTAAAAAAAAATTTTTTTTTAATTTTTTTTGTCAAAAAAAAAAATTTTTTTAATTTTTTTTTAGTTTAAACACGTGGCATTAAATATTTCAAGGAAGAGTGAAATTTTAAGAGAATAAATAAGAGATTGTTTTCTGACTTTAATTTCTTAACTAAAAATAACAAAAAATTGGACAAGTGCGAGTTGTACTCGCACTGCAATGGCGGGTTCCGTACACAAATATTAAAACAATACTTGCAACATTTATCGGTAATTAGTGGAATTAAAATAAACAATTAAAAAAGTATATTAAAATCATTTGATAAGAAGAAATAACTAAAAAAAATTAAAGTATTGTATATCTAATATTGTAAACAATAATAAGCAGAGGAACAAAATTTTCAAAATTATAGTTTCTCTGCTTATTATTGTTTACAATATTAGATATATACAATACTTTAATTTTTTTAGTTATTCTTTTTTATCAAATGATTTTAATATATTTTTTTAATTGTTTATTTTAATTCCACTAATTACCGATAAATGTTGCAAGTATTGTTTTAATATTTGTGTACGGAACCCGCCATTGCAGTGCGAGTACAACTCGCACTTGTCCAATTTTTTTATTTCTTTTTTTTTTATTGTTCTTCATGTATACCCTATTTGGGTTTTTACATATATGACAACCCCTTGCTATATTCTCCAATTTTCCCCAGATTCCCAAATACCCCCTATTTGCGGTCCGTAGCCGGATTTTATTAGAAGTACTCGTATTCACATGGCCCTCTCTAGCCATAGTCAAAGGAAACTACGGAAAACCTTAACTGAGTACAGCCGATTTATCGACGCCGAGTCTTGGATGTATAAATTCGAAGTCTCGAATATTACACAACCAAGTCCTCGACGTTCAAATCTCCCGCTCAGATTATCTCACGTGCCGGAAAAATCCCAGGCTAATGGGCGCGAACCAAGTACCCTTGGTCCTAAGCGTCCGCCGAGCGAGGCATTTATCCGACTGAGCTAATCTGTCGGTAACTAGTAATGGTTATATAAGGTTAAAATATCGTTAAAAAAGATTTTACCGCTAAGTTTCAAAATATTGGTCGTTTGAAATAAAACCTATGGTGACATCGGTCATTGTCGATTACCCACAAGTATCTCAATAAGTTTCAACGCTAGACCATGGTCGGGAATGCATCAGTTTAATTCCGTGATTGAAATAACATGCTCATAACTGAAATAAAAATAAACATTTTTGTAAAGGTTTTAAAACCAGTTCTAAAACATTTTTTTTGTTAGTATAATATTGAAGACGTTCAAAACCTATACATTGTTCTTATTATATCTTGAAAGTTAAATTTTGTATTAATTTTTTTCTATAAAAGAAAAATTAATACATTTTTTTATATCTTTTTTTTCAACATGAAAAAAAAATTTAATTTAAGAAACACTCTTACAGTTTAAAAATTATACCTTAAACTAAAGTTCAGTTATAGATTTGAGTTGATAAATTGAGTAAAATGGCATTTATGTTGAGTGTGACCATTACGTTATTTCTTGGAGATATATTATGTGTCAATTTTTTTAAATTAAATATTAAAACATAATTTATTGACCTAAAAACCCGTTAGAAAAAATTAGCAAAAGTATACCAACAGATAAAAAATATTGTCAAAATGGTAATTTTACAGTCCTAGGATCTTAGTTTTCAATTAATTAACTATTTAAACCTGTCGTTTCGTAACAATATTTTGTATACCAAATATTTTTTGACAGTTGAACTACGAAAGGTATAAAGTCATTAAAAAAAAAATTCTTACAAGTTGTCAATCCTTATATAGCATCTGGAAGGCTATTATTATGTTCCTCATTTAAAGTTTCTGTAGCTGTGGCAACAAATTCTTTTTTGCTATCTGATTTATATGTAAATGTTCACAAAGTTCTCTACAACAGAACACAATATTTAAACAAATGTTTTCTTTAATTCCGAATTTTAATTCATCGTTCAGTTAAAAAATAAAGCTTTTGGAGATAAAAATTCAACGGTTAATGATAAAAAAAATATTGCAATTATCAAATTTTTTTAAAAAGTGATGATGCATATAATTATATGGGTGATTCTCCTGAAAAGGACCCTTTTTGGTTGAATTTCCAAAAAATCTAATTATTCTTTTTTTTAACTTTTTTTTATAAATAAGTTTAGAAGATGTTTAAAGATAAGAATATAAGTTGGGCAAAATTAAATTTTAGAAATAAGACCTCCAGGAACATTTTATTATCATGTGTTCTAGAGGTTAAGTATAATTAATTATAACTTTAAAATTAATTATTTTGTAAAAGAAACTCGGTAGGAATATTTTTTTTTAAATAACAAATTGTTGCTTTAATTTATTGCACTTTTTAATTGTATATTTTATTTTTATTAAATAAATAATTTAATTTGAGAGTTAAATATTTTCAAACAATGATTAAACAATTAAAAACAAAAGAAAACGCTTATCAAATATAAAAAAAGGCTTTGAAGATAAATTGAAAATTTAATGAAAATATTCTCGTTTTTTCTAATTTCAGAAATATTACAATTTTTTTAACAATATTTTTAGTTTTAATTATCAAATATTTTTATATAGATTACATATTAAATTTAAAAAATATTATATTATTATATAGAAAACGAGGCTTCCGAGATGAATTGAATTTTTACTCTCATTGATAATACTATTTTAATTAATAATTTCAATAACTTTTTATATCATATTTTAAACATGTAATGATAAAGTTTTTATTTGCTGGGAATTCGCTCGCCGGATGGAGTCCGGGTTCCCTTAAATATTAATTAAATAAATAATTAACCATCGTTATTGGCGTGAAGCGCCATCTATGAATTGATTTGCTGTAATTTCGAGAAGAGGTGTAATTAATAATGAGACATTTAATTAAACCTTCATAAGATAAATATATTATAACAAAATAAAGAATCAAAGGTTTAACAAAATTATCAAAGTAAAAATGAAATGAGAATAAAATAAATGTAAAATAACAAAATAATATCGAAGCCTAAAATATTAAGAATATAAAACAAAGAACTAAAATATAAAATAATAAATCGTAGTAAAAGAATAACAATAAAATAAGAAAATAATAATAATAGCGAAATGTCTCGCCTCGTGACGCTTTACCCCGAAGTGACTTCCCCCTGACCTGCAGGTTTTACACCCAAGTTCTCTCGCCTGAAAATAAAATAAAATAAACCATTGCTTAGCTAAGCTCAAGATATTGAATTTCCCTACGCGGAACTATTCTAGAATTCGCCCCATTGCCCAACGTGACAAACGCGACTAGTACGTGCACTCTGAGGGAGTGGCCTGACTGGTAACCGAGTGACCAACTCCAATGTCGGTACGCTGCCGACATTCTTGCTTGACGCGCAGGGGTTGCATAAGGAAACTCAACGGACGACTTCTTATCCAGGGTGCTCCCTGAGGGAAGAAATCGTCTCCGTCGCTTAGCCTCAGGTATAATAAGTGCTCCTATATACACCTGGGGGGCAGAGTTTCAGGTTGTAGGTGTCACCCTCTACCACGAGATCCTCTCGTGAGAGCTCCCACAGGGAGGTCCAAGTGGTAGAGTGCATTGGTCTCCGCATCTTCTCGTGAGAGCTCCCGCAGGGAAGTCGCAGAGACCAGGTCAAAAGAGTGAAGGTGTTCACCTTAGCATGGGTGCTCCCATAACAAGGTGTACTTAACCTTTCTCACCGATAGCTTCACCAAGAGCCCTTTGAGTGAAGGTATCGATGTATTTAGAAGGAGTGAGTTCGAAGCTCCTTGCCCGAAGTGCTCCTCGAGGCGTCAAGCCGCGAACTGAAAATTGAGAATCGTGCAACGAGGGATATAGAGAGACGGCTGCCGAGAGAGCGGTGACGGTGCGGGAAGGGGAGTCAGCGACGCAAGGCTTGCGTGCGTACGTGTCTCTCCTTCACGCTGCCGAGTGCATTGGTACCGCTGCATTTTCAATATCGTTACATCCCCCCCGCTTAACTAGCGAAATCTATTGAGCGTTCTTGGGAATGAAATACAAAAAATAAAAAACAAAAATGCAGTACCACTTACAATGTTTTTTTCGCATGACGAATATGTCCATTGCGTTGATCCAGCCGCAGTGCCCACTTTCCATCATCCACCTAAAGACGATAACGATCGGGGCCCACAGGAATTTCCACCCATGGTCCTCCCGGAAGTTTCGCAACCGTACTAGCGAAACGACGAAAATTTTCCGGAAGCGGAATCGGATTTTCCGCAGAGTTAGGAATAACTTCAGGAGTTACAACAGCATCATCAATAGCTAACTGCAGGTCTGCTACCAACTCTTCGTAAGTATTAGAAACAACAGTATTTTTAATAATTTTAACCGGATCAATTACAACACATTCTTCAATAATTCTAGGTAAATTTTTCTCCTTTAATATTTTCCTAGCAGCGGTCGAGGCGGACGAGGCAGCAGTTTTTAACGACGATACTCTCTTCATACTATTTATTTTCTTAGTTGACTTTGAAGGCTCCATTTGTTTAGCAATTTTACTCATTGCCACATTCTTCATCGCAGAGTGATCGATTTTATTTACAACCAACTTATTCTTCACTAATTTCTCTTTTTAAATTAAAACTTCATCCTCTATTTCCTTTTTATCTAAAACTAACTTATTAAAAACCGAAACGGAAGGTTTTGGTGGAGGAGTAAAAATTTTTGTTAGAGTTCTATTTCTCTCCACTAACGGATTAGTAAAATTACAATCAATTAATTGGTCATTAAAACGCGGTTCCCACAAAAATGCGCGTTGAAACGCATCCTCACTCTCCTGGTCGACTTCTGCAAGTTCATTCCATTTAATTAGATTCTCCATTATCATTTTGCGTTTAACAATCTCAATTTGCTTGAGCATGTTTCTTTCTAGTTTCTTCTGAATAGTGTCTATAATAAACGACTTCCAAGAAGCGACTGAGAAATTCTTAGAATTAATATAGGTTAAAGAGTAGGAGGGATTTCCTTATCTCCGAGGTGGGGTACGAGACGGGATTGTTATTGGTTAGACTGTGTGTCTACCAACTTCTTGATATCTTTCAAATGGACATGAAGAAATCTTTTACCATCTTCATTCACTAAATCATAAATTACCGGTGAAATTTTTTTCTTAACAATAAAAGGGCCACTAAATTTTTCTAATAATTTTGCATTTTTCTTTTGCAATTTATTAGAAAGATGAAAATTTCTTTTTAAAACCTTTTCTCCAATTTCTGGTTTCCATTCTCTTTTTCGTAAATTGTAAGATTTTTGTTGAGTCTTAAAATTCTTAGCTAGATTAATTCTTACAATATCCAATGCATTATGCAATTCTTTAATACAAAAAAATGACGAAGAAGGAGTGTGACTGTCGATATGAGCGTCTTGAAACCCAGGTGGAATAAATTCGCGTCCGGTGGTAAAGTAGGCTGGTGTGTAACCTGTAGCCGTGTGCTTAGCTGTATTGTAGGCGAACTGTAATTCCAATAGATGGCAGTCCCAGTCCGGTTTCTTCTTGTCGATGTACTGACGTATCATAGTTTTGACTACTTTATTTACTTGTTCTACTGGATTGCATTGTGGCGAGTACGGCGGTGTCAAACGATGAATAATTCCAAAGTCTTCGAGAAAATTCTTAAAATCGTTACTAATAAACTGTCTTCCATTATCCGAAACAATAATTTTCGGACAACCAAAACGATAAAAAATTTCTTTTAAAGTAGAAATAACTAGTTTAGAAGTAGCTTTTCTTAAAGGTTTAAATTCTACCCATTTAGAAAATCTATCTTGGATAACACACAAGATAGTGTTACCCTTAGTTGTCCTTGGTAATGGTCCTACAAAATCGATCGAAATCATCTCCCATGGATGTTGAACATTTGTTGAATGGAGAAGATTTGTCTGAGGTTGTTGCGAGCTTTTATTTTTTTGACGAGCGAGTGTTTTTGCTACTCCAAGATGTCCTGAAATTAGTTCGTCAAGTACTTTATGAAGAATCAAAGATCTCTCCTCCTTAGGTATACACAGCTTCCATTGTTCTTCGTAGGGCGATTCCTTATAATCCAACGTGTGTAGTACATGATGATATAATTCCCCATTTTCAATTCTAAAATCTGGATTCAGTTCAGGATGTTCCTCTGTTAATTTCCATTGTCGTAAATACCAAGGGCAAGATGGTTTAACAGCAATCTCACCAAGTGGTAACGGTTGACGAGATAAGTAATCTGGTAGTCTATTTTCAATACCTTTCTTGTATTGAACTTCGAAGTCCCATTATGAGAGTTCCATTATCTAGCGTGCTAGGCGTCCAGAGGGTGTTTCAATGCTATTTAACCACTTAAGAGCTTGATGATCCGTGATAACCACAAAGTGATATCCTTCTAAATAATCTCGCATTTTCCAAATGCCCCATTTAACAGCAAGGCATTCTAATTCAGTAGCTGAATAATTTTTCTCTGCAGGCTTCAAAGAACGACTCGCATAGGCTATAACAACATCAGAATCCTCCCTATGTTGTGTTAAAACTACCCCTAAACCTTCCAAACTAGCACCAGTTTGTAAATAAAATAACTGTAACCAATCCGGGCAGGATAACACTGGAGACTCAGTAAATTTCTTCTTAATGTTGTCAAAAGCTGATTGTTCTAACTTTCCCCAATGCCATTTCGTATCCTTTTTTAAAAGGTGAATTAATGGAGTTGTAAGTTGTGAAATATTTTTTACAAAAAGACGGTACCAAGATATCATACCGATAAAAGATCTTAGTTCTTTCAAACAAGTAGGAGGTTGAATATTCAAGATGGCGTTCACTTTCTCAGGATCCGGGTGAAGTCCTTGTTCGTCCACGAGATGTCCGAGATAGGTAAGTTGTTTTCTAGCAAAGTAACATTTTTCCCAATTATGTATTAATTTAGCATCACGTAATCTAATAAAAACTTCTTGTAGGAGTTGAAGATGTTCTTCGAAGGTCACTGATGTTACAACGATGTCATCCAGATAAGATAAATCTCTTGGTGCTAATTCTGGAGGTATAACTTAATCAATCAATCGTTGAAACGTTACAGGTGCTGAGTGAAGACCAAACGGCATTACAACAAACTCGAACAATCCTAAACCAGGTACGGTGAATGCTGTGAGAGGTACACTCTCTTCGGTTAATTGTACTTGCTAATAACCATTTTTCAAATCTAGTGTTGACAAATATCTAGCTCCATTTAACTGATCTAGTATACTATTAATTCGAGGAATTGGGTACGCATCTTTCTTTGTTTCTTTGTTCAATCTTCTAAAATCAATGCAAAATCTTAATTTACCATTTTTTCTTTTAATTAGGACGATAGGTGAGCTCCACGTGCTTCGAGATTTCCTGATGACTTCTTGTTTTAACATCTGCAGAGCTTCTTCTCTCATGAGTTCCTGAGTGACTAGATTTCTCGGTTGATAACGTTGTTTTATCGGAGTTGAATCTTCCAATCTTATTTCATGTTTTAATAAGGGTGTACAACCCTTAATCTCATTAAATAATAATTTTTCTTTATCTAGTAAATTGTTCAAACTTTCTTCTTGATCTTCGTCTAGAGTCGTAAGACCAACTTGAACTACTTCACAGATGTCTATTTTGAACGAATTTTTAAACAATTTAATGTTCTTATTGTTTAAATTTAAAGAAAAATTTAATTTATTAAAAAGATCAATCCCAATAAGCATAGGATGAGATAAATTCGGTAAAACAAAAAATGTATGTTTAATTTTTGTTTTTCCCACAGATATTTTTATTAAAAAGCTGGTCTTGACCTGGAATCTTGATCCATTCGCTAGAGCAACGACGATGTCTTCTAGTTGTGTAACTCCTCCTAGGGCAGCCAATCTTCTTGTTGTATGCATGTCGATGAAAGAGCTAGCTGCTCTCGTGTCGATGAGTGCTTGAAAAGTTACATTCTCGCAGCTACAATTGATGAAAATTCTGAAGTCCGGATGAGATGAGGTCGAACTTACTCCTTTTGTTCGACCTTCCGTCCGTTTCCCGGAGGATGGCAAGGGCAATCCTTAGTTAAAATTCCCTCTTATCCGCAATATGAACATAACTTCTTAGGTCTGTTTCTGCAAAATGGACGACAATGACCTTTCACCCCACATCTCCAAAAATGAGTCTTGGGGTTATAAGGTTCCTGAACCTCAGCAACCTCTACAGCTGACTTCTTCGCTCCCTGCTCTTCCTTGTTGATTGCATTAAGAGTTTCCGAGATTTCCTCAGCTCGTTGTATCAACGTGCTTACACTATCAATCTCTTTTCTCCTAATGTGCAGACGAAAGACTGGTTGCATATTCCAATAAATCATATCGAGTTCTCTGACCAAATTGTAGGCTCCATGTCTCCTCATTAAAGTCCTAATGCAATTTACAAAACTCCTGATATTTTCACCCTTAGCTTGATGTTTGTTGGCTATCTGCACCTCCAAGTTCCTTAATTCCCCCGGTGATAAGTAATACCGTCTTAAAGACAGAGTCAATTGTTCAAGATAATTAATTGACCTGATTTCGTTACGGTACCACAAGAGGGAATCCCCTCTTAATAATTCAGGGAATCCTCGCAGTAGTTGAAGATCGGTGAAACCATATGCCGCCTGAAGTTCTTTCACACGTTCCAAGAATGCATAAGGATCCTTTCCATCGAAGCAACAATTCCACTTTCTCATGCTCTCTAATACGTAGGTGTCACTGACAATAGGCAAAAGCGTAGAATTTGCCCTTGGTGCATTAGTAGGAGCATGTGTAGTCTGGTTGATTTGTTGGGTAAGTCCAGCTGAGTCACTACCTGAAGGTACTCCTGGCCCTAGTGCTGGTTGGAAATTATCCTCTTGAACCTCCTCTTCAAGTGCTAAAAGGTCTCTTGATTTATCTAATTCCTCCTTATAATCCTCAGGATCCTCAGTAAGATTCAACAACTCAGGTTGAGATCTAATGTAAGATACTAGACGTTGACGCAGCTGAGCTACTGTACCAATATGATCGATATGATACTTTTTAAGTTCTTCAACTAACTGAACCTTTGGTAAGTCATAGATCCATTTAACTCCCATGATGCCTGATAATAACTGTTACTAGGTCTTTCTCGCAAGCTGGTATGAGTGCTTATGATGCTGAAGGGTTGACTACAGTCAATATATACTAGTGTCTCCCCTCCACACCACCCAAAGCCAGGTGGGGGTATTAAAAGCTTTGACTTGATTAGTTGAAAAACTATGAGTGGTGGTAATTCACAAGAAAATTTAAGGTCTTAATCTGAGATCGAATGCCGCGTTCTCCACATCTTGAGCAAAATTTAATAGCGTTGTTCTTGCAGGACTGACGACTATGCCCTGAGCGACCGCAGCGCCAACAATCTTGCTTTGAATCATACGGCCTTCCTGAATTCATTACTACGCGACGAGATTCTTCGCTTCTTAACAACGGGTATCTACTCCAGAAAAGGTGTTCTTTATAGCGCCACTGAGTCTCATCGTCTAGTTTCAAAAACGCTACCCTTTTTTCGCGCAACTTAATCTCCAAAATCATTTCCGGAAAAACCTCCAAAAATTGCTGATCCGAAATATTTTTCTCCCTTTTCGCTACCATTACTCTCTCCATGAGTTCCCACAAACTCACAGATGGAAAAGAATATCCAATTTTCTCAAAAATCCAAAAAAACTTGGTTGTTTGAGAGGGGCATGATGAAATCTTCTTTCTTGATTCACAGGTGATTTTCGATGAGTGGTACTCATCGATTAGAAAGAAATTTATTTGCACGCGGTCTTATATACTAATCCGCTTTACCCCTACTCTTTACCCCTTCCCCTTTTATTTCTTCTCCTACCATTTCCGATGACAGCGACACGAGTTCTCCACCAAACCACAGCAAAATTTGTTAAACTAGTAAACAAAAATTATACTTTCTTACACTTTTTTTTCATAATTACTTTTTCTTTTTTTTTTTTGAAACTAGTCCCTGTTCGGGCGCCATGTAATGATATAGTTTTTATTTGCTGAGAATTCGCTCGCCGGATGGAGTCCGGGTTCCCTTAAATATTAATTAAATAAATAATTAACCATCGTTATTGGCGTGAAGCGCCATCTATGAATTGATTTGCTGTAATTTCGAGAAGAGGTGTAATTAATAATGAGACATTTAATTAAACCTTCATAAGATAAATATATTATAACAAAATAAAGAATCAAAGGTTTAACAAAATTATCAAAGTAAAAATGAAATGAGAATAAAATAAATGTAAAATAACAAAATAATATCGAAGCCTAAAATATTAAGAATATAAAACAAAGAACTAAAATATAAAATAATAAATCGTAGTAAAAGAATAACAATAAAATAAGAAAATAATAATAATAGCGAAATGTCTCGCCTCGTGACGCTTTACCCCGAAGTGACTTCCCCCTGACCTGCAGGTTTTACACCCAAGTTCTCTCGCCTGAAAATAAAATAAAATAAACCATTGCTTAGCTAAGCTCAAGATATTGAATTTCCCTACGCGGAACTATTCTAGAATTCGCCCCATTGCCCAACGTGACAAACGCGACTAGTACGTGCACTCTGAGGGAGTGGCCTGACTGGTAACCGAGTGACCAACTCCAATGTCGGTACGCTGCCGACATTCTTGCTTGACGCGCAGGGGTTGCATAAGGAAACTCAACGGACGACTTCTTATCCAGGGTGCTCCCTGAGGGAAGAAATCGTCTCCGTCGCTTAGCCTCAGGTATAATAAGTGCTCCTATATACACCTGGGGGGCAGAGTTTCAGGTTGTAGGTGTCACCCTCTACCACGAGATCCTCTCGTGAGAGCTCCCACAGGGAGGTCCAAGTGGTAGAGTGCATTGGTCTCCGCATCTTCTCGTGAGAGCTCCCGCAGGGAAGTCGCAGAGACCAGGTCAAAAGAGTGAAGGTGTTCACCTTAGCATGGGTGCTCCCATAACAAGGTGTACTTAACCTTTCTCACCGATAGCTTCACCAAGAGCCCTTTGAGTGAAGGTATCGATGTATTTAGGAGGAGTGAGTTCGAAGCTCCTTGCCCGAAGTGCTCCTCGAGGCGTCAAGCCGCGAACTGAAAATTGAGAATCGTGCAACGAGGGATATAGAGAGACGGCTGCCGAGAGAGCGGTGACGGTGCGGGAAGGGGAGTCAGCGACGCAAGGCTTGTGTGCGTACGTGTCTCTCCTTCACGCTGCCGAGTGCATTGGTACCGATGCATTTTCAATGCGCGTACGCTATCGTTACAAACAAATATTGATAAAAAATAAACGTTATATTCTGAACTTTAATTTGATATATATTATAAATATGTTAAAATTATTTAATTACGTTAAAATATAATTATAAAATATACAATCTGTTTAACTTAAATTCGATGACAAAATTAAATGTTTTTTAAATAGGAAGAACTTTAAATATAAGCATTAGTTGGTTATCTAAAGATAGATAAATCTTTGTAGAAATAAATAAATTTTTCAAAAAATTTAAGCTTGATAAAATATTAATAAAAAATTAATTTAGATAATGGACCTCATGTGGAGACACGTGAAGTTGTCCTTTTCAGGAGAATCACCCATATGCTTTTCTTCCGGTCTAACAAAATTTTAAAAAGTTGTGCCATTTATGTCAAAAACTAGGAAATAATTTTATTGATTCGAATAAAAAATTAATTAATTAAATTATTACAAAATTTAAAAATATTATTAAAGTTATTTTAAGTAATTAAATAATTTTCCCATAAAGTAAAATATTTATTTTTCTTTCTCACCTCTATGGAACGACCTTTTGAACGTAAAGGCAAAAATTATTCCTATTCGATGTGATAATTTTTCAACAGCAAGTCAACCGGTATCATTTGTTATTTCAAGCCTAACTCCGTCCTCGATTGTTTAGTTGATTCCACAGTACCTGATTTTAAAAAATAGTATAATTCAATTATCATGACGCATGGGCGAAATGTTTGTTTTTGTAAATAAATGTTGAATATATTTCTTATCCTTTCTCTAATTAAAAAATTTATTTTAAATATTAAGAAAACTAATTTAAAAATAAAGAATTAAATAAAACTCATTTTAGTAACATTTTTTTGACATAAATAGAAAACGGAAATTTAGATCTGTCACCAAATACAAATTCCCAAATTTATTTACAACTGTTAAATTTCCTTAATGTCAAATAACGGAATCTTTCTTTTCTCACCTCAGCAAATCGTTTTAGAAATGGAAATCCAAATACTAGTATTCGACGTCATGAGTTTTCCTCAGCAAGTTACTTGACAATACTTGATATGAAGTGCGATTTTATAGTTTTTTGATAGTACATTTTTTTTGAACCTAGAATTATTTAAAAAGACCTAGAATCTAATATAATGATCCCATAAGCGTAATTCATTATTATACATAAACAATTATTTTTATAAAAATATTATTTATTTTATAAATCTATTAATAAAATCATAAAATTTAAGAATAGAAATTCTTAAAATAAATGGGTGGTTGAAATCCTGCGCTAGTTCTGCGTCAATATTGCGTATACAAGTTAGGGCAGCTACAAATTTTTTCTTCTTCAAATACATTATGTTAAACAAACAAATAAACCATTTCCAATTGAACAAAAATATATTTAAAATAGGATTTTAAAGACCTAAAATAAATTATGGAAAAATATTTCATTCCTTTTTTATTATGAAAAAATTAGATTTTTTATAAATTGATATTTCATAACCAAACGTTAAGAAAACAAAATAAGTATACCTATGTTAGTTTTGCACAATTTTTTATGACATAATAAAATGAATATTTTTTAAAAAATAATTTTGTTAGTTTGATAAAAAAATATTTCGAAATGAGTCAAACTTTCTGGTTGAGAAATATACTTATATACAAATAAAAGGCATTTCAGATTGATATTTGATTGTAAACATGTCAACAATTACAGGTTTTATACTTTTCACACGAAAAGTATTACGTTTTATAATAATCATTATATAAAATGGCAGATTTCGCGACTTTCGGGTATTGACGCCAAGATTTTTACATTGCTGAAATAGAAATTTTTTATTATGATGAGTAGTTAGATTCCGTTTTTTGTGAATGTTAATTATGAAGTTAAATTTTATTTGTTACAATTCAAAATGCAATGAAGAACGTAGACTTAATTCGGGAGTGTAATTAAGCCGCAATGTACAATAACAACATCTAAGCCCGGGTTGTTTTTTTCAACTGCAATATGTACTTCGAGTTGTGTAGGAGAGAAAATATTTAAAATCAATCATTATTAAAATTTTAATTACAAATTTTACTTGGTAAACTTCTATTTCACTAATTGTTTGGACCGTCACAAAATCTTTTACTTGGCGGAACTTTTTGCATCAAAAATTTTTTTGTTGGGATTTTATAACTTTTTGCGTCATCTCAACTTTTTAATAAATTAAATAATTAATTGTAAAAATATGCTGGTCTTTGATCTAATAATTTAAAATAAAATACAGTTAAGTTTTAAAAAAGAATTTATTTAAGATATGATTCTTTACATAAATTTTTACATAATTTTTAGATAATAATTTTTGTAGTAATTCTATAAAACTATATAAAATATTGAATAAATTTAACAGAATTCTCTTTTTTGATTCTTTATCGAACGAAAAAAGAATGAGCCAAATCGGTTAAGATTTACTCGAGTTATTCAATTTTATTGAAAAACAGCCCATATTTCGAGAATATATATTCGCGGTTTTTGCTTTTCACTTGGCGGCGATTCTCTACCGCGAATCTTGATTTAAAATTGTTTTAAAATAATATTGTAGGAGAGAATGTTTAAAGCATTGTCCGAATGCATTAAGAATAGAAAATCTCGTGATTTTAAAGCCGACTCCGAACAAGGTGATTCCAAGGCGAAAACGATCTAAGGGAATGAAAAGGACAGTTTCGATGAAATAATAAATGAATATTCAAAAATAAAAAATGACAGGGGAAAGCTGAAAGATTTATTAGAGAAGACACGAGCGACAAGAGTAAAAGAATATAAAACATTGTCAGCCAAGGATATGCTGAAAAAATATCCGCCTCTAAATGATCAGGATTTGGTTAGTTTAATAGTCAAAATTTTGAATTTTTATATTAATTTCTAATTGTAGTCTTTTTAACTTTCAATTCAATTTTGAATTTTGATTTTATTGTAATTTTGTATAGTTTCTAAAGTTAATCTGTTTATAGATTTCCATTAAAAAATTTTTTTTCAGAATGTTTCCAAATTAATTAAAATTTGAAAAATCCTGTTTTTCCGGCAACCAAAAAATATTTGTAATAAGACGTAACTATTTAAAAATGACTCTTAGTATTTATATGAAAAACTAAAAATTTTACATGAATAATAAAATATAAACAAATTCTGTTCCTGACGCAAAGCAAATTTTTTGTTTGTAATAGTTTTTATAGTAATTAAAATTTTCCTTATTTAAACTTGAGCGCTCAAATATTAAATATTTTTAGAATTTTGAAGATTATAGTTTCTCTAAAACATGGTTATTTTCCTCATGAAGGGTGAATAAACTGTTTTTTCTTTTGCTACAAATTAGCAAATAAAGTTTGACATTTTTATTAACAAATTCAATATTTTTCCTTCTTGATAAATGTAATAAAAGTGTCAAACTTTATTTATTTTTTTTTTTTTTGCTTAGGGAATTTTGGAAAATCTGCCTACAGATACCTTGGATTCCGCACTCCAAGGTTATGTGGGGTTGGTGTGATAAAACAAAAGGAAATATAAAAAAAAAGAAAAATAAATATATAAAATAGAAAATTTAATAAACTGGCGACCTACTGCCAGCCCGACCCACTAAAACCCGTAACCCTTCTTCTGGAGCCCTTTACCCTCCCTCGGAACTGTCGTAAGACTTTAGCCTTCGAGGGTGGCGCTCCAACTCTGTCGCCAATGCGACTTTCTGCCTTTCTCTGCGGTTATCCTGCGTCTTTAGTTAAAAATTTAAAACTATTTAAATAAATAAAATAAATAATTAAAAATTATTCGCTCCTTTTAATATTCCTTATTTACTTTTAGTCCTTGCGAGAGTCTTCTTCGCCTCCTCAAGGGCCGTCCTGAAGACTCCGCATCCTCCACTTCCTGCAATATGGGTGGTTAACACCTTATTGCCAATCTTTTCCTTGCACAAAAAGCAACTTGAGTTGTTTTTACAGTTGGAGAACCTGTGACCGGCCTCACCGCATTTAAAGCACGCAGCCGATCTGTACTCCTTCTGGCATTTGGCTCCAATATGGCCGTATCCCAGGCATCGATGACACCGGACGACCATTACTCTTCTTTTGATTGGGCAACACATAAAACCAATTTTTACGTGTCCCAATTTCTCCATCCTGTTCGCCTCTTCCAGGTTGGTGACTACAACCGCGAGCTTCATCCCTCGGCGGTTGGGTCCTAAGACCGTCACTCTCCTGTTTACTGGCTTACCCATTGCTTCAGACAACACTTGTTGCACCTCAGCTTCTTGGGTAAGGCAATCCAAATCACGGATCTCGAGTGTAACTCTTCGATCCAATGACTGCACCTTACCCATGCTTCCAACCGCCTTGGTGACCTCAGCGGTGAAAGCGTCCTTATCGGAGTCTCCTCTGAACTTAATCAGAAGGTCCCCCTTGTTTGTAGCTTTTGCTGCTACTATTCTCGTATGGCTGTCCTCTGGGTTGACCTCTTTGCGAAGCTTACCCAGAACGTCAGCATACGTCAATCCTTCACCGACTCGGATTAGAACTGTGGATCTTTTTGACCCAATTCTTTCCAATTGAGGAATCTTTGGATCTGGTACTTCCGTTTCCATTGGAGGAGCTTCCTCCTTCTTCCTCTTATCGGTTTTGGTTCGAGTCTCTTCTGGACTGTCACCCTCTCTCTTCCGTTTCTGAGCATCTCACATGGGGTACCTTCTCAGAATTTTTTGAATTCATTTTTTCTTGCTGTTTGGTTGTCCTTTAGTTGAAAGCCCCGCCACCACGACAAGGTCTACCGAACATATCCATGATGTCAATCATGTCTGGCAGTGGATATGAATCCACTTCTCCCAGCACATCGAAGACATCGATGATGTTCGGCAGTGGACAACCAGCGGCGGAGGTCAAACTTTATTTTAAAACTAATCTAAAGAAAAAAACCGAATTAGCGAATTTACCTTAAAACGAGCGAAATTACGCAATTTTACCAAACGTAAAATAATTCATTGGAAAACATCAGTTTTCTTTATATTTTTGCTGTTAATTTATTATTAATCTCTGAAAAATTGATATATTTCACAGTTTCTGTGGGAATTCGGACAATTAATCCAGATTCTAGTGAATATTTTAAGATCAAATTTCACCAAATCTATTGAGAAAGTTTTGCCGATTTTGAATGTGCAGCTTCCTGAGGATGTCGATGTCATTAATAAAAAGGTGATTCATCTTCTAACCTATCTGCCGAAGTTATTCGACCCTAACAAGAAGAAGTTGCATCCTATTTTGGAAATGGAATTGAGGGTAATTTAATTCTTTTAAAACACTTTTAATTAAAAATTCAGTTATTCTCTGAAATAACCCTGTTAATATTTATTATTAATTTTTATAGGATGACGTGCCCACGACGAATAAACCGCCGATCCTGATAGCAGCTGATCCAGAGGGCGAGCAAGTAAAGTGCTACGTGGATTCTGAGCCTTTGTACTGCACAGAACCGTTCAAAGGCGTTTTACTATTGTTAGCGGCGTATTATATATTTAATATCAATTATGCAAAAGAACAAAAAGTTCAATTGATTTTTTTGGAGCACATGGTTTTCGGAGATGAGCTCGATCGAATTTCGCCGAAGAATTCACACCTTTTAACTATTTTGAATGTTCTCACCCGAGCGAACATGATAAAATTTTAGCAAATGCCAAAAGATTAAGATGAAATGCCACAACACATCGGAAAAGATCATCTAGACTTTGGCTATATATTTCTTGGTTCTACTTCGAAAAAGGACACGTGTTAATTATAATATATTTCTTTTATATTCATCCGTTTCTCCAATTTCTTTTTCTTAATTTTCATACAGAAAAATTGTTTGAAAAAATTGTTTGAAAAAATTGTGTTACAAAACTTTAAATAAATGCTACAAAATGAAAAATTAATTTTTTATTTGTATTGTCATAATTATATAGGTCTCTTGTATGCTTAAAGATTTAAGATCAAGTTCAACTAAAGATTAATTGAAAATTCAGACATTTTTTAAATTACTATAATTTAAAAAATTTATCAAGGGTCATATTTTGAAAAAAACTCAGTATGTTTTTAATTATTTAAATAACTATTCCGGTTCTTAATATTTTTTTCATTTCTTAAAATGAGAAATTCTCAATCTCTTAAATAGCTTTTTCAATTTCTAAGATTATTTTCAAATTTTAAGAATTAATGTGTTTAAATTTACTTTATTAAAATTTATAAATAATTAGGTTTTAAAACGAAATTCACTGGAGATTTTGGAATTTTAATCAAACACAATTTTTGTTCTAGAAATACAAAAATACTTAACTAAATTTTTGGTTAAAAATAACTAATCTGTCATTTCTATAAAAATAAATTTGATACCAAAGACCAAAATTAATTACCAAAATGATTTTACTAATTAACTAACTCGCGTATTTAAATGAAAACTTTTTATTTTGAAAGTGTAAAAATTTTTCAATAACCTATACTGACCGGTGTCAATTCAGGTTACAAAAAAACAATTGACATGAAGTCTTGCATTAAAATGATCCAATTTTTAGATCATTTTGATCTATTTTTCAGATCAATTTTATCTGCAACGCTTTTTGATACCTCCTAAATTACTCAGAAAAAAGAATTCAATAAAACTTTTTAAAAAGAATTAATTCTACAGAATTGTTATAGTTATAAGTATGAAAAATGCAGATTCTCAAAGATTTTTTATTAAAATTTTTTAGGAGAATTCAATTATGTAATTACAAAAATAAATAATTTATTGAATAATTAAATATTTCTCAAAATTGAATTCATTCTACAAATTTTAATAAAATTTTTAAGGATAATAAGACATTTTTCGAGGAATAAAATTAAAATAGTATATACAAAATAATGGAAATTCTGAGATAAGTTTTCTTATTTTTAAAAATAATTGAATCCATGTAAAAAAATTTATTATGTATGAAAATATACTTTATTTATTGCGAGGAAGTTTATATAAAATTGGAAAAAAATTGAAATACTCTGAAATATGTGTTATTTATGAAAATAACGAAATGTTTGCGTAGAATTTTAAAAAAATCTTTTTTAATTGAATTCATTTGGAAAATTTTGTTAAAATAGACATATTGAAAAACATTGAATTCAGAAAATTTTTTAAAAATAATTCAATTGAAATTTTGACAAGAATTTCTTTTAAATTATTGAAAATTCTACGAGAATTCAATTATATTTAAATGCAAAAATAAATAATTTACTGAATAATTGAATGTTTCTCAAAAATTCTAATATTGGATTAGATCAAGAAATTTTTAAATAATTGAATTCTTTTAACGAATTTTAATGCAATTTTTCAGAATAATAACATTTTTCAAGGAATTTGATTAAAATTGTTTTAAAAATGAATCGAAATTCTGTGATGAATTTTATTATTTATAAAGATAATTGAATCCCTGTTTATTAAATAAAATAGTTGATATTGAAAAACAGTTAATTGAAAATTTTTTTTGAAAATAATTGAAATTTTATCAAGAATTTTATTAAGTTTTTTGCAAATAGTATTTAGTGTTTTTAAGGGGGAAGAAGCTGTTGTAAAATCCCATTGAAATATGCCTATTTTTAGGTACCACTTTTTTTAAAATCCTAATGATTATTTTTCATCAAACTTTTTTCTACTGATTTTATATACAAAGAACTAAAATCTAATCGTTTGATAAAGTGAAATTTGTACTTTTGAATTGTCTGTGCAATTTTATAAAAATAATTACCGCTCTCCTGATAATAGATATTTTTCCACATCAGTATACAATTTTCTTGAAAACAACTTAACGGATGTGGTTCTCTGTTGTTTTTATATATTTCTACATTTTCGACTGTAATCTGAACGTTCGGTTTTAGAAATAAATTAGTTTATTTAAAGTTGATTTACTATTTAACAAAAAAAACCAAGAAAACGAGTAATTATCTTTTTAAAATGGCACAGAAATTCGAACGATCGAACGATCGAAAAAAAGTTGAATGAAAAATAATCATTTGGAGCTGTAAAAGTGGTACCTAAAAATAAGCATATATTTCAGTGGGATTTTACTACTGTTCTTTCCCTGTTAGGGGCCACACACAAACTACGCAAGGCTTTAAGGGGGAAGGTGGGGTCAAGTTAAATCTTACGAACAGCAGAAAAATGACGCTAATGTATAGAAAATGTCTTACGGTTGGGGGAGGGGGTGTCAAAATTTCTCAAAATATATATTACGTAGTTAGTGTACGGCCCCTTAAATAAAATTCATCTATAAATCCATTACTTTCAATAATTAATTAAATTTTTATTATTTATTTAATAATTATTTATTATTTTAATAAAAATAATAATTACCACGTTGGTCGGCGCCATTGCCGACATTATTGTTACGCCCACCCATCTGTTGTTCGGCGCCATTGTCGGCGTTGTCCCTATCACAGAAAAAATTGATGGTAAAAAAATACAAAGGTAATGGTTAAAAGTTGTTGGGGTAATGGGTACAAATTGTAGAGGGTAATATTGAAATGGGTAAAAATCCTCCTTTCTTAAAAACGAGGTGCGTAAGATCGACTAACTTCAAGTGTAGAACTTTTTCTTGATTGGCTATTTTTTCAAAATCCTTTATTCCTTTATTTTGATTGGATAAAATTCAAAATCCTTTATTTTGATTGGATATAATCGAGACGACATTACTTACTGATGTCAAAGCAGCTAACTTCAAGTGTAGAACTTCTTTCTCATTGGCTGATTTTTGGCTGATTTTATAATGAGTGTTCCTCATTGGCTGAATTTTATAATGATGGTGACCTCACACTTTTAAATTTTCGTTTTTCTCTTTTTTAAAATTAAAATAAATTAATTAAAATTTATTTATTAACTAAAAGTTAACCAAAAGTAGTTTAAGATAAAAATAATTTTTATTTATGATTTGGTTTGTAATAAATAAAAAGTTTTTTAATAATAAAATATATTTAATTTTATGATTCATTTTAGACGCTTCAAAATTGTTGCGCGCGCATCTTTTTTTCCAAACAATTGTTTGTTCGCTACGTAACCTCACCTCAGTGTGAAACGCATAGTTTTTTTTGGTTGGTATGAAAAATTACAAAATATTACAAGTGTCAGCAACTGTCAGCCATTTGCAAAGTGTGACAAGTGTATCGTTTCGATAAGAAGAATTGGCTGTTATTTGCTGAGTGATTTTTTTCTGAAAGTGTTGATTGTGAATTTTGTGGTTTTGTTTTTTTGTACATTTGAAAAAAGTTAAAGTACATTGCATACGTTACGTACGTAAGTATTAAAATTAAAATACATGTAAATACAAATTAAATTTTTTGTTAATATTATTTGTATATATATTTATTAGGAAGAGTTTATAAATATAATGTGTGAATTATTTGATTTATTAATTTAAAGGATTTAATTAATTTTATTAATTAAAGTTAAAGGTTAAAGTTAAATACATTAATTTAATTAAAGTTAAAGTTTTAAAGTTAAAGTTTAAAGGAATAAAGGACATTTGCCTGTTATTTTGATTTCTAAATGTAGAATATTGATTTTTTAAATTCTGATGTTTGTAGGGGAGAGTCTCCAGTTGTGAGACGGGTTTTATTTTTGACCCGTAAATTGTAAGCGGGTAAACAAAATTGTAAATAAAATACACCGTTCGAAAGGTAACAGAAATACGCAACTTTTATTAAAAGAAAGTATTGCTAAAATTTAATAAGTTTGACATAAAACGTTATGTTTAGTAGAAATAATTAAATATATTAATAATATATATTATTATATACTGAATAATAATATTTATTCGCCAAAATATGACTACCAAATAAACACAATTTAATAGCTTCAACAAGAGTATTAAAATTGATTTCTTTTGAATCAATTGCCTTTTTTCTACTTGACATGCCCAAAAATACTAGAAAAAGAAATCAAAACAACATTTAAATAGTCGATTATCACACACAGTGTTGGTATTTATCAAAAACAGTTTATATATCCGCTTCGGCGTACACGAAAAAGTTGGCTCATATAAAAAGAAATGTTTTTATATAAACCAATCGGCTTTTTAATATTGCATGTTAAAAAAATTGACTGTCTCACAACTGGAGACTCTCCCCTACATAATTATATTATAGTGGTAATAATTATTATTTAATATTGATTAATATTTGTTTTTTTAAATCTTAATTATTGATTTTTTAACATTTTGTTTTTTAACATTTTGGTAGTTAGTTATTATTTTGGAAAAAACTTTATGAATATTAAAGATGTACTAAAAATAACATGTGATTACGAGATACCAGATACTTGATAAACAGAGATTTAGTCAAGAGGTACTAGATTAACAGATACTCTATTAACAGATACTAGATTAACACGTACAAAACAGAAAAATTTACCAAAAATATACTTATATTTAATAATATTAATAATATTAATAGATGAAGATACATTCTTTACATTCTTAATAATCTTCAATAAGAAAGGATAAGATAAAAATTCCAGTTACTGTTAAATGTGACAATAGTAACATTATTTACATGTGTTCTGAATTAATTAATTTTATAAAAAACTATTTTTTAGAAGCGATATCTTTTCAATAAATTGAAAGAAATCATGTCGAACAAAGAAGGAACTGTTAATTTAAGTGTTACAGATTTTAATATTATACTTACTGAAGGAGGAATGTTAAATGATACTCATATTGATGAATTCGAAAAATTATTGAGAAGGGAATCAAATTCTGCTTTTAGCATGCAAAGCACATTGTATTTTTATACGCTTGAATTTATTAGTCCGATTGAAAAAGGGAAAAAGCATAATCAAATACTTTTTAGTGGACCTATCAAGAAAGGTCATTGGATTTGCACTTATTATGATGGAATGAGACTTTATATTTATGATAGTCTTAATGAAGGATGTTTAAATGAAGATCAAAGGAAATATTTAAGTAGATTATATCCTTTTAAACCTCCAGTAGTTTTCACAACTGTTGATCAACAACCAAACAATAGTCTTGCTTGTCGAATATATGCAATAGCATTCGCAACATCGATATTTTTTAATATTATGCCCCACTCTGTCAATTACTATTATTATAACATGAGAAATCATTTAATGTTAATGTTCAAAAACAATCGTTTAAGTAAATTTCCGCCAGTAAGGTCGACTAATATTAGAACTATGACTGTTGAATGTAATTGGGAGTGTCTTCTTAGGAATCGAGCTAGAGAAAAAAGTTTCCAAAATGAAGAAGATAAAATTGTTGACAATAATTTATCATCGTTGAATTCAACCAGCAATGTTTGTAAAAAAAATTTTGTTGATAGTTGTTTAGAAGATTTGCCTTTAATTTCAGCAAATGATGTTAATAATATTTCTATTGATTTAAGCAATGGAATGAAAGATACAAGATTAATAATAACTGAGAAGCAAGGAGAAAAAAGAGCTATGGTTCATTTTCCTGAAGAAGAGGAAAAATATAAAATCATAAAACATCAAAAAACAGCTGCTTATCAAAAAAAATATCGACAAAAAAAGCGAGAAAATACAGAGTAAAAGTCATTCTATTCTCCGATTACCTGTTCATTTAATTAATCGGCATACTGTAACCATTAGTGAAGAAGCAAATGATGATGCTATAAATGAAGCTTTACAGAAACGGACTATGTTATTAGAATATTTTGATTTAAATAGGCGTGATCCACAAGCTAGACAATATACATATGCAGAAATTCCATGTTATTATGTTTTTAAGAAAGAACGTGGTGAAAATGCATTAAAATGGGTGAAGCGTAAAGGGTCATTTAATGTCATTGGACGGATGTATTCAATTTCGCCCAGTCAATCAGAACTGTTTCATCTTAGATTACTTTTAATAGTAGTTAAAGGCGCTACAAGTTATGATCATCTGCGAACTGTCAACAATATTGTACATGACATTTTTCGTAGTGCATGTTTAGCATTAGGTCTTATTGAAGATGATGGAGAATGGGAACGTGCTTTGACAGAAGAAGAAGTATGGATGATGCCACAACAATTAAGACGTTTATTTGTGCGTATTTTAATTTATTGCCATCCAGTTCATCCAAACGAACTTTGGGAAAAGTTTAAAGAGGCTATGTCTGAAGATTATCAGAAAAATTATCCATCTAATGAAGCTCATAAAAGAGCATATAATGATATAATTAACTTTCTGTTGCATGAAGGATCAAATATTCGCAATTTTCCTGAAATGATACAGTTAAATGAAATAAGTATTGAAACAGAAAATCAAGCGAACAACGAAATGTCATTGCAACAACATAAAGAGATTGGTGAAATGCAATATGTGAAACTGAATTCCAAACAGAAGGATATTGTTGATGAAGTATTAAATGTAGTTATTTAAGATAAAAGAATACCATCTTCTTCATGTTATTACATTGATGGACTAGGTGGATCCGGAAAAACTTTTCTTTATACAACTTTATACCATTTGTTAAGAAGTAAAGGAAAATGTGTTTGTACTATGGCATTTACAGGCATTGCCGCAATATTACTTCCCCGTGGTAAAACTGTACATAAAACATTTGGGATGCCTGTTCCATTGTTCTATGATTCTACATCAAATATTAAAAGTCAATCTAAGGAAGCTACATTTTTGAAAGAGGTTGATGTCTTTATTTGGAATGAAGCTCCAATGGCGTCAAGATATGCTATGGAATTAATTGATAGAACATTACGCGATTTTATGAATGTTGATATGCCATTTGGTGGAAAAACTATGCTTTTGGGTGGTGATTTTAGATAATTATTGCCTGTTAAAGTTAATGCTACTAGAAGCAAATTAGTTAATTTATCTATTAAATCTAGCACATTATGGAGTCATTTTAAGGTGATATCATTAACAGAAAATATGAGAACTTTACCTGCTGAAAAAGAATTTTCAGAATATTTATTATCAGTTGGAAATGGTACTTTAAATGATAATGATAATAATATACTAGCACCAGAGCAATGTGTAGAAAATAGTAATATCATTCATAAAATATTTGGAGAATTAATTATCAATAATAAATACGATGATTTAGCAAAAGTAGCAATATTGTCTGCTCGAAATGTTGATGTTGATGAAATTAACAACAAGGTACTCGAACTGTTTGATAATAAAAGTGAGCGAATTTATACAAGTGTTGATAGTACCGAAAATTGTGATAATGGAAGTATAAATGATGCTATTTTACCAGAGTATTTGAATACTTTAAATCCATCAAATTTCCCGCCTTATGAATTACGATTAAGAGCCAATTGTATTGTCATGCTATCTCGAAATCTTAGTATTAATGAAGGTTTATGTAATGGAACGCGAATGCAGGTATTAGCATTATCAAACAATCTGCTACGTTGTCGTATTTTAACAGGTGATAAGGTTGGAGATATTGTATTTATAAATCGTATTACGCTGTATTGTGAGGATATTTATCCTTTTACTTTCAAACGACGGCAATTTCCTATAAAATTAGCATTCGCAATAACAATAAATAAAAGCCAAGGACAAACTTTTGACAAGATTGGTGTAGACCTTCGTAAAAATGTATTTAATCATGGGCAAGTATATGTTGCATTTTCACGAGTTAAATCTTGGGAATCATTAATTATATATTTAGGAAATCAAAGACCTAATTTACTAATCAAGAATTATGTTTACACTGAATTATTGAAATAAAAGTAAATATTTTTTCTATAAAAATGTCTGAGTCGTTATATATTTTTTTTCTTAAAAAAGGAGTGTGTCTCAGTATGGCTGTCTTTACGCGTAAGACTTTCTTCGACGCTTCTTATTGGTAAATTACGTCATTTTTTGTAATAAGATTCACACGTAAGATTTCTTTACACGTTTCTTTCTTATCAATTGGTCAAAGACGTTTTAATTTCCTAATTTCAAATAATAGTTCAAACTTCAGATAATTAAGACACTTATTTGTACGTATTTTAATGTACTGCCAACCAGTTCATCCAAATGAACTTTGAAAAAAGTTTAAAGTAAATTTTTAATTCAATATCCTCTGTTTATGGCTTTCTTTGACAGTAGAGATGTTTTTTTGCTAGCTAAGTGAAAAATAGTTAAAAATTGTTTATTTAGTAATGTTTTTCTTTCATCACTATTTTTTAAAATATAAATTTACTATGGAAGATTTTAAATGTTACAAAATTTAATTAACAAATAGATTACTTTGATTATAAAAAGGTTTTCTATAACTTCATCGTACAAAACTTTTTATAAAATGTGCCATTCTTGAAATATACGCTTTTCTTTAAGCAAAGAAAAGTGTTGTTTTTTTTATCAAAAACATAAACTTAAGAAATGATACATTTAGAAACAGATAAAAACAGAACTATAAAATGTGCCATTCTTGAAATATACGCTTTTCTTTAAGCAAAGAAAAGTGTTGTTTTTTTATCAAAAACATAAACTTTAGAAATGATACATTTAGAAACAGATAAAAACAGAACTAGAATTGTAAAGGTATAAAAAATTGTTTTACGCACAACATAGGCTATTATTTTATTAAATTGAATAATATTTAAATATTCCTATTATTAGAAACTGTCACTTAAATTGATACCTTAACAAACAAAAGACTGTAATTTAAAGAATAAAAATGCAAGAGAAAAAACGCGCGCGCGGCAGCGCGCGATCGTTCTCGTGTTACCAAAATATCACTAGATTAATAGACGACATTATTAAGAAAAATGCACAAATATTACACTTATGAAAGTCACAATGTTAGAAAAAGCTCTTATAATTAATAAATTAACTATTCTACAGTCGATTTATCCATTATTTAAGTTGTATTAAATCGTAAATTGTTCAATTATTAATGATAAATATGCGAACTGTGAGACCTGTCAATGCATTGGTAACATGCGTGATACTTGTAGCAGACTACGATTCACTACGATCATATTCTGAACAGCGGAACGAAAGGAACTGATTTGGATAAACGCGCGAAGTTTCAAAATGATGTGTAAATATAGTAAACATTGAAAAAAATTGCTTTCTTTGATTTAAGAGATATTACTAATAAAACATATATTTTACCTTTAGAAAACGTTTTTTTACAACAATGTGATCAAAAATTAGAAATTTAGCAAAACTTTTTTCGATTATTGAAATAAATGAATTTATTTAAATAAATATTATTTAAAGCTAAAAAAATCAGTATTTTACTTAGAAAAATAAATTGGAATAAAATATATTTTTAAACAATTTCAAGTAAAAAATAAATAACCTGAACAATTAATTTTGATTGAAAATCAGTTATTATTATATTTAGTAGAATACAAACAATAACTCCTCCTACTTTAAGAAAGTAATTTTTTATTCGTTGGTTCAATAGCACAAAAAGGGAGTGAATATTTAATTTTTAAAAAGTTACATTCAGTCTTAACTCCTTAAGAAAAAAAAGACTTCTGGCCAATAAAAATAAACACCTTCTATTTTCAAAGTGCAATTTTTTATTTGTTGGTTGAGGTAAAGAAAATAAAGAAAGTAATTAATGTTTGAAAAATAACACATATTACTATATGTGTTATAGAAAGAAAAGAAAAAATGAATGATTTAGACTAATAAAAATAATAAACAAACTCCTCCAATTTTCAAAATCAATATTTCTATCTGTTTGTTGAGTTAAACAAAATAATAATAATTAAATAATTTAATTCCTGTGTTACGGATTTTGTTAAACATCACAAAAACATTTACACAAAATACAACCTTTTGTAATTTCAGAAAAGGGACATTCTTCTTTTTGAATATTTAAATCTAAAGTATTTTAATCGGATAAAAATCTAATTTTATATAAATAATAGATTTAATGGAATTTAACATTCCTTTAAGTTTCACAATTTGAAGTGAAAAACCTAAGAATAAAACACGGTATTTCTTAATAAATTGCTTTTCTTGGACAAACAGTTTATTGACCCTTTTGAGGAATAGTTAGAAAATATGAAAAGTAAATTGCTCAATATAAGGAGTGGTGCATCTAAGTCACTGAACTCGGATCGCGCCACTGCCTAAATCTGCAAGCTTGCAGAATTGGCTTGGCAACAGTCAAGTGCAATAAACTTAACATACGATTTCCCCACTAAATCGTCTTTCAATAAAATTGATTGACACTGGGAAATCTGGGCAGTTTAAGCCAGGCCGTTGTAGCCGGCAGTTAGCCCGGGAAGTTTGGGCCCGCAATTTAGTCCAGGTCGTAGTCACCTGTAGTTGTAGCCGGCAGTTTTGGCCAGGCAATTCTAAGTCCGGTAATTGGCCGTGTTCAATTAAATTTTGTAATCCCTGAGCAAGGGATTTCCTTAGAAGTTAACGGGTTTAATAAAAAGTTTGATCAGAAAAGTGAATTTGAATTGAGAATAAAAATATAAAGAAATAAAAAGTAAAGAAAGGTTGAATTTAAAAGTTATATTGAGAATAATAAAAGTGACAAGTGAAAAAGTAAAATAATTAAAAGAAAATATTGAAAATAAAGTGAGTAAAAATAATTATAAAGAATTTGTGAAGGAAAATAAAATAATTAAAGAATTGAAAAAGAATATTGAATATAAAGTGAATTGAAAAATAAATATAAAGAATTTGTGAAAGAGATATAAAATATAAAGTAAAAGAATCAAAAGAGAATATTGAAAAAGTCTTGTATCAGCAAGAATAAAATAAAAAGTAATTTTATTAAAAGAATATTAATTTAAATATATTTTTAAAGACAGCCTTTTTTACGGGGTTTAGGTCTTTATTTTGTGCAATAAAAGGAATATTAAGGTTCAAGACGAAATATCAATCTAGTGAACCTAGATTGGGTATTTCTTTAGTTTTTCGGAGATACAACGCAAAATTTACGAAGTCAGAACGTGTCATTGGATTAATATTTCAAGGAGATCGAATTACTGAGTAGTGAGTATAAAAGACTTACACCACATAACACACACTACAAGTTCATTCACACATATATAAAGTACTTTCTTTACACACATAAAAATTAGAATACTTGTATTAGGGACTTTTTGGGAAAAATATATAATTCATGGTTTACATCTTAATTTTGCATTTTAATTTAAACATCCTAATTAATTTCCCTATCTTCTCATTTTTCTTAAGAGTAGGGTTCTCAACCTCTTAGTTGAATCAATAACTAAGTAGAGGGGGAATCCACTACCTTTACAATTTCTTTGTCCGAAGGACACGTAAGTTAAAGTTTTAAAAATTAAAATTAAATTTCTAAATCCTACTTTAACATCCTGGGAAAATTGTATTATTTATGAAAATAATCGATTTATTTCCAAGAAATTAATCAAAAATCTTGTAAATTATTGAAGTCCTGTGAAATTTTGCCAAGAATTTTATTAAAGTTTTTAAAAATAATTGAATTTCGTAAAAGAATTGTATTATTTATAAAGATAATTGAAATTTTGACGAGAATTTTAACAATTTTTGAACATAATTGAATTTTGGTGAAGAATTTGATTATTTTAAAGATATAATTGAAATGGCCAGAATTTTTTTTAATTTTTAATATAACTGAATTTCTGCGAAAAATTTTATTACTCTTGAAAATAATTGAATTTCTAGAATTATTTGTAACTTTTTCAAAATTTAATATTTTTAGTATTTTTAACTAAAATTCTTTTATCAATCTAGTATTTATAAAAATTGTAAAAATGATTCATTAAATAATTTATAAGTCATAATTTTATGATACTTCTTGTAAATTTATGTTATTTAAAAAGAAATTATTGTCTAAAATAGAAAAAATTCAAGGTTTTGTATTAAAATACGTATAGTAATTTCATAGTTTACGAGGCAAAGAAAAAAACATCAAAATTTAGTTTCCTCATGAATTTTTAAAATTCAATGTTTGCCAGTACTTTTACTAAAAATCCCTGACTTTTAATAAATAAAACACAAAAAGTAGTATAAAAAAATTGTGTAATAAAATTTTAATAAACATTATAACCACCACGTCGGTTTACTCCATTACCGGCATTATTGTTCCCACCCGGCGGCTGTTGGACGACGTCAGCGGCAATAACGGCGTTCTCACCCAGCTGTGGGCCGGCGCCGTTACCGGCATTATTGTTCCCACCCGGCGGTTGTTGGACGACATCATTCCCGGCAATAACGGCATTCTCACCCAGCTGTGGGCCGGCGCCGTTACCGGCATTATTGATGTTCCCACCCGTTTTTTTTATTGTTTTTCTTGTTGTTGGACAACGCCATTGCCATTTTCATCTTGAAAAGATTTTTATTTAAATTAGTTGCATAGAATTTTTAATTAAAAGTATCCTTATATAAAATCAGTAGATATGCAAATTAGGTAAAGAGAGACATTCTAATGTTATTTACTTTCGAAAGAGGAAGAAAGCAATAGCGTTAGATTTTCTGCGTTATAAACAGAGACCGATAATGGTATTTAGTATCTAGAAAGAAGGAGACAGAAAGATATTTGAAAGATATATATATATATATGTCGTAGGCAAATAGAAGAATTCGTCATTTAGCTAAATGCCTAGGCAATTAGCTAAGCGGCGCCGAATAGACAAATGAGCTTTATTATTACTGTTATTCGTCTATTCGCCTGGAAGGATTAGGCAATTAGCTAACTGGCTAGGCATTTAGCTATTCGACAAACGCAGTTTAGGCAAATAGAAGAAAATGATATATTGAAAAAATATTTTCATTTATTGAAATATTTGTTATTTTATTTATTATTACAAGGTTGGCTCTGATGACAGCGCGAGTTGCATAGTTTCCCTGACTTGAAACACTCTAGAGAGTAATAGAATTATTATTATACTAAATGAAATTTCGTTCTTACATGTTCCTCTCTAACATTTAATAAAGCTATTAAATTTATTTTGTTTCGATTATTGTTTACAATTTATCACGATGTGTATTTTTGTACACGGAAAAAATAAATTTAGCAGATTTTACGGAGTCGCGGATACAGCTTTTTACGAAACTGAGTTTTGTAAAATGTAAGGAATACACAGGCCTACAAATTTCAGACCCAGAAACGGGATAAGTCATTTCCGATGTAATTTGTCACCCTGAATCCAAAACTGGCAGCGAAATTGCTCTATCACGTCTGGATTCTGAGATATTCTAATCTAAAAGAGTAAAAAAGGCCATTTTTGGCAACATTCGACTCTCAATAAAATCAACAAAAATTTTTTTTTATCATTCGAACAAATTTTAAAGAAAAGTATAATTATTCACCTTTCAAAATATTCTACACCTGATCCGATCCGACTTTTTTTCACTAAGGTATAACAATTTAAAGTTTAGGTTACACGACCTAAAAACTGAAAAAACGAATAAAAGAATAATTGGAAAGGACTTTAACTTAAGCATCTGATTCTTAATATTTTGGATTCGTTGATTAGAAAACCGATGTCGGATTTTCAAAATTCAAAATGGCGGATCCAATATGGCGGCTGTCAAAATAAAAAATTGATCGGATTCGCTTGAAACTTTTTACTCGGGGGTTTTTAAGGTCGCTAATTACGAATCTGATGTCACATTTTCGAAATTCAAAATGGCGGATGTAATATGGCGACATATTTTTAAAAAATTTAACGGATTTGCTTGAAACTCTTCACTCGGGTGTTTTTAAGGTCGCTTATTACGAATCTGATGTCACATTTTCGAAATTTAAAATAATTGTGGATCTAATATGGTATTATATGTTAGTAAAATCGAAAAACGTGAAATTCGAAGTCTTTGGCGTACTTGAAAAAAAGATTTCCACACCCATAGATATCTAAATTGAGAAAAGATGTATTTACAGGTCTAGATATAAGCAAAGAAGTGATTCTGTAATATATTCTAAAAACGAAACCAACTATACGAAAATCTTTTGAAGAAAAATGTGTAAAGGTTCATAAAGAAAAATAAAACTTTAAATTTTCTTTACTAAAAGAGTGTATAAATTATGCCCTAAATGTTTGAATTTTACGTTCTTCGATTTTACTAACATATAATGCCATATTAGATGCACAGTAATTTTAAATTTCGAAAATGTGACATCAGATTTGTAATAAGCGACCTTAAAAACACCCGAGTGAAGAGTTTCAAGAAAATCTGTTGAATTTTTTAAAAATATGTCGCCATATTACATCCGCCATTTTGAATTTCGAAAATCTGACATCAGATTCGTAATTAGGGACCTCAAAAACCCCCGAGTAAAAAGTTTCAAGCGAATCCGATCAATTTTTTATTTTGACAGCCGCCATATTGAATCCGCCATTTTGAATTTTGAAAATCCGACATCGGTTTTCTAATCAACGAATCCAAAATATTAAGAATCAGATGCTTAAGTTAAAGTCCTTTCCAATTATTCTTTTATTCGTTTTTTCAGTTTTTAGGTCGTGTAACCTAAACTTTAAATTGTTGTACCTTAGTGAAAAAAAGTCGGATCGGATCGAGTGTAGAATATTTTGAAAGGTGAATAATTGTACTTTCCTTTAAAATTTGTTCAAATGATAAAAAAAATTTTTTGTGGATTTTATTGAGAGTCGAATGTTGCCAAAAATGGCCTTTTTTACTCTTTTAGGTTAGAATATCTCAGAATCCTGACGTGATAGAGCAATTTCGCTGCCAGTTTTGGATTCAGGGTGACAAATTACATCGGAAATGACTTATCCCGTTTGTGGGTCTGACAAAATTCTAAATTTTGTAGGCCTGTGATATTTCCGGATAAACTTCAAAAATATTCAGTATAAACTACGAAAGTTCTGTACTTTATCCTGAAACATTTCTTACATTTTATAAAACTCAATTTCGTAAAAATCTGTATCCGCTACTCCGTAAAGTTTTGTAAAATCTGCTAAACTTATTTTTTCCGTGTAATATTTATTAAGATATTAAACTTATTTTCTTTCAATCTTCTGTTTACAATTTATAGCTCATATTTAACGGAAAATAATGCAAATAAGACGTTCCAATATTTCAATAAATGAAAATATTTTTTCAATATATCATTTTCTTCTATTTGCCTAAACTGCGTTTGTCGAATAGCTAAATGCCTAATCCTTCCAGGCGAATAGACGAATAACAGTAATAATGAAGCTCATTTGTCTATTCAGCGCCGTTTAGCTAATTGCCTAGGCATTTAGCTAAATGACGAATTCTTCTATTTGCCTACGACATATATATATATATGACATTCCACGTCAACACGGACAGAGCTCTAAACAAAAATTGCTTTGATGGATTTAAACGTTCTAGGGCTTAAAAGATTTCTACGTTCATGTACTTTAAGATGCCGATGGGAGTTTTTTGCGAAATTCCATTTCCGATGCCAATAGAACTATCAAAAGTCAAAAGGTCCAAAAATCTCAAAATACTTTTATGAATTAAAAGCAAAAAACGAGGTAAATTATTCTGTAACTCATTCTTTATCAGTTTTTAGGGTTCCCGAATATAAATCTAAAGTTTTTTTTTAAAAATCCAAAATGGCGAATTCAATATGGCGGACAAAATTCTAATTTGATCAGATTCGATTAAAACTTGCTACTCGGGGGTTTTTAGGGTCGCTGATTACGAATCTGAAGTCACTTTTTAAAAATTCAAAATGGCGGATCCAATATGCTTTTGGGGTCGCAGATTATGAATATGAAGTTACTTTGTGTTTGAGACTTCAAATTCATAATCAGATACGCTAAAAACCAGCGAGTAACACTTTTTAATTAAATCTGATCAAATTAAAAAATTTGATCCGCCATTTTGAATTTCTACAAAGTAACTTCATATTCATAATCTGCGACCCCAAAAGCCCCCGAGTAACCTAAAAACTGATAAAGAATGAGTTACAGTAAGCTTACTGCCGGCAATTAGATGAATACACGACGAAATCGTTCACATTTCTCTATTTGCCTAGGCAATAAGCTTAATGCCCGGCAGTAAGCTTATTGCCTGATGAAGATTCGTCAATTAGACGAATTACATTAGCATCCATTTGCAGTGCACAAACGTCATATAAAAAATTAATTAAAATAATAATAATGATAATAATAATGTCGTTCTATTTTCTGTCAATCAGGTTTAAATCCATCTTTATTTATATAAAACAATTGTCAAAATAAACATAAACATAAAAATTTTTTTTAAATAATTATAATATTATTACATGATTATTTAATTTTGCAGGGATTTGAATGATGGCATCGTGAGCCACATATAATTTTTGCTTTAAAACAAGAACAGCGTTTTGTGCAACACTGGTCTTTTGTCTCTTTGCAGTTACATTTTTTGTAACCCTGTCCACCAGATTTTGATTGGGCTGCTGCAGCTTCTCAAAGAGTAAAAAATACATCTTTTTGAACATTCTCAATATTAAATGGAGTTGCTGCCGATTTTTGGAGTTCCGTCCTACAAAACCAACCGTTAATAATGCCGCTTTTTGTCCCTACTTGGTAAACTCCATTTCTAAAATCAGTTACAACTCCGAAAATTTTATTGAAATCTAAGGGACCTCGATCTACACTTGGTACTGACATAGTCACGCAGTCACCAATGGACAATGGAGGAAACAACTCTTGAGAAAAAGTAACCATTTTCTCAGCAGCTGCTTTTTGCCTCTTGTTACAGTCGTCTTGAACCTCAAGTAGATGTTTTCCTCTTGCACATAAATTGCAAATGAAACTGCCTACATCTACTTGATCACCACATTGAAAGTGTATTTCAGAGTGGCAATCTGAACAAGATACTGCATCCATTATGTCCATTGATGAGTGACAAATGCTGCAAAATTTTTGTGGTCGCGTTTCTGTCAATAGTTCATTATTATCGATTTCATCCTGACTTTGACCTTTCGACAGAGTTTTACTTTCATCTTGAGTCTGCACAGTTGAAATAGCTTGATCCTCTTGATGAATATCGGGTTTTGTCAAATTTAAAAGGTCGATTTCCAGTTCCTCTTCTGTGTTTAAGTTTTCTGCCACGTCCTGAGGTAAATTAAAACTTGCTAAGCCATTCTTCACAGGTCCAAATACAGCTTCATATGGAGCTCTGTTGATTGTTCGATGTTTTGATGCATTCTTCATCCACTGAAAAAATATTTATTATTAACAATAGTTCTGCTTCAACAGAAAATTATTTACAACTACACTCACAGAAATTATCTATTAAACATAATAAATAATAGATTCATTTATAAAATAATATTAGATAAATTTTATGATTAATAATAAAAATAATAATAAAAATTAAATTATTTTTTTATGTAAATAAACAATATCCAAAAATTTAAAAAAATCCGTTTATGATAAAATTTTTTTTAACAAAAGGAAAAAATAAATTTCAAGTTACTTACTTGGACTTCGTAGCAGCCTCGGGCCCACTCTATTGATTTATTGTCTATTATCCACGCTCGCAACATATTTTCTACATCGCCATTAGCACGTTCGACGCTTCCTTGGGTTTGTGGATGCCGAGGACGTCCATGTACCATTTTACTGTGCAGCCAAATAGAAATAAGTTCTCTGACTATATTTGCAGCAAATTCTCGTCCATTATCGCTCTGTAAAATAGCTGGTGCCCCAAACGTGAAAAAAATCTTGGACAGCTCTTCTGCTACATTGGAGGCATGTTAAGATTTGATAGGTCGTAGGTGCAGGAACTTAGTGGCATGATCCTGATAATTCATCAGCCACTTGTACTCTCCATCGGGACAAGACTGAAAGTCGATTAAATCGACTTGACCGCGGGCATTAAATCCGTGGGAAATAATCGGCTTCACCACCACCCCTTTTTTGGCAACAGATTTTTTTAAGTTGCAAGTTTCGCACAAACTAATAAAAATTTCACATGCAATCCTGGGGATGCGCCATTTCTTTTTCATATAGTACAGCATCCTATCTCGACCTACATGACCAGTTTGATAGTGTGCTTCCGTAAGTTTTTCGTAATAATCTTCAATCGGGACCATATAGATCAGATCGTTATTTCCAGAACTGCGTTTTAAAATAATATTGCACTCTGATCCAATTCGCAAAATTTCGTACGTCTTTGAAATATGATAAAATGCAGGAGTTTTTTCACCTTCATTGCTCAAAATTAACTGCACTTGTTCGAATTGTTTTTTATCCCACTTTGACCTACTTCCATTTTGTAATTCCATCTTTTCTTTAAATAATCTATCAAATTCACAACGATTCACTGAATTATTGTTTTCCATTATAAACAAAAACCGAATTACAAATTTCCTTTTCTTTAATTTTTCAAAATCTAAATTTTAGCGTAAATGACGGTTTTGACTTCTATTTAACGACTGCGAATTTAAACTGACAACTTTTCACTAATTACAGTTTAGAATCTTTAAATAAATGTCTATAATTACTATAAGTACATTATTATAAAGACAATACATTGAATGTATTGAATGAAATGATTGTTTTGAATCGAATTAAACTTTTCGACGATTGAAACTTATAATATGATAATAATACTTGTAATATTTTCTAGAATATTAAACAGTCTATTTTATTTATTTATAAATTGTACTTTTAGTATATTTATAATATACAATAAATTAAATATTAAATATTAAACAAATAAAAAGTTTATTAAATTATGAATAATGTTTTAATTTTATAGTTTATATTTTATTTTAAAATAGAAAGTACATAACATACATATAAATAAATATTTCTATTTGCATGTTGCATATAACTTATTTAATTAATTTTTTATGGGACGTTTGTGCACTGCAAATGGATGCTAATGTAATTCGTCTAATTGCCGAATCTTCATCGGGCATTAAGCTTATTGCCTAGGCAAATAGACAAATCTGAACGATTCGTCGTGTATTCGTCTAATTGCCGGCAGTAAGCTTTTTTTTATTTTAAATAAATAACTATATTTTTTTTGTTATTTAAGTTTTTATGTTCTTTATGGTAGCTTTTTATAGCGAAAAAAATAATTTATATACGGTACTATACGTAATATTTTTCGAATCAACAATGTTTTTATTATCAACATTCGGTTTTATTTTACCAAATGAAGTGAAAAATATTTTTATAAATATTTTTTTTTGTGTTTTAAAATTAAAATCATTTTTAACGGTAAAAGAAACATTTACTTATGAAAGTTTGATAATTAGTGGTTTCTTTTTAACAAGATTTTCTGACTTTTTTTCGCTTCTCACTAACATACTATGAACCAAATTCATTCAATTAGGTATATATTTTTTTAAATGCAGTTGAAGTTTTGTTTACATATAAGTACCACAAGTTTTCAAAATTTTGAGTAAATGTAGACAGTTTATTACTTTTTATATTAATTAAATTGATAAAATTCAAAAACCAAGGTCATTTTTTGTTAATTAAATAGATCAGTAATTCTTGATCCATCGAGGACATAAATTCAATGATTGATGATGATATGCGCAATCCTGATTTTTTGTTAACCGATTCTGACCATGAAAATGATAGAAATATCGACGAAAGTAGACACTCTGATAACTCTGTTGCTGTTAACCTGACTGATAATGACATAAATGATGATATTTCATTCAAGGAAACCTCAAACGATGATACATCATCCAGTGGAACATCAAATGATGACACATCATCCAATGGAACTTCAAATGATGATTCACTAAGTGACATTTCTAACAATGATGAGGGTGAATCAGTCAATTCTATTGCATTCTCAGATGATGATTTTGAGCACTCCGAAAATGAGTCTAATGCGTCAAATGATGATGGTATTAATCTATTTTTTTATAAATGTATAAATGCAGAAAAAATTTGCGAATATTCCAAGTGCTCAGTGTTTTTATTTTTCTTATTCAAATAAATAAAATTTTGAATCTCAATTTTAATAAAATATGTAAATTACCTTATTCATTTCAAAAAATAAAAATTTGATACTCATTACATTATTTATAATCAATATTTAATTAAGTAAAAAATTGTTAATTTAACTTAGATTATACAATCTGTCGAAATATATACAAGTTATCGATTGAATTAGTTTTTAAAAATTAAAATTAAAATTAATTGTTAATATTTGCAAACTTTCACAGATTAACAGATGAAATTATAAATAAATAACTTATATATTTATAGATAAATAATATTTAAACCCCCCACTCCTGGGGGTGGAAGTTTCAAGCTGTGTGTGACGAAATCTAGAAAAAAAAATTTTTTTGTATATAAAGAATGTGATAAAGGGAGGATGAACACTGTCCGAAAAGCGTGATGTAGATGAATGTGAATTTTTTTTCAATCTTGTTTAATATCTCTCTTATTTTTTAAATTCTTTTATTTACATCATCCACAATGTTTTCCTCTCAAAAATGTTTATCATTCCTCATTTTGCTCTCAAATTCGTTTAATTTATCTTTTTCATTTTCTGATTCTCAATCTTTTCTTTCTTTCTCTCCTTTTTCTCCTTCCTCTCTTCTCAACCATTCCTATCACATACAGCAGCCTAACTATGCATGAATAATGCTCCAATTCACAGTTCCACCTTCCCAAATCCTCTGTAGTTTTTTTTCTCGTATCATCCCCTATCAAATGATCTATAAAAGAGTTCTCAACCGCCTCTTCAACCAGTTCCTCCCTCCTCAAATTTACCAATAATTTATTCCCATTTAGTGAAATACTTCCCCACCTAGCTAATTTTCCTTTCCCCTCTTTTTTCATTACTGCTCTTTCTATTACTTAGTTTTTCGCCTTTATTACTTACCATCTTTTCCCCACGTTTTCTAATGGTAATAATTATTTATTCCATTACTAAACATTGTCTAAATTAGTTCAAATTAATTTAACATGCATGAAAATTTTTCAAAATTTATTAAAACTCAATTACCTTATTTCGGTACTTTGCGCATGGTTTAACCAAATTTCAGGTAAATATATTTTACCAACGTTCAGAATAAAACATTTCTTTCTTTAAAAAATAGGAAAAATACGATTTCTTTGCTCCCATACTTTTCCCATGTTTTTGCCAAAGTTTAGAATAAAAATTTTCATTCTCTCAAAAATTGAAAAAATACGATTTTTTACTCCTATACTTTTCCCACGTTTTTGCCATGCTTTAGAATGACAAACTTTTACTTTTCAAAAATATAAAAAAATACGATTTTTTTGCTCCCATACTTTTCCCATGTTTTTGCCATAGTTCAGAATGACAAAGATTTTCGTTTCAAAAATAAAAAAATACGATTTTTTTGCTCCCATACTTTTCCCACGTTTTTGCCATGCATCAGAATAAAAGTTTTCTTTCTCTCGAAAATAGGAAAAATACGATTTTTTTGCTCCCATACTTTTCCTATGTTTTTGCCATGCTTCAAATAGCAATTTTCGTTCTCTGAAAAATAGGAAAAATACAATTTTTTTGCTCCCATACTTTTCCCACGTTTTTGCCATGCTTTAGAATGACAAACTTTTTCTTTTCAAAAATATAAAAAAATACGATTTTTTTGCTGCCATACTTTTCCCACGTTTTTGCTATGGTTCAGAATAAAAGTTTTCTTTCTCTCGAAAATAGGAAAAATACAATTTTTTGCTCCCATACTTTTATTATGTTTTTACCATGGTTCAGGATGACAAACTTTTTTGTTTTAAATTAGGAAAAATACGATTTTTTGCTCCCATACTTTTCCCACGTTTTTGCATGGTTCAGAATAAAAGTTTTCTTTCTCTCGAAAATAGGAAAAATACGATTTTTTGCTCCCATACTTTTCCCATGTTTTTGCCATGGTTCAGAATGACAAACTTTTTCGTTTCAAAAATAAGAAAAATACGATTTTTTTGCTATCATACTTTTCCCACGTTTTTGCCATGCTTTAGAATGACAAACTTTTTTTTTCAAAAATATAAAAAAAATACGATTTTTTTGCTCCCATACTTTTCCCATGTTTTTGCCAAAGTTCCGAAGTATGGGAAACGCTTATTAGCAATGGTTCTCTAGATTTTGCCCATGCTTTGTAAGTATGGCTGAAAGCTGATCAACTTTGGCCGAAATCTATGCCCATGGTTTTGCCATGTTTTGCTATCTTTTGCCCATAGTTCGTTTTCCACGCGGGATTTACTAATTTACGAAGTATTCACTAATAATTCACTTATTTAACTTTATATTCACTCACATATAGTGAGTGAATTCACCAGTGAATTATAAAGATTTTTAAATTTAATTCTCGTTGAAGACACGAACGTATCCGAAGGAAAATAATCTACGATATGATTTTTAAATTTAAAAAATATATTCGTTCTTATATTTAGATGGTGGGCCCTAAGCGTGAGTGTCCTTCTCGCACTCGTAGATAGCAAACACAATTTTAAAATTACTTTACATTGTTAGGTCAGATGGCAAACTTCACCTCATCATTAAGTCTGCGCGCGGAAATTGTTTGACAAATTTTGACCTCTAGGTCAAAACTGCCCTCAAACTTGACATAAATTTTAGCGGGAATTATTTGTCAAATTTTGATGCGTAGGTCAAAAATGCCCTCAAAATTGACCTAAATTTTGAGGGTAGCGGGAATTCTTTGTCAAATTTTGATGTGTAGGTCAAAGCTGCCCTCAAAATTGACCTAAATTTGGAGGGGAAAACTATAGGTCAACTCTTGACCTGTAGGTCAAAAAATCTTGAAACAGCGGCGGCGGCATCTGCGGCGATATCTTTTTGTAATATACTAGGGGGGCTTCGCCCCCCTGCGCGCCTCGCGCGCCAACCCCCTATTTTTATTTTAATTTTGTTATAAATTGAATATTGGTTTTTAGCCAAATTCATTGAAACAAATAATTTCAATGAATTTGTTTCCAAGATACACTACGGGGAAGTAACCAATTTCGTATCTCAAAATCTAAATAAAAAAGAATTAGTCATATCTTATATAAAGATTCTATAAAATGATAAAAAATGGTACAAAATCACATTAATGTTTTTATAATAATAAAATTAGGTAATTTTTACTCAAAAATTTCTTTCCATACAATATTACTTATAAATTTTGAGTTCTCATCGTTTTCATTATTTTGGTCGCTGCACTCAATAAATAAATTATCTGGATTTTTGCATCTAGATAAAGCTACATATAGTTGTCCATGAGAAAATAAAGACCTGTTAAAATAAATTCCCAAAGTTTCGAAACTTTGACCTTGGGATTTGTTAATTGTCATGGCAAAGGCTAAAACTATGGGAAATTGTCTTCTAAATAATATAAAAGGTAAATTTGAGTTTTCACCAGAATCTAAAATGATTCGGGGAATGAAAGCAGTTGTGCCTTCTTTACTACCTGTTATTATTAAGACTTTAATATTAAATTTATGCATTTCTAAAATTTTTAATCTTGTGCCGTTACATAATCCATCGTTAATACTTAAATTTCTTATTAACATTACAATAGTTCCAACTTTCAAAATTAATTTATGAACAGGTAAACCGGGAATTTTTAAAGAATTTAAATATTCGTTTTGATAATTTAATTGTAAATTTTCATCTGTTTGATCCATTCCTTTATGTTTTACATAATCAGTGCTATAATAAATTGTTTCCTTTCCTGATAGTTTATTTAATATTTTATTGTTTAATTTAATTATGTCATCATTATGGCATGCCAAAATTGCACATTTTGAAACATCATCTTTTTCAGTTAAATTCGAACCATAAATTTTTGAACAAATATCATTTGTTTTTCAATGTTCAGGTATATAGAAAGAATTAATTTTACCTTTACCTATTTCTAAAAGAAATTTTGATAAATTTAAATGTGATGTTCTCATATTTTGTTTTAAATTAAAAATTTTGAAATTTGGCCAAAGGTGTGAAAATTTAATTGTTTCTTGAATAATAGTTGTTCTGTTCGCATTTTTGATAACTGGCAAAATTTGTCGAAAATCTCCCCTAATATTATCAATTTTCCAGCAAAAGATTTATTTTCAATTCTACAGCAATCTCTTAAAGTTCTATCAACTATTTCTAGAGCTTTTTTGGGTATCATAGAAGCTTCGTCCCAGATAATGACATCAGCCTCTCTTAATTTACGTTTATCCGATTTTAACTTCAAAAACGTTGTTTCAATATTTGACAAATCTAATGGCAATCGAAAAGTTCTATGACTTGTCATGCCACCAGGTAGTAAAATAGATGCAATTCCTGTCCATGCCATAGATAAAACCTTCTTTTGAATTGAAATAAAATAATAAATTAATGTTTTATACAAAAAAATTTTGCCTGATCCTCCAGGTCCGTTAATAAATATCATTTTATAATTATCAGTAGTAATTGTGTTAAAAATTAACTTTTGTTCTTTATTTAATTGACTAAATAATTTTAAAAAATTCTCTTTATTTTGTTTTACAATTAATTCTTCTTCTTCGGGGGTTTTTAAATTTTTGATTTTTTGAGGTTCAGGTAAACCAAAATTTGAACACGATAAATTTTCTAAATATAATATTTCATTTATTTCATTTAATGCTCTGATCTCATTGTTATTCTTGAATCCTTCACAAAAAAACTTTTTAAATTTATTCCAAACATTATATTGCGAAGGTGAACTGTCAGCAATTAAAAACCACGCAAAAAATTTTCTCAATTCTTTAGGCATCATTATGTTACATGCTTCCTCAAAAATGTTAAAAACTTGACTATCAGTTTCTATTAATCCCATGGCTATCGCTGCACTTTGAAAAGAATCGTAAGTAACATTTTCAAATGTTCTTAAATCTTGAAAAGATGTTGCACCTTTTACACGATTTAAAATCAACTTCAAATGAAACCTTTCAATGCCTTTTGGACTCACACTGTTCATTCTACCTAAAGATTTTGAATAATTTTTTCTTTTGAACCATTTCTTTTGTATTAAATCAAAGTAATAAAATTTGGGAATATTAGTGTATTTTATTTTTCTAGCATTATCATCTTTTAAATTTAATATAAACCAAGCTGTAAGAGTTGTATTACAATTGTTGTCTATTGCTTCTTTTTCTTTATTTTCTTTATAAATAATTTGTTGTTGATTGTCAGTGTGTATTGCTAATCGAATGATAGAATGTGATCTTCCGGACAAAGGTAATTCTTCTATTCGCCATGCAGCTTCCATAGGACTAATATATCTCGCGTCAAGATATTCGGTAATTTCATCATAAACTTCATTAGAGTTATTTTTCTTTAATTTAATTAAAGCTTTATCACAACCTTTGTGCAAATATTTGTAAATATATTTAATGCTCATTATTGAACCACAATATTCTACGTTTATGTGACACTCGTATTTTTTTAATAGAACAGGGTTAAAAGGTACAACCATTGAATTATCTACATTTACAGAATTGCCATTTACTTTAGAACCATATACATAACATTTATCTCTATTATCTCTACGTCTGTATTTTGGAAAACCATTTTTTTCAATTATAGTTTCATTACAAAATTCTTTCGGAAATTTTTTTGAACAAAGACTTATTTTTTTTAAACATGGAGAATTATCATTATGAGGACCATGTAACATAAATTTTATGACTAAATTTTTCAAATGATCATCATTTTCCGGAATTTCTGTAGAAATGTATTTATCTATTTGCTCTGGATTTAACAATTTATTTTTATAATTTAAAATAAATAACAAATGACTATGTAATAATCCTCTCTTCTGAAATTCTATAGTGTAAACGTAACCAAGAACATCTCCGAAAATTGAACCACTCAAAATGTCTGATATTATACATTTTAATTTTGCGTAAAATAATCTAACTACAATAGTAGGAATATCATTGCACGTTGTTCCACTTGGAAATTTTGAAAGTATTGTTTTTAGTTCAGGCCAATTGGGATTACATGTTACTGTGACAAATAAATCAGGTCTACCAATTTCTCGATTTATAGACATAGCGTCTTGGTAGTTTTGATACATATGCCTTGGGCTTCCTATGTAAGATGCTGGCAAAACAAATATATTTCCAAGACGTTCTTTATTTTCAAAATTGGTAGAATTATTTAATGCGCAACGTGCAACATGATCTACTAAACCCTGGTAACATTCTACACGTAATTTTTGTTGATTAAAACGAAAAAAATTTAATCTTGTATCTTCTATTATTAAATAAGCTTGGATTACATATTGCTGTGTCAACCTTCCACAATATAAAACTGGACTAAATTCACCTTTCAATCTATAAGCTAAACGACATGAATAATATTGTAAAGGAGTAAATCTCTTTTTACTATAAAAATTTTGTTTAAATTCAAAATTCCACCCTAAATCTCCTAAAGGGAACATAATAGGAAAAGTTAATGGATCAAGATGTAAAGATAACTTATTTAAAAAAGTAACTGGTTTTTTATCAGTTGGAACATTTCTTGGATAAATGCAAAGATCAAATTGTTGAGGAATATCTCCATTTCTAGAAACAATTAAGGCGGCACATTCTGCTGTTCGTGGTTCATTGTATGTTTTTTCATTTAACTTAACGTTTTTAACAAAAAATAAATTATACTCAGGCAAATTTATATCTTTCGATAATTCATATAAGTGGCGATATTTCAAAACATAAGGATTTTTGTTCATAATTTTTGTTAAAATTTCAATGTGACTTTTAACTAATTTTTTATTATTTTTCAACCTTTCATCAGTAGCATCAATATCGTCATAAATGTAAATCTGACCTAATACTGGAGATTCACCTTTTTTAGATATTAATGAATTGGGAATAGTGTGACATACTTGTCCTTGAACTTTTAAATTATATACACCTTTTTCAAATTCATTTCTAACATTAGCATTAAAACTTACAAAAGAAAATTTACTATTATAGTACCGTATTAAATTCCGAAATTTAGAATCATACAATAATTTTTTTAACTGTTTATCACAAGGCTTTAAGGGGGGCATTTTTATTTTCCCATTGTGACAACAACTCTTAAAAGAAAATTCTACTGACCAAAATAAAGCTGAACAATGTGGACACTCATAATCCATATTGCCAAAATTTATATACTCTAAATTTTGATAACTATTTGAAGTTTTATATTTTTTACCAATTGTCTGATTTCTTCTTCTTTTATTAATTCGATCTATAGTCATATGAATTACTCTATCCTTTTCGCGCTTCTTTTTTAATCTTTTTTCCGACATACCTGTAATACAATCATATTTTCTTTTTTTCTGAATCTGTTCATTAGTTAAATTTGTTATTTTTCTGTTTCTATCACAAATTTTTTCCTTATTTTCCTGATAATACTTTAAATTTTGTAATTTTTTAACTTCCTTTTTTTGCAATTTTCTTTTTTTCGGAACTTGTTTCATAATTACTTCAACAGTCTTTCTTTTTGTTTCAACCTGTTTTTCTATCCATTTTTCTTGTTCCATCATTACTTCAACATTCTTTTTTTTGTTTCAACTTGCTTTTCTATCAATTTTTCTTGTTCCATAATTACTTCAACATTCTTTCTTTTTGTTTCAACTTGCTTTTCTATCGATTTTTCTTCACCTTGTATTACCTTATTTGTTTCGTTCCTACATTCCAAAATATCATAATGTCCACTGTCAAGAGATCCAGAAAGTAATAATACCAATTTATTACTACTGTTACTCCTTCCATATTCTTTGACATTATGAACTATATTATGATGAACAAATAAATTTATATTATAAATAGAGACAAAAGCCTGAATTTCTACCTCCCCACCAAAAACACTATTTTTTGACATTAGATTACGATATGAATTTTTATCAACAATAATTTGGTTATAAGATTCATCTCCTATAATAAAATTTTCAAACAAAAGCCAATTACTTAAAATATAATTTACAATTTCAATTCGAACTTTTTTATGTTCTTCTTGATTATTATATAAGAAAAAAGAAAAAGATCTAAACAAACAGTTTTCATCTGGTTTAATATGAACTTTAATATTCATTTTATGAATAAATAATTGTAATAATAAATAATTTAATTTTAAATTAAATAAACGTTATGGAATAGTTTTCAGAAAATATTACTGACCTTCATATTTATAATAATACTCACACACACAAAAATTATAATGGTAAATGATAAATAAAATGCGAAAAGGATAACAATTCGGATTATTTTTTCAAGATATTCTTTCCAATTAATTTCGAATAATAATCTAAAAATATATTTTTAAAACGTTATCAATTTGAAACAATTTGTCATTGGTTAATTGTTGTTAAAATCGAATATAATATTAATAATTAAAATATAATGTTGATAATTCACGATGTTATTTCCAAATTCTATTGAATAAAAATTTGTATAAATTTCTGTTTAAAATTTTTTTCAATTTAACATATTTTCACATTCTCATTTCTAAATTTCAATTTTCAAATTCAAATCCTCAATAAAAAACATCAACACTTCCAATTTTGATATGGAGAGAACCTTTAAATTCTAAATTGTCAAATTCAAAACAATTCAATAATAAATGTGAAGTTGTCTATTTATAGTGAAGTTGTCTGTTCATAGTAAAGTTAATTTGTTTATATTTAATTTTTTTTTCTTAGACATTAACTAATCGTCAAAATTAAAAGTTAAAAAGTTCTTAAATAAAAATGTCTAAAAAAAGAAACTACAATTCTGATAGTATTTCGAATAATAATAAAAAGAAAATTAAGATAGATGAAAAAATTGATTTCACATCATCCAATTTTTTGCAACAAAAAGTTAAGGTTGGAGATAAGTTCGTGTGAGTTGTACAATATTTTTGTTTACTAAATTAATTTATTTATCTACCATTTTAATTAATATTTAATACTATTTTATTATTATATCATTATTATCAGATCTGTCGTGGGTTATGTAGAAAGTATAAATGAAATAAAAGAATATAAATCAAAAGATGAATCAAAAGAAGATTATAAACTATTTAAATTTATTTTGAATAACAATGATAATTGTCGTATATCATGTTTATCGTGGAATAACAATGCTTCGAAATTTTCAAATCTTATCAATGAAAATCAAGTAATGAATACAATGCTTAAATTAACTGAAATTAATTAATTAATTTCATTTTATAATTTATAATTATTTATTTATTTATTATATTTATTTTATTTATTTTATTAGTTTATTTATTACAATTTTATTATATTATTCATTTTATTTATTATTTATTTATAATTATTTTTATTTGCAATATTAATTAATATTATTTTTAATTATAATTTTATTATTCTTACAAAGAAACTTCTTCTACAAAATATGACGGCAAAAAATCCATCAAATTTTAATGATGGTAATATGGCCTACGAATTACTATTAAACACTTATTCGAAATTAACATATTTGGGAACATTTGATATTTTAAAAGAGGAAAAACAAATACTTAAAATAGAATTTAATAAAATTAATGTACTGAGCAGTACAGGATATATTAGTATGTACTATTTTGATGTTTAATTCAAAATTAGTATAAAAATTATTCGACTCTACAATTTATGAATACGAATTACTTCTTACAGAAATAGAAGGTTACTTAAGAGATGATTTTGTTCCAATAAAAGTTAATTCAAATATTTATTTTGGAAGTATAACAAATGGTGAACATAAAATTATTATTACAATTCAAAATTTTTCCGGGCAACAAATCTATCAAGAGGGACAAAAACTTCGAATTATGGGACAATTATTTGATAATGGTAACATCAATGCCGAACAATTTTGTTAAGTTAAAAAGGAAAAGATAAATTTAAACAATTAATTGATTTACAAATTTTATATATGTGGATTTTAGTATTAGGATACAGGTCAGAAATGAAAAACACATTACAATACTTTCTAATGAGCCACCCATGTCTTTAAACCTTTTATTGGAAGGAGGAGAATTAATTTATAGAAATTTTGATGAGAAATGATGTTTAGTTGATGGAACATATTTATTCTTTAAAAATTTTCTAATTAATTTCTTTTTATTTAAGTTTTTAGTTATAATATATCTTGGAAACAAATTTGCTGAAATAAATAATTTTAATAAATATTAACGGAGGATATTTATTTATTGTTAACAATAAATAAATTTTCTAATTAATTTCTTTTTATTTAAATTTTTAGTTATAATATATCTTGGAAACAAATTTGCTGAAATAAATAATTTTAATAAATATTAACGGAGGATATTTATTTATTGTTAACAATAAATAACTTATTTTTGTAAATGTAGTCTAAAATTTATTTTAATTTGTAATATAAATTAAATTTTGAAAAATATGGCAGGTAAGTTCCGATCTAATTTAAATTTCGATACTAACAGGAGATTTTTATGAACACTTTTTTATTGGAAGGAGGAGAATTAATTTACAGAAATTTTGATTAGAAATTATTTTTAATTGATTAGATTGTAATATTTGAAATCAGGTCCGACATGAATAATTTCTTTTTATTTAGATTTTGAGTTAAAACATTCGTTACTTCTCCTTTACTTTTTGTAAATTTAAATTATTGTTAAAATTATTACGTCTGTGACCGCAATAACTTTTGACCTAATTTAGGTCAACCCTTGACCTGATTTTGAATTTGTAATGAGGAGAATTAATTTACAGAAATTTTGATTAGAAATGATTTTTGATTGATTAGATTGTAATATTTGAAATCAGGTCCGACATGAATAATTTCTTTTTATTTAGATTTTGAGTTACAACATTCGTTACTTCCCCTTTACATTTTGTAAATTTAAATTAAAATTATTATTAAAATTATACGTCTGTGACCGCAATAACTTTTGACCTAATTCAGGTCAACCCTTGACCTGATTTTGAGGTTATGTTTACCCCTTGGCCTACGTCTATGACCTGAGGCCAACTTCAGAGCGATGACCCTTGACCTGATTTTAAGGTTATGTTTACCCCTTGACCTACGTCTATGACCTCAGGCCAACTTCAGAGCGATGACCCTTGACCTGATTTTGAGGTTATGTTTACCCCTTGACCTACGTCTATGACCTCAGGCCAACTTCAGAGCGATGACCCTTGACCTGATTTTGAGGTTATGTTTACCCCTTGACCTACGTCTATGACCTCAGGCCAACTTCAGAGCGATGACCCTTGACCTGATTTTGAGGTTATGTTTACCCCTTGACCTACGTCTATGACCTGAGGCCAACTTCAGAGCGAAGACCCTTGACCTGATTTTGAGGTTATGTTTACCCCTTGACCTACTTCTATGACCTGAGGCCAACTTCAGAGCGATGACCCTTGACCTGATTTTGAGATTATGTTTACCCCTTGACCTACGTCTATGACCTGAGGCCAACTTCAGAGCGATGACCCTTGACCTGATTTTGAGGTTATGTTTACCCCTTGACCTACGTCTATGACCTGAGGCCAACTTCAGAGCGAAGACCCTTGACCTGATTTTGAGGTTATGTTTACCCCTTGACCTACGTCTATGACCTGAGGCCAACTTCAGAGCGATGACCCTTGACCTGATTTTGAGGTTATGTTTACCCCTTGACCAACGTCTATGACCTGAGGCCAACTTCAGAGCGAAGACCCTTGACCTGATTTTGAGGTTATTTTTACCCCTTGATCAACGTCTATGACCTGAGGCCAACTTCAGAGCGAAGACCCTTGACCTGATTTTGAGGTTATGTTTACCCCTTGACCTACGTCTATGACCTGAGGCCAACTTCAAAGCGATGACCCTTGACCTGATTTTGAGATTATGTTTACCCCTTGACCAACGTCTATGACCTGAGGCCAACTTCAGAGCGAAGACCCTTGACCTGATTTTGAGGTTATGTTTACCCCTTGACCTACGTCTATGACCTGAGGCCAACTTCAGAGCGATGACCCATGACCTGATTTTGAGGTTATGTTTACCCCTTGACCTACGTCTATGACCTGAGGCCAACTTCAGAGCGAAGACCCTTGACCTGATTTTGAGGTTATGTTTACCCCTTGACCTACGTCTATGACCTGAGGCCAACTTCAGAGCGAAGACCCTTGACCTGATTTTGAGGTTATGTTTACCCCTTGATCTAGGTCTATGACCTGAGGCCAACTTCAGAGCGATGACCCTTGACCTGATTTGGAGGTTATGTTTACCCCTTGACCTACGTCTATGACCTGATTTTGAGGTTATGTTTACCCTTTTGACCTACGTCTATGACCTGAGGCCAACTTCAGGGCGATGACTTTTGACCTTTGACCATTTGTGGCCAACTTCAGGGCACTGAATCCGGCGGCGAAATCTTTTTATAATATAGAGAGATATATATGAGGCATTATTTCTCAATCGTCCCAGCCCAAAAAAAAAGTCTTGGGATTGGCTTCATATTTTGGGAAATTGTTATCCTATATGAAAGTAATAAATTTGCAAAATATTAGTTCTTTTAAAAAAAATTCTAGAAAGTAGTTGGGGTTGAAGTCTTGACATTTTCAGTAACACTGTGATTTTCAAAACCATATAACTTTTATAATACTTTACCGATTTTAATGTTTCTATAATGCATTTAAAGCATTTTTCATGTACTTTCTAAAAATTTTTAAAAAAACTTCTAACCCTCTTTTTTTAAAAAATAAAGTTTATTTTTTAATTTTGACCCAAATGGGTATTTTAAAAAAAAAATTTTTTATTTTTTTGGAAAGCTGACATTTTTTCCAAAAAAAACATATATGTTTCATAGTGGGATGGCCATAAGTTTAGAAGATATTTTAAAACCAACTAAGCGGCGCGTCCGCGTCCCTATACGTTACGCTGTCGCTGCGCCGTTGAACGACACAAATATTACTGTTTCCTCTTCATCTGCTTCAGTAAAAGCTCTCTGCATTCTACAGGGTTGAGACTGTCATAAAAATAATGCCTTCATTACTGTTACTAAAAAAAATTTTAAATAATTAATTTTGAAAACAGAAGGGTAAAGCTTAAAAAATTTTTGACTGAACAATTTTGAATAAATAATAAAATTATAATTATGAAAAAAAAATTTTTTAATAAATAAATTAATTTTGAAAAAGAAAGCTTAATGCTTAAAAATCAAATATTTTTTAGATTCAATCGAAATGAAGATTTATATGTATATGTAATTTTGAAAAGCCTGCGTTAGTATCATTGTTAACTTGGGTTTACAGTTAAAAGAGTTCTTTAATATTTTTTGCTGTTTCAACGTAGATGTCTTTGCCATTGTAAAATGTTTGGGTTTCTTTACAATATTTTTGCGACTAGTCAAAAAGAACTTTCGCAGTCAAAATTCGATTATTTGGAGAATATTGAAGACTATGGAATTTTTGAATTTGATAATTTTCCTAAAAAAAGTAAAAAGAAGTTTCTAAAAAAACCGAGTAAAAAATAAAAAAAAAAGATTTATTATCTTGTCAATTAAATTTATAATTATAATTTTATTATTTATTCAAAATTGTTCAGTCAAAATTTTTTTAAGCTTTCCCTTCTGTTTTCAAAATTAATTATTTAAAAATTTTTTTTAGTAACAGTAATGAAGGCATTATTTTTATGACAGTCTCAACCCTGTAGAATGCAGAGAGCTTTTACTAAAGCAGATGAAGAGGAAGCAGTAATATTTGTGTCGTTCAACGGCGCAGCGACAGCGTAACGTATAGCGACGCGGGCGCGCCGCTTAGTTTGTTTTTAAATATCTTCTAAACTTATGGCCATCCCACTATGAAACATATATGTTTTTTTTTGGAAAAAATGTCAGCTTTCCAATAAAAATAAAATTTTTTTTAAAAAATACCCATTTGGGTCAAAATTAAAAAATAAACTTTATTTTTTAAAAAAAGAGGGTTAAAAGTTTTTTTAAAAATTTTTTTTGTAAAATTTTTAGAAAGTACATGAAAAATGCTTTAAATGCATTTTAATAAAATTAAAATCGGTAAAGTATTATAAAAGTTATATGGTTTTGAAAATCACAGTGTTACTGAAAATGTCAAAACTTCAACCCCCACTACTTTTTGGAATTTTTGTTAAAAGAACTAATATTTTGCAAATTTATTACTTATATATAGGATAACAATTTCCCAAAATATGAAGCCAATCCCAAGACTTTTTTTTGGGCTGGGACGTTTGAGAAATAATGCCTCATATATATATATATATATATATATATATATATATATATATATTATTTTTTTGGCAAAAAATCGATATTCCGACTCAATTATCTCCGAATCTATTCGATATGGAATCTTGCTACTAGAGACTTTTTTTCTCGTCTCATCCTTTGCTACAACTTTGCTGTAGACACCACTTCGCCAAACCCTATACTTTTTGAGTTATTTTCAAAAAAGTTATTTTTATTACATTATCATTATATGAGAAATTATTAGTGTTGGTTGAAAATTGACTTTCGCTAATTTCATGAAATCTCGACGTTTTGGGGTCCCCTAAACCCAAAAAACATGGTCCGGCGATGGTGTCTGTCTGTCTGTCTGTAGATCAAAAATTTTGTTCCAACGATAACTCTTGAAAAACTTATCCGATCGTATTTAAAATTAAAACACTTAAATTTAGTGCAAAAATGAAGGCCAAGTTCGTTAACCAGCCATTTTCGTTAAAAAATACAAAAACTACAGTACTGTCAAAATTTTAAAAAATCAATTTTTTCAAATTTTCAAATTTTTATTTGCATATTACGAAAGCTTAGGAAAATACAAACAACTTTTCTCTACAACATTTTTTCATAAAAAGTCAAATTTCGGAGTTATAGGATTGTAAATGGTCAAAAAGACTAAAAAATCCCAAAATAACTCTAAAAATCAAAATATTTGCAAAGAATTAAAAGTAACTTCAACTATTTTTACATAATCTCACCCAAATACACACAAAAACCATATTTATAGACATAGAACTCTTAATTTCTCGAAAAACCATATATATATTTGTACGTTACATGTAAACAATTCTTCAAATGGTTCTTAAAGTTCTGATGATTAGTACGTAATTTATTTAAAAAAAACTTTTAAAACAAAAATACCAAAGAAAAGGTATTAAAAATATTATTGTTACTTATTGCAACGTTTATATGGTTCATGCAGTTAATATGTGATTTACTTTTTAAGGAAAATACTAAAATATAGATTAAGATAACGGTGGTAAAAATGTAAACATGTTACATTTATGTTACGTCTATAAAATTCATGTTTTATTTATTATTTAATGAAAGTATAAACTGTTGATAAGAATTATAAAGAGCTCAAAATGAGTTCGTTTTTGAGTTTCTTAATGTTGATAGCATGTCGTTTATTTTTTAATAAAAGTATTTAAATCTCGTCAAAAAGCACCAAATGTTCAACATACAATTGTGTTTAATGTAGTTATACGAATAATATTATTAAAGTTAATATGTTGTTTAGTATTTAATACAACTTTCTACCTTAAGCATTAATAAATTGAATATTTTATTCTAATTAAAAATTACTTTCTTCAAATTCGTTTCTTTTTTCCTATTCAATTTCTGTTTAAAATTATATTACTATAATTATAGAATTTATTAAGAACGTTCATCCAGAAAAATGCAAAACTCCAGAAAAAAAAGAATTAATTAACATTTAAAGAACTGAAATATAAATATTTATTTTATTTTCTAAAAGCAGAAATACAGATTTAAAAACAAAGTTTAAAACGTACAAAATTTTATGTCATATCGCTTCAACAGAACTTTTTAAAAATTATTCGATTTTAATGTAATTTTGATTATTTTTCTCAGAAAATGATTCTCTACAACTTAACAGTGGGGATTTTTAAAAAAGCACGACGTTTTGAAAACATGGCTATTTGTTTAAAAAAATTTTTGGATTTTTTTAAACAAATAGTTATATATTACATTGCAATATTTTCTTAAGTCTCGTATTAAACATTCTCTCATATGTGGACATTTAAATGCCTACATCAATATTTAGACAGCCTTTAGATATTAGATTACCTATCCGGAAAATTTGAATAAGACTTGGAAACATCACAATCAAGCTTCATTTGTTTTTTAATATATTTTACAACCAAAACCCTAAACCGATATTAGTTTTTTTCTCTTATTGTTTACAAGGTAAACTTCTAGTTTTTCAATTTCAAGTTTTATTCAGTAAATTTCATATGTCCATAATTATTAAAATTTAAAATCGTAACCTGTATTGAGTAGATTAAAATTTGTTGCACCTGCATTGCAACCCTAAAATTATGAATTATATTCTATTACATTCTTCTTTCCGGGTAGCATACTGTGTAATTCTTTGGTAATACTCAGGTTATTGCTGGTACTGTGTGGATATAAAATCTTATTTACAAAATATATTTTTTGTCTTTATTTAACATCTACTTTTAAAAAGAATTTCTGTGATGTATTGCGAAAAATTTCAATTTAAAGCCGAAAACATTTACTGTTAGGTTTTCATCTTTTTTTTATGTATACGTCCCTATAAAGGTGCCACTTTGTCGGTTCAGGATTCTAAGATTGTCTAAAATTTCCTTTTTCGTAGCAAAATTATAATTTTTGTATATATTTGTATATATTTTATGTTTTTTTAATTAATCTACAGGATTTTCTACTTTCAATTATGTAGTTATCAAGAATGTATTGCTACTTTTAGTAATAACTTATTTATTTTTGATTTAAAAAACCGTTACAAAAATTGCAAATTTTTAGTTTTCCTGAAAATGTGAAAATGTAAAACTCATTGATTTAATACTTCTTTTTCCTTAAAATAACTTAATAAATTTACGCCCGTAGAATTATCAACTTTGTTAAAGAACAGTCTATTAATTAAAAAAAAATCGCAGATTTGAAAGGAGATCACTTTGTCCAATGTTCGTTACTTTCGAAATGAAATGGAAACAAAATTTAAGAACCTATTGATTTACCATCTGGAAGGTGTTTTTGACAGAAAACAATTCTCATCTAAATAACTACTTAGAAGAACCAGAGAGTGTCGAAGTACAATCGTTGATTTACTTTTCTACGAAATGAGGTTCTTTTCATTCTAAACTTCAAAATTCTGTAACTCAGCGATTTGCGCACCATACTAAACCTAAAACTGCTCAAAATTTTGTAAATATAATAAGGAATTTGACCATGCAGGTAAGCCTAACAGTGTTAAAGCGGCCAATTTTTATGTGAAAAAATACATATGGTGTCATAAATAAAAAATGACCAGACAAAATTATTCTCGAAAACATTGTTTTTTTCTATTCGCTTTCCACCGATTTCTTGAACGAATTTTAGTTTAAATTGTCGAAAATTTTCAGATTTACAGTCTAAATTACTCGCTTATTGTTTTATTGGGTATTGTTTTACATGATGGATTCTTTACATTTTTTGGTTTCCTAAGATAAGAGCGATCTATTGAACTGGAGAAAGATAGCACAGAATTTTTTTCTAGAAGTTAAAATCACGAATTTTTGTCTCAAATTCAAAGAGAAATTGAAATATGTAAGTAAAGTACAAAATGTATAGAACCTGTCAGCTCTTTGTGAAAAATACTTTTAAAAACCAAGATTCTTTCTCGAATATCATAAACAAAATTAATAAAACAACTCTTTGATTTTGTTTTGAACAAAAATAATTCTGTTACATTCTTCTAATTTATCACATTATCGTCAAAATTAGAAACAGAAAATGCAAAACATCCACAAACACCTGTCATAAATAGATTAAGAAACTACATTTTTTTATTAAGGGGTTATATATATAGTCACGATTTTCAAAAAATCGATGTGTTTATATTTGCATTTTCTTAAAGCTTTAATAGGAGTGTAAGACTCACTATATGGTTCTGAAATAGATGATTCAATGTAAGTTTAAAGAAAAAAATTTTTCAACTGAATTTAAACTGTTTGTGAAAAATCAGGGACTTTCACGAAAAATTCGTGTCGTTTTCGTGTCGTGCCTTGACACGACACAAAGAACCCTTAGTAATTCGTGTCATGTCTTGACACGACACAAAGTTTTCTTGGTAATTAGTGTCGTGTCAAGGCACGACACAAAGTTCGCTTGGTAATTCGTGTCGTGTTTAAATCGACACAAATAACGCTTGCAAAATTCTACGTAGTGTTTCATGCGTGTCCTTAAAACGTGTCTTGACACGACAAGAATTACAAATTTTATTTGTGTCGTGCCTGGATACGATACGAATTACCAATCGAACTTTCTGTCGTGCCTGAATACGAAACGAATTACCAATCGAACTTTGAGTCGTGTCAAGACACGACACGTATACGACACGAATTTTCGTGTTTTTTCGTGTCCGTGTCGTTCCCGTTGAAAAATTAAACTCTCTTTTCTCAAAATTATGTCTTTTAAGTCGGTGAACACGATTTTTCAAAAACCGCTGAACCGATTTAGCTCTAATTTTTACACAATCTCAACAACTACTTTCACCTGTCCTTGATCAAAGGATTTTTTAATAAAATGAAAACTATAATTTTAATCAACATTTGAAAACGATTTTTATTTCAAAAAAATGAATTTTTTGTTTAGAAGCTGCCATTTTGTCAAAAGTGATATTTTTTAATTCCTTCGATTAAAGACTACATTTTTTCATACACTAACAGAACCTATTTAACTTTTTGATCTCAGATTATTCTATCAATTGTTATCTTGTTCACCACGGGACAATTTTTTTCGAGGACCTTTAGGAGACAAGCTACAGAGGCAAAAAAAGATAATATTTTTACAAATGAATTTTTTTTTAAACTTTAAAAGATGGAAAACATTATAGGAAAACTTTCGTTTTAATAAATAAATATTCCTTTTTAAAAAAAAATCCTAAAAAACTCCATTTTTCGGCCGTCTGACTGTATATAACTCCTTAAAATTCATCATATAATGTATATTAAAAATTCAGTTTTTTGCAAAATTGAATTATTTAGCATTATTATAGTTTAGCGAGTTGCCTTTAAAATAGGAAATAAAAAATACAAAGAATTCATCAAGTTTTGTCAAAAATCGTTTCAAAATTATGTAATTTTGTCACACAAATCACTCTTTTGACTAGCATTTGGACAAAAAGAAATTAAAATTTAATGTATTAAAATATAATATTAATTTTTACTATAACAAAAATTACCTTTGCATTTTTAATTTTGCACCCTTTAATTAAAAGTAGAAAACTGTTTTTATTTACCACTAAAAACTGAAAAATTGGGGTAAATATAGAAATTTTAACAATATTTCTTATAATAGAAAGAGTAACTGAATACACACAAAAAAATCGAAAGTATTCCGATCTGAAAGAAAAAACTTATATTGTTGCTGGAAGTTAGCAAATCTGTTTCTATTTGTAAAATATGAAAGATTTATTTAAAAACTATATAATTGCTGTTTTTAATTCGAGAATTATCCCTCTCTTTATTGCATTAGCATTTCGGCAATGATATCTCTTTTTCTTTCAGCATACCGTCTTCTTCCTGCTTCATTCATCTCGCGATAATCGTCATCTTCATCATCCAAATCGTTAATCTGTTCTTCGGCTAAAATCTCTTCATTCATCTCATCATTAAAGTCGATGCACATATTGTGTATAACACAACAAGCTACAATTATTAGAGGTCCGTACTTAATTTTTTGAACGTACATGTATTTTAATCGACGACAACGTCCTTTTAGTAGAGAAAAAGACCGCTCTATAGCCATTCTATCCCTCGATAGCATAGAATTGTAATGGATTTGCGTTGGTGTTAAGCATCCAAGGTTTCGATAAGGCGTCATTAAAAAAGGCTTAACCCCGTAAGCTTTATCTCCAATCATGTGAGTACCTCTAGGAAAAAATCTTACCGGATCTGCTTCAATAGATCTTTTAATATCACTGAGAGCCCAAACACGAGAATCGTGTACGCTACCGCAATAACCAGCGAAGACGTCAATAAATTTCAATCGGTCATCACAAATTCCCTGTAGCTGCAGTGAATAATAATTGTTTCGATTTATATAACTAATAGCATTATTAGATGGGGCACTTATTTCAATATGTGATCCATCTATAGCTCCAATTATATTAGGAAATCCAGTTGTACTTCTGAACGATGCGGCAATTCTTCTCATTTCAGCATCTTCAGGCCACCTTATGTATTCGGATGATCTTTTAGTTAAAACTTCTGCAACCTTTATTGTGTACCTCCATGCCGTATTAATTGACACCCCAAAACGGTCAGCAATACTTCTGTAGGAATAATTATGATTATAAATAATTATATATTGTAGAAAATATAATAATTATATAAATTTATTTAAATAAAAGAAATTATTCGATCGAATGCAATTTAATTAATTTAAATAAAAATTATTTGGTTTGATAGAATAAAAAAAAACTTGAGCCAAGAAATGTGACAAAATTATAAAAATAAAGAATATAAAACATATGTAGAATATTTGAAACATTTTTTAATTTTGATCTATTCTGAGTATTTTTTGAAATTGATTTTAGGTTCATAAAAGAATATTTCAAAGTTGTACAAATATTTCTACTTTAAATACTTTTACGAATTATTCTTTTATAAACTTAAAATCAAAAAAAAAAAAATAACTTATATTTTAACTAGCTGTCGTACCCGTCTTCGACAGGTTTTAGTTTCTACTAAGTTATTTAAATGGTTGACTACCAACCGGAAATTTAATTTGCCTGGCAAAAACTAATAATTATAGATAGGTACAATTAACTATTTGCATCAATGAATGACTTTTCCTATCAAATACTGTTTTTAAAAAACAAATTATTATAAAGAAACTTTTTTTTAATTTGATAAGAAAATTCCTGTTTTGGCAAACATTTCCCGATTTTTCCTGTTGAAATTAAATTCCCGGTAGACACTCTATTAAGTAATTAAATGTATCCTCCTATATAAGAAATCTCTAAACGAAAATCTCTCGAAATCTCTCGGAGTATAGAAACGCCTATCCCATTGGTTGCTTTCACTCGTGAGGTATACTAAATTGGCTGAATTAATATTTTCTATCTTTGTCTTTTAAGCACTTGAAATAGAGAGGCTCATTCACCATACGAACATATACTCACACACACATTAAAATAAAAGTAGTGTGCGTAAGAGGGCTATTATCCTCTTATCCAAATCTTTTTGTCACCCCGTGTAGAAAAATTGTTGGGTTCTAGTGTGGTGCCAGAAAGACAGTCTATTCTCTAACTGGGCGCTGAAAAGACTGTCTGACCATGGGCTAATCAGACCAGTGACGATCGAACCACGCGTTGGTCCAGACTGGACGAGCTAATCAGGGCTAATGAGCAGTACTAATATTTCAAATTTTAGGTTCGATTTCAATATTTCAGTTTTTTAATTTTATATAATTTACCCAAATTTACTCGGTTCTCACGTTTATTCAATGTAATGTGAAAATATGAATTATTAATAATAAATAAATATTATTGTTATTCATATATATGTGTATATGTATTTAATGACAATAACTTATTATTATAATAATTATATTATTTTCAAATAAATAATATACTGCACTAGCAGTAAATATTATTTAAAAGAGTAATATTGAAAGATAATTTTAATAAAAAAACAATTTGCGTTAATTGGTACATTTTTTAAATTCATTCTTTAACAGGCCTTTAACATTATTTACAAACATGTTTACAATTTTAATTTATAACACTTATACAGATTAAATACAGTAATTTTATTATTTTATATAACACTTACAATGAAAAATATCCGCTCGCATGCGAACTATCGAATTTCAATAGAATTCTTAAGTATAATTATACACTTTTCGAAGAATTCGATTAAAATTGTATTAAAAATAATTCAGAAATTCTGAGATTAACTAAGAAATTTTGAATAATAAAAAAATTTTGAGAATTTTATTATTTATAAAAATAATTGAATTATTGAGAAGAAACTTATAAAAAATTTGTAAATCCTTATTGAATTTTTGTGAAAGATTTTTTATTTATGAAAGTAATTAAATTTTTGCTTACATTTTATTTTGCCAAGAATCTTGTTAAAATTTTTGAAAATAATTGAATTTCAGAGAACGATTTTATTATTTATAAAGATAATTGAAATTTTTATGAGAATTTAAACAAATTTTTGAACATAATTGAATTTCTGTGAAGAATTTTGTTACTTTTGAAAATAATTAAATTTCTACAATAATCTGTAACTTCTCCAACACTCAATTGTTTATAGTGTTTTTAACTAAAATTCTTCTACATATAAATTATTTTTAATAATTAATCAAATACAATATGTTAAAAAATTTATCTAATTTCAGGAGAATTTGAATTATTAAGCATTTGTCAAAAATCTAAGATCTTTAGAATTTTTAATTAAACTCATTGAAAATTTTATTTATAATAATTCATATAAACCTACAATATTTATTTTTGAACGATTCTTTAGATACTAAATTATTCCATTGAATTTTGAAGTGACAATCCATGTATAAATTCAAAGAAGACCGACAAATCGGGAACTAAAGTCTTGATTGTACTTTGATTTGTACTTTAAAAATTTTGAATTCTAGTGATGCAAATGAAGTCCCATATAGCATACAGTTAGACAGTCTAAATTAGACCGTCCAGAACAATCCCATATAGCATACAGTTAGAAAGTCTAAATTAGACCGTCCAGAAAAATCCCATGTAGCATACAGTTAAAAAGTCTAAATTAGACCGTCCAGAAAAATCCCATATAGCACACAGTTAGACCGTCCAGATAAGACCGTCCAGATGCGTCTAGTTGGGGCAATCTCTGGACTCCAGACTGCCCCGAAATTTTTCTACACGGGACCTTCATCTTTCAAGTACTTAAAAAATAGAGACTCAGTCTATTTCGGAAATACATTCGTGACATTAGTTAATTAATTAACGCTATTCCTTTAGAATATTAGTGACGCAATGAAGTGATTTAATTTAATTAAATAAATTATAAGTTAATAAATATGTGCTTTTTAAGGAAACTTATTTATATTGCATTGATTATTATTGATAATAAATTATTTAGATAAATACAATTGGAGTCAATTAAATGGTATTTGATTCAAATACTGAAATTATTGGTTCAAGTTTCATTTAATTGACTCCAATAAATATTATTTGATTCAAGTCAATATTTAATTGATAATAGTCAATTAAATGGATATTTAAATCAATTACATTTTTTTCATTGTATATTTAACCCAAATAAAATGTATTTGATTTAAATAAAATTTTTCTTTGCTTATAAAATTAAATTTAACTAATAAATTAGTTATTGACTATTTCATTAGTAAAAAATTACTATTTGAATTAGTGACTTCTTACTATCAAATTATTTATTTTTAACTAATTTAAATTTAGAGAGGCAGATGAACTAAAAGTTTAGTTTAGTATAAATTGTAGAAAACAATAATAATTGTGCACCATAACAAAAAGTTTTTAAAAACTTAAAATAAATATTCGGTTAACTAAGATTTCTGAGAAATAGAATTTTTTAAAATGTGATTTTAGTTTAATAAATACAGTTAACAGCATGTGACTGTTAGAACTTGAATGTCAATTTTTCGACCACTTTTCTATTAAAATATTAAATAAATCAAGCTATTTTTTGTGAATAATTCTAAAACATAATGTGGAAAGGCACTGTGGTACTAAAGTTTTGATAATTGAAAAATTTATTATTATAAAACACACTCTAAATCTGAATATAATCAGTGAAATTTTAGAAATAATAAAATATTAAATTTTAACATTTTGAGTGCTCTTTTTAATTTTTAAAAAAATGTGAAGTTAAGAATGACCGGTACAACTGATAATTTCAAAGTAATTTATAATAATTTTTTAATTATCAAAAATGTATGTTCCACAGTGCCCTTTCTCATTATATTTTAGTTATTCAAAAAAAATTAGTTTAATTTATTTAATACTTTCAGAGAAATGTGGTCGAAAAATTAACATTGGTGTTCTAAGAGTCACATTCTATCAAGTGAATTTTTTTCTAAATGAATTAAGGTAAAGGTATTAATTATGGGACGGCTTTTTAAGCTAACTAAATTTCTATGATAAATTTCTTGGAATCAGGAGTGTTAATATGAATAATTAGGTTATAGATTGAAAGATTGGTATGTTATGAATGAAATTTGGACCCTAAAATGGATATTTTTCTTGAAATAAAAATAATATTAATTAAATTATTGGACGATGATTTCTGTATGTACGGGTGTCCCAAAATGAATGTCCCTATTATGAGACACTTATTTAATTCAATAAGTAATTAGAATTCTATTGACTTATCTGAAAAATTTGAATATTAATTAGGAAAAATAAAATACAATGAACAAATTCTAGTTTAATAAATAATTATAAAACTAATTTCTCTGGTAGAAAAATTAATGCGAAAATACTGAAAATATTTGAGGTTATGTTTGCTGTATATTTTCTGTGTGTTCCATAATAGGGACAGCAAATAATAAGTGTAGGGCGTAGTCATAATATGGGGAGTAGTCTGACGAAGAACCTGGCTTACCTTAATTTAAAAGTTAAATTGCAATTAAACATTTCTTATTAAATTAAATACTATACAGAAATAATAATTCTTATATCGTGTAAAATTTATTGAAATAACTAGGACTTTCTTATCACCCTTTTTAATTGCATTTGTTTCATGTTTTGTAATACTGTCCCATAATAGGGACGAAACCTTAATATGCCCCATAATTGGGACATTTACCTTATTAATATTAAAAAAGTTAGTTTGACTGAATAAATACTTATACTCCTACTTAGATTCTCTTTAATTTTATAGAATTTTCTAAGATTAGAGAGAATCTAAGTAGGAGTTTTGAAATTTCATGTATACTTTAGGAGAAGTTAAGTAGGACTATAATCTGTTGGAAAATCTTTTGAGCATTAGAGTAGGATTAGATAGTACAAAGTACACTGGAACTCCCAAGAGAGTCCGACCCAAGAGAGTCACCAGCTGTGGTCGCAGCGTTTAGAGACGTCAGGGGGGTACAGATGGACGGGGTCAAAATCAACTAACGAAAAGCAGGAGTGTAAAGGAGGAGTGTAAAGCAGGAGTTGTGTTCCTTCAAGGCCCTGGTTATTTACATATTTAAATCCTATTTTTTTAAGATTTTTTTGTTTCAAACTTTTTTCACTGTTAAATAAAATTGATCAAATTGCAATGAATTGATACCAAACATTTTTTTTTATAATTTAATACAAATTTTTAGTAATAGTTTGATCAAATTTTGTATTTATTTAATATTTTTGAGAAAACGGTTTATTTAATTAATGCAAATAATATACTTTATTTGAACATAACATTTGTTTCTAAATTAAATATTATCTAATAGTATCATAGAATTAAACTAAATATCTGAAACATAATTTTTGTTTAACTGAAATAAAATTTAATTTTGAACTATCAATTTTTTTTATCTAAAAATGAATAATTTTTGTAATCAAACGATTAAAAAGTTATTTTTATAAACATTATACATTTCTATTCATATTGATAAAATTTATTTAATTTGTAATATAAAATTGTAAAAAATATAAAAATTTATATTCATTTATATAAATAGAATAAATGGGCCCTTTTCATATGGACGTACAAATATTGTTTTCATAGACTCTACGGCCCTTAATGTTTACATTTTCAAAAGGTCAAGGTCACTCTCCAAGAGAGTCACATAAGACTCTGCGATGGACTCTCTTGGGAGTTCCAGTGTAGTACTAAATGAGAACTTGTAAGGAGTTGTAGTATTAAAGTAGACGTAATGCAGATGTTAAGTAGAACTTAAATTTCGACTCGGGGAAGCAAAGTGTTCATTAAATGAGCACCAAAATTATAACAAAAATGTATAACTTGGCATCGGTTTTTAATAATTTTAATAAGGATTAATATAAGGAACAATATCACATGAAAGGATTTAAAAAAAATATGAATTGCATTTTTTAAACAGTGTTAATTAAAAAGATTGATGTAGGTAGCCGACTACTGTCGTATTCATACTTGTTTTTACCATTTTTATATGCGGAACAAATTGATTGAAGTTTTTGGTGACTATTTATATTTCTAAAAGTTAATAGTTTTTAAAAAAATTATCCTGATTGATCTAAAACTGTATACTTCTGGGTTTTTAAGGTCACTGATTACAAATCTTATGTCAGTTTTTTAAAATTCTAGTTCAGAATTTTTGAGGTCGCAGATTTGGAAACTGACATTATATTCGTAATCAGCGGTCCCAAAAACCACTGAGTAGAGTTTCAGGTCAATCCAATTAATTTTTACAAACCTTATCCGCCATATTAGATCCGCCATTTTGAATTTTTGAAAACTGACATCATATTCGTAATCAGCGATCCCAAGAACCCCCGAGTAGAGATTTTCAGGTGAATCCAAATTTTTTTTTTCAAAACTGATCCGCCATATTGGATCCGCCATTTTGCATTTTTAAAAACTGATATCATATTAATAATTTATTTATTTGTTAAAGATACATTTATCTATACAAAGAAGTTCGACCAAAATTAAATCTATTTTGTAAATCAGTTAGTTGCCTTTAATGTCAATAATACAATTGTTCCATTACTTTGATGATAAAATTTACAATTCTTTTAATTGATGAGGGATTTTTACTACTTATTAAATGCATCCACATTTCATTAACTTTATTTTCATCCTCAGAGTCCGAAATAAATTGCACCCTAAACTCCCTCACGGAGTCGCAAGAAGTAAACATATGGTAAAAATCATTTAGGGGTCTTTGTTCTTCACATTTACATTTTTTATCACTATTAAGTTTATAGGATTGACCGTTTATTATTAATCTGGTGTTATAATCATTTAGTAATCGGATTTGGGCTATAATTTTAACATACGACAACGAAATTCGACTCTGAAGATATGGTTGTGTACCAGAGTACAACGGTAACCAAGGATAAATCTTAAGAGATGAGGAAGATTGTAGTTTAATGGTATCCTTCTCAAAAAAAAATTGCTCGAATTTTTTTATAAGCCTCATTTTATTTGATTTTAGTGAATCTAAAGTCAACGAGTTCCAGACTACTTCCTTATCTAAATCAATAAAAAATTTTTTAACTTGTAAAGCCCAGTTATACTTAATATTACTTACATTTCTATCAGCTAAAGTTTTTAATTTTTCAAAGCATATCCTTGGGTACCGTTCCTCCTCCATTCCAAGAATTTTAACTATCCAGTTCAGAGTCATTCTAAATATCCGTAAGGCTAAATGAGGGCTTCCTGTTTCTAAACGAATTGCATAATTAGGAGTGTTTTGGGGAACATTTAAAACCGCCTTAAAAAATTTCGTATGAATTTTTTCCACTTCATCAAAGTATCGTAGACTCCAAATTTGTGCTATATATAAAAAAGTACTAAGAGTTAAACTTTCAAAGAGTTTATCTACAGGACGCCACGATTCTGGGTTAAGTTTATACAGTAAGGGGAGCGTAGTTCCTATAGCGACACCAGCCTTACTTTTAGCAGAAAGAACGGCTGAAATAAAGAGTGCAGATTCAGAAAAACTTATTCCCAAATAGGTATATTCATTGCAAATTTGTATTATATCCTTTCCAAATAGAAGGGGAGGATACCTTTTTTTGTGTCCGTGACCACCCTTTTGAAAGATCAGTATTTTAGTTTTATCAATGTTTACGGTAAGTTTGTTCAATTGAGTATACTCATAAAGATGTTTTAAAACCTTTATCATATTCTGGAAACTATCCGTCATGATTGCAATATCATCCGCATATGCCAAAATTAGGATTTCTTTTATATGGATAATTGAAACCCCCCTTACCCCTTTGCTAATCAAATAGTCTTCTAAATCGGCTAAGTATAAATTAAAGAGAGCAGGACTAAGGGTTTCGCCTTACAAAACACCTTCGGTGACATCCACCGGGTCAGATTGACCCCCAACCCCTTTCACCGAAACTGTGGCGTTCGAGTATAAATCCATTAGTATTCTGAGAAATTTGGTACCGATCCCCATTTTGTATAACTTATTACGTAATAATTCATGAGGCAAGGAAGGGAAAGCTGCTTTAAAATCAACAAATAATACGAAAAGTTTACCTCTATCGAATCTTAGTCGGTTTTGTATCATAGAATTAAGAGTAAATACATGGTCGATGCATCCTCTACTTCTTCTAAAACCAACTTGAAATTCGGGTATTAGTTTTTCAGTTTCTGTCCAGTTATTTAATCTATATGAGAGAATCTGAGTGAAAATTTTTAATATACAATTTAGCAATGCTATGGGTCTGTAATTTGTGTGATCAGCTTTGTCCCCTTTTTTATAAATCATTATTAAATTCATATGACACCATGCCCGAGGAATCTTTCCATGATCTATTATCTTATTAAACAGAGTTTCTAAATAGTTAATCCAATTACTCGGTAGATTTCTCAAAAATTCATAGACTATTTCGTCTGGTCCCGCGGCTTTATTAGTTTTGGAATTTACAAGCGCGTTTTCAATTTCCTCTTTGGTAATATGCGGATCTAAATATGCGTTGCTCAATTCGGGATTTTTAATCACATATAAGTTTTTATCGCGAGTAGGGAAAAACTCCTTGAAAAATTCGAACCATGATTTTAAATCAATTGGATTTGACAAGGTGGATTTTTTTTTTCGAAATCTATTCACTGATTTCCAAAAGGATGTTGAATATCTAGATTTTGACAACGTTTTAATCATAATTTCATTATATTCTGCTTTTTTACTTTTAAGAAGCTTATGATATTTTTTCTTATATTCAATATATTCCAATAGATCATCTGGAGAAAAATCACTCTGCCTGCAGCATTTCAGCCTCTCTTTTAACAAATTCTTACTTTTCAAGCATTCATTATCAAACCATTCTTTTGAGTAACCTAATTTGGGATTAAACTTTGACATCATTTTTAACTTTCTGGCAACTACTTTGATAATATTAATTAAATTTTCTGCTAAAAAATCAATACTATCTGAATTATTTATCAAACATTCATTTGTTAACATTTCATTTCTATAATCCATCGCTAAGTTTTCTTTCCATTTATATCTAGGTAATATTAAGTTTTTGTCTATAAAAACATTCAATGAGAGAATCAGGGGGAAATGATCGGAACCTGAAATTAAATCTTCATTTTTTAAGTTCTGTATTAAACATATCGAATTCATATTAGCCCAAATCATATCATTTATAGATTTATCCCCCATTGTATTAACGAACGTAAAATTTCCTGGAACATCTCCATTGGTTCTCCCATTCAATAATATAAAACCATTAAATTCCATATTTTCAACCAAAATTTGACCTCTATTATTTGTTTCTGTATCTAGACTAGATCTATAATTATTTATATTACAGTTTAAAATATCTATTTCGTCGTCAAGTTGATTAAGATTTCCTACTCTGGAATTGAAATCCCCCCCTATAATAATAGGGATATCGGTGAATTTTTCATACAATGCAATTATTGTCTCATTTAAAAATTTTATGTTTTCTAATATATTAATTGTAGGATTAAAATAAACTAGGCCAATTATAATTTTAAAATTAAATTTCTCAATCTTTATAAACAGAAAAGAATTTTCTTTAAATAGCGTTTCTACCTTATAGACATTCGCATTGTATAGGATCATTAATCCCCCCTTAGGTCTCCCCCTACCTTCTTCTTTGATTGCTGGTGAATAGATGGCTTCTTCTTGACGAAATCCCAGTGTCGAAATCAGTTTTGGCAGGGAAGTGGCCCAAGTCTCCTCAATGCATATTATATCAGCATTTGTTGTAATTTCCAGTAGATTCGATATATTCATCATATTCGTAATCAGCGACCCCAAGAACCCCCGAGTAGAGATTTTCAGGTGAATACAAATTTTTTTTTCAAAACTGATCCGCCATATTGGATCCGCCATTTTGAATTTTTGAAAACTCATATCATAATCGTAATCAGCAACCCCAAGAACCCCCGAGTAACGAGTTTCAGGCGTTTTCAGTGACTTGAAAAAGTTGGAGCACTATGTTTCATATGTGAGTCATTTTTTAGGGTTCCGTACCCCGGTAGGAACCCTATTGGAACGGTTACAAAAATGACCATGTACCCCCCCTCTAGCACTCACAGTTTTACACCTAGAGAGCTAAAATTTCGTACACGTATGTATTTTCACGCGTAGATTACAGGAAAAATATAGCGAACGTGATTGGGATTGATCTTCATAGAGTTTTCGACGAAAAACATTAAATTTTGGCCATTTTTTGCAAAAAAAGGCATGTACCCCCCCTAGCGCTCACAGTTTTTTACCTAGAAAGTTGAAAATTGGTATGCATATGTATTTTCAAAAATGGATTAAAGGAAAAATATAGCGAACACATTTGGTATTGATCTTCATTCTGTTTTTATCGAAAAAGTCAAAAATTTTGAAAATTTCGAAAAAAATCCATGTACCCCCCCCCTGGCGCCTACATTTTTTTACCTGGAGAGCTGAAAATTGGCATACTTATTCGTTTTTACGCATAGATTACAGGAAAAATATAGCGGAAGTGATTAGAATTGATCTTCATGGTGTTTTCATCGAAAAACTAAAATCTCTTTTTGCAAGCTCGAAAATACTTTAACCCTTGCTGGTTCTCTCAATTCTTAATCTAGTGGACTGGCGTTATACATTTTTATTTGTTTTTTCGTGCAGATTTCAACAAACATACAGAAAAAATTATTGGAATTCATCTTCATATTTTTTTTTGCGAAAAACTAAAAAAAATTTTCGTTTTTTAAAAAAAAGTGTGTACCCCCCCCTTGGTTTTCACAATTCTCGGCCTATTGGACTGCAGTTTTGCTTATTTTATGTATTTTCGTGTGTAGATTTCAGGAAAAATATAGCGAACATGATTGGATTTGATCTTCATATTTTTTTCATCGAAAAACTCAAAGTTTTTAAAAATTTCGTCAAAAAAGCGTTTATTTCACCCTAGCACTCACAGTTTTTTACCTAAAGAGCTGAAAATTGGTACACTTTTGTATTTTCACGTGTAGATTACAGGTAAAATATAGTGAAAATGATTAGAATTGATCTTCATTGCGTTTTGAGCGAAAACCTAAATTTTGTTTTTCAATTTTTGATAATAATTATACCTATGCTAGTTCTCTCAATTCTTAGTCTAGTGGACTGGCGTTATACATTTTTATTTATTTTTTCGTGTAGATTTCAACAAACATACAGAAAAAATTATTGGAGTTCATCTTCATATTTTTTTGCGAAAAACTAAAAAAATTTTTCGTTTTAGAAAAAAAGTGTGTACCCCCCATCCCTTGGTTTTCACAATTCTTGGCCTATTGGACTACAGTTTTGCTTATTTGATGTATTTTCAAGTGTAGATTTCAGGAAAAATACACCGAACATAATTGGATTTTATCTTCATATTTTTTTTTAGCGAAAAACTCAAAATTTTTTTAAATTTCGTCAAAAAAAACGTGTTTTTTACCCTAGCGCCCACAGTTTTTTATGTGAAGAGATGAAAATTAGTTATTTATTTATTTTCACCTGTAGATTACAGAAAAAATACAGCGAAAAATATTGGAGTTGATCTTTATATTTTTTCCAGCAAAAAAGTAGAAGTTTTAAACGAGGGTACGGAACCCTCGGTTTTAGTACGAGTTCTACTCGCACTTGTCCGGTTTTTTTAGTTTTAGCCGCCATATTAGCGTCCGCAATTTTGAAAAAAAAATTGGTCGCTTCAGGGTTTTGTAGCTGAGGGTCCATGGACGCGATATTTTGAGCTTTTGAGAGTATCCACCTACTTTTTTCAGGTGAAAATACGTCTGAAATGAAATTTTTTTCTCGAAAAATCGTGTTTTTTTGGAAAAAATTGTTTATAACTTTTTAACAATTTGGTATAAACAAATTTATGTCCGCCATATTGGATCCGCCATTTTGAATTTTTGAAATCTGACTTCAGATTCGTAATCAGCGACCCCAAAACTGTAGGTAGCATACTTGTTATTCGTAAATATCTCCTTCTCTTTTAAATAATGATTTTTGGCCAAAAATCGACGATCCTGGCCCACTGTGGACTTTGAGAAGAATTGATATTAACATCTCTACAAATAGATAGAAAACCACAATAGTAATCAGCAAAGCGAATTATATAAAAAGTTTAAGAGTCTTTAAATCAAATTCAGAAACAGAAAATATTTAAAAACTTTTTAATGTTATGCAATACCGAAATATACATAGAAGAAATGCATACTTCAGAGACATTTTATGTATTGAATATATAGTTTGAAGATAGGCTTTGGAACAAGGACAACTTTCTGCAAGCTTCCTGTCATACTGCATCCGAAAATAGACCCTAACTGAATAAATGTTTTAGGTTAAGAGTTCTTATGATTTGAAGTAAGGTAAAAGTTATATGCGATTATAAAGGAACTAGTGTATTATTTTGCAAGACTTTGAGGAGAATTGATATTAACATCTCTACAAATAGATAGAGAACCACAATAGTAATCAGCAAGTGCTGATTATGTAAAAAGTTTAAGAGTCTTTAAATCAAATTAAGAAACAGATAGTATTTAATAACGTTTTAAAGTTATGCAATACCGAAATATACATAGAAGTAATGCATATTTCGGGGACATTTTATGTATTAAATATATAGTTTGCGGTCAATCTGCGGAATGAGGATAGTTTTTTAGACGCTACTAGTGATACTGTATTCGAAAATAGACCTTAGCTGAATAAATGTTTTAGGTTAGGAGTTCTAATGATTTGAAGTATGTTAAAAGTTATATGCGTTTATAAAGCAACTAGTGTTTTATTTTGCAAGACTTTGAGGAGAATTGAAATTATTCATGAAATTATTATATATAATGAAATTATTCATATATATAATATTTTGTCCAGCTAGCTAGTTTAAGAGTCTTTAAATCAAATTAATAAACATAAAATATTTAAAAACTTTTTAATGTTATGCATTATGGAAATAGACCTTAGTTGAATAAATATTTTAGGTACTGTATACTAATATAGATCTTAACTCTTTGAGTCACAAATTTTTCTTTTTACTGATTTCGCTTAAAAATAGATACTTGGGGGTTTTTGGGGTCGCTGATTATGCATCTGGCATCAGTTGTAAAAAATTAAAAATGACGGATCCAATATGGTGGACATGAAAATTTAAAATCGACTAGATTCGCTTAAGAATCGATTGGTATATACAAAGTATTAATTGTATGAGAATTTATAAAGTTAATCACAATTAATGCTGAAAAATTCGCATTTTTATCAAAAAATGAGTTCTTTCCGCAAAATTATGTTGCTGTATAAGAAAATCTTACTCAGTTATTTCTTAAATCTTATTCTTTGCACCAAGACGGATCGATTTGTATATATAAAGTAAATATTGTATTTAAATTTATAGAATTAAATACAATTAAATTTGAAAAATTAACTTTTTTACTTAAAATTTTTTTGTTAATTTAGATTTATATTACTGTATAAGAAAATTTTATTGTTTCCATTAAGACAAACGAACTTTATTTTATAAATTGTCGTGTCGTTTTGTAAATACTTTATCCGACACTTTTAAATATTATAAAATTAATTAAAACAAAGGGTAAAACGCTTGACCTTAAGGGAATAGCAAAGAAAAGACAATTATGTTTTAATAATGAGAATAATTCTTTATTCCGCGTTACAGTTTAAGATTCAAATTCTGACTACCGAGGGTAGCGCAGACCCTTCTATTTATGTACTACTTTCGACAACCCGGAACAGGCGTTTTGAGATAAAAAGGTACAAAGTTGAGAGTGGGCGAAGGCCCAAAATGTGAATAATACATTATATCTCTTATGACGATAAGTAATAACACGAAGTACATAAATGAGTCAAAAACAATATATAGATAATATTATATTATTATATTATATCTACTTTTTGTTAGGGTCTCTCGACACCTCCCCCCTTAAAATAGTTTCCGAAATCCTACAGATGGTTCGGAAACAGGTAGACTTTTATCTGTCTCTTTATAATACACAGCAGGGAGTAAATTTAATTGTTGTGGTGGAATAACAGGTTGAACGGGAGGTTCATTATACTTAAATTTAATACATATTGAGAATGATATCCACTGTACAATTTTCCAAAAGGCAGAAAAACAACCACATTGTAATAATCCATAAATTATAACAACAATTGTGCTTAAGAGACCTATATATTGCAAAGTTGTATGTCCAGTTTGAAACCATGCATGTTTGGATTGTGTCGCAAGTATGGTATCTAAATCTGATGTCATCTCGTCTAATGTCTTTGATGAATCTTTAAGGTCTTGTAAGTCTATATGTCTGCTTGAAAAAGCTGGAAGTGTAAGTAGTTCGTTTTGTAAAATGTTCGTCTCAAAATGTGTGAAGGTAACATTAATTTTGTATTCCGTTACATCTGTCAAGTTAGTGTGACTTCGAGGTAGATATACATTTGTTCGAGAGGATCCTCGACAGTGTGTTGATAATTCGAAAATAGAAGGACTACTTATGATAATAGTTTTCTCTGGAGAATTTGGACAAAAAATAGAAATAGTTTCTGTATGATATGGCAAAATATACCATGTGTAGCCATTGGTAAGAGCTAAAACATATGTATCTAGTAGGGAAAAATACTTCTTTTTACATTCTGTATCTGTTTTATCTCTTATCAGGTGTGAATAGCAACTAGTTTCTATGGCTAGTCGATGAATTGGGTTTGTTATTTCACAAACTCTAAGTGCATTAATGACCGTACATTTTTCTAAATCTATTAAAGTGTAATCTGTTTGCTCAAGGTTAATGGCAACATGTTTAGTGGCTACATTTTCATATATATAATATTTTGTCCAGCTAGCTATGGGCACAGGTATAAATTTAAATGCTCGATACAATGGCTCAGTAGGAATAGGCGTACGAATAACATATGTTAATTTGTTATCTGCTATCATTATCTGAACTGTACTAAGTTGCATATACATAGAATAATAGTTCAATCCTAAAGGAAATGGAAGTGCTTTCATATTAAGTAAATTACTAATTATTTTTAAACTTTGTAAAAAATTTTGAGGTGTAACAAGTTGTGGAGAAACACAACTCCGGTCTTCCCAGAATTTATAGCATCAAAAATTACATTTACTGTTTCAAATAAATCATCTAAATTAATTTCTGTTGTTGCAATACTTTCCATTAAATCAGAATTAAACGTATTTATATTTATTTTCGAACTTTCATTTCTTACAAGCTCTGTTAATCTAGTTATGTCTACATACTGTGAAGCAGTTAATTTTTCAAATTCCCCAATAGTTGTTTTGATAATCGCAGTTTGGTTTTTTAAAAGTTTGCTAATTCTCGCAGTGTTATTATAAACATTTGAAATTTCATTATTTATTAAGTTAGCATCGTCTTCCGTCAAAGTTCCGAAGATGTATCTTAATATCGACCCTCCAAGGTTAAATATTCCCCTTTTGCGTCGATGATTGTTTAAACTAACTAGAGTATCTAATCTATTTTTAATTTTATTATAGCTAGTACTTAACGTACGAATTAAAATTTTATGGTTACATTCTGCAACTTTCATACATAAATTTGATAATTTTTCGATGTGACTTCCCACTTGTTTGGTCCCATCGATGACGTCGCGAAAATCTGCAAAATGGATCGTAGTCCACACTTCATGGTACAGCCTTACGTCAAATAATTGCTCCTTGAAAATAGGTGTGTTAATTGGAGTGACTTTGTAGCTTAATCCAAGACAAACTGGCAACAGTACTATAAGGATGGACAGCATCTGTAACAAAATATTTACCCATCGAAAGGTTTCGTTTCATTAATATGTCTTCTATACTCTTTATTTTTTACTTTATATGTTATAGTGTGAGTTTCAAAATTAATTTGAGTGATAATATAAGGTCCACTGTATATCTTTGCTACCCACATAACACATAATATTGCAGCAATATTGTTGCAACATTTTTTTGCAACATTTGAAATATTCCCATGTAACATTGCAATAATATTTCAGGAATATTGTTATGTCCGACTCATCGAATATTACAAAATAACATTCCAGCAATATTTCAATAAAACTTTACAAAACAAATTACTTAAATGTCTCAGGAATGTTACAGTGAAATGTTGTTGAAATATTTTTTTTATACATTGTTGAAATATTACAGAATTTTTACAAAGAAGATTGTATTTTGAAATCCCTTTTCCAAGAAACTGTGATTTTTATTTTTACTGAAGCATTTAATAATAGGTATAAAATGGAACAATATGTTTGTAAAGAAAACAAATCTATTTCATTATAAAAGATATAATTTAAGAAAGAAGAATTTTTAAACTGTGAACATATTTATTTATTATCGACAACTCTCAATTACATTCAGGTAAGTAATCAATTTAATAATTTTATAACAATATCACTACAATATTTATAACAATATTTTTAATAAATACAAAAATTACTGCTACTTGTCTTGTTTCAGGAATCATCCACATTTTTGATTTTAATTCGAATAGAGGCCATGAATAAAAATATTTATCGTTATTGTTTAAAATTCTTTGAATATTGTAATCAGTTGAATTACAAGGAGTTGTGAATAGAGGTCCCTTAGAAATGTGTTTTTTTCCTATCAAATAAATAGTACCTTCTTCTGATTCAATGATATTATATATTGTTGCTACAGAGTCATCTTTAAACAAAACGCAATTATTTTTTGTGCTACTACAATCAATTGAAAATGATTTATTTTTAAGTGTATTATATTGTTTCTTAATCTTCAAACCATTATTAATCAAAGGACCTTCAAAATGGGAATGTTTTAGCACTATATCTGGTTGATTAATATTCATTTCTTCGACAGCTTGTTCTTCGGCATATCTTCTTGCTAATTGTTGCAAAGGTTTATTCGTTTTCCTTAATTTCTTTTTTACCGTGGTCATATAATTTTCGAATTTGAATGCGCTAAATTTATCAACAGGCCCATATTTTTTAACATCCTCACAAAGATGAAGTAAATTATGTAAGTTGTATGACATGTATTCTTTTCCGTAAATAATCTCAAAAGTTGTAATAAAATATTCAATGAGTTCTTGAGCATAATCGATTTCTCCTGGAATTTTAATCAAAATTGGGCTTGAAATAATAGTTAATGACACATGAAGAGCTAAAAAATTAGTATAGAGTTCTTCGTTCAAGACATTTTTCAGAACAATTGGACCACTGTATAATAAGATGTTTCTAAATTCCGTTGCTTTCCAATATTTTACGTCCCTTAATGATCTGGGCCTTCTTGCAAACTCGCTTGGTTGACTTTTCTTTAATTCTATTAAATTAATTGAAATTTTATCAATATCTGATGAAGAAAGTCTGACTTTAGTTGGACCCGTTAACCATAAGAGAATTAATTTTTTCATTATTCCTAATAGGACCAAGTGCATATAATCAATTGGGACATTAGAGACAGCTCCAAATCTAGGAATCTGAGTTAAAACCGTTGCTTCTCCCTGTTGATAAGTACCTAGGTATACATTACTGGCAAATTCTAGGTCTGTCCTTTTAGAAAATGGCCCTAAACCAGGAAAGCATACTCGTCTCTTTTTTTTCTTGTTTTTTCCAATCTGTTCAGGTAGAATACCTTCTCCTTTAATCTTGCATTTGGGACAACAATGGTATCCAGTGTGACCTTTTACTTTTAACACCAAGCTTTTGGCAGGAGCATCACAAATCAGTCCATAAATATTTACAGTAATTCTTCGCCCTTCGAAGATGATGCCGGACTCACAGAATATTTTTGCTTCTTTAACAAATTCTGACAAAAACTCATTCGAATTAGCAGGATGATGTTCACCAAAGTAAGCGCCAATTAAGTACACACTTTTTGAATTTACTTCAGAACAAAAAATTAACCATAAAGACTTCTTTGAGCTTTTGTATATTGTCAAACCATCGATGTTAATATACAAATTTAAATTATTCTTGTTAATTCCCTTGAATTTTTGAGTTTTTAAAATAGCTTGCAGCGCCCGCAATAAACCAAGGTGTAAATATTCTCCATCGTCAGACAAAATTGTTGTTTTCGTATTTATGGGTGTCTTTAGTAGGGTTCGAGCTGTGCGTGGAAGTACATAATCTGTAAATGTTAATAAAAGCAAGAGAAGTGCAATTAATGGGATATTATATAATAATGCCCATTGACATAAAGCAGATTTAAATTTGTTATTTTTATTATGCTTTTCATCTTTCTCCTCTTCTTCTTCATCTTCAGAGCAACTAGATATAAAAAATTCATTTCCACAATCGCTATCACCGTCTGAAATATTATGTTCATTTTCAAATTCGAAATCAAAATCCAACAACTTTTCCAACTCATTTTCCTCTTCATTTCCTTCTTCTTCATCTACCCCTACTATTTCTTCTATTGGTAATTTCTCTTCTACTCCTACTTTTTCTTCTTCTTCTTTCCTTTGAGTAATAACTGTATTATTAATTTCACTTTCTTCATCTAATTGAATATATTCATTACAGTGAATATATTCATTTTCATTCTCATTTGTAGGAATATAATCATAGTCATTTTCGTCGCTAAAAGCAACATTTTTATTTGTGTTTAAGTCTTCGGTTTTTTTTTCGATTGAATCTGCGTTACATTTCTGAGAGTTTAAGCGTTTTATATCCAATTTCGTTAGGTTGTCTCGTAATCGACGAATATGTCTGTTAGAATAACTATTGTGAGAGCTTACTTTTGGCATGATAGACTAAGCTACAAAAACAAATTCATAACCTGAAAGAAACGTATATAATTATAAAAAATACATTTTTGAGAAAACAATTGTGAGAAAATCGATAATCTATTAAGTTAACTTCTATTTAAAAAGAAACACTAAAAAGCTTTCTTAAACTAGCAAAAATTACAAATATTAGTAACTTTTTAATATACTCAATCAAATTTTGTAAAATATTTCATCTTATTTTTCACATGTAAAAATTAAAAATAATGCAATTGATAGTGATAGTGATAGTGGAAGTCTCCACGTACAGCAAGACAGTGGTTGCGCGAGGGGATAACGAAAACTATGCGCATTCCCTTATAGCATCCAACCTCTGAATGTTTTAAATTAATTAATTTTAAATTTTTTCATTCTGTGTTTTTATTTTTAATTATTTTAAACAATAATATTATATAAATAAATAAGATAAATTATTATTATAAACGTTATTTCAACACAAATGAAGCTGTTTGAAAATTTATTCGAAATTTAAATAAATAGAATATTCAAAATTATCTGTTCCAATAAAAAATATTTTTCAGTATGAAAATTACTATATTTACCTCTGTAAAAAATATTCGTAATAATAAATGACAAATTTTTAATAATGCAAATATTCATTTTGATTTTTTTTTCAAATAAATTCTTCTTTACATTTTTAAAACGTCGTTATCAGAATTTAAATTAATATAACAAATTGACATTAAAGCGCTGTCATCGGTTTTTCAGTTTCCAATTACAATTAAACAACATTCAATTATTTTAGTGTGGCATACTTCACTTTATTAAAACAAACTACAGATTTGACGTAGGTTAATATTTTTCGGTACGCGTTTTAATTAAATTATACTTCATAATTAAAAATACAAAAGGAGCATGCCGTTTTCTGTAGTAGAATTGGAAGACGGAGTTGTATTAGTTCCGACGAAATGGATAATCAGTCTCGAGAATGACGAACGGAAATGTTACTACCCGCCTTCTGAAAGAGCTTCCAAAATAAATGAGATGATATCAAAATCAGTTGAGCCAGAATTAAATTGGAAACAGTACGATGTTCTCCAATATTTAAAAAGAACTGGTAAATATTCATTTATAAGAGAATCTGTTTATAATAATATTAAATAACACAAACATGTCACACACGCGTCTTTTTTATCTAAATCCATCCATTTATGCAAGCAGTTAATAAATTTTTCTATTAATATTTCAATTTTTTCTACATAATTGTTTTGAGTTATGTAATAATATAATTTATTTTTCTTTCATAAAATCAGAGAGTGGTTTTTCAAATTTATTTTTATATTCATTTATATTTTTTATTTGTAGACACATACGAAAAAGGCAGAGAGAAATTGCACGAAGCATTAATAATGTCTGAAATTGACAGCGACGTGATTGACAACTACTCCGAAAATTATAAAAGATCTAGAAACAACCGTGCTAAAGAGATTTCATCTCCTACTTTACAAAATGCTTCTATTAAAGAGGTTAATAAATTAAAAAATATCGTGTCGACATCAGAAAAGAAGCGGCAAAAACCTCAAATAATCGATGAACAAATTCAAAAGCCTCGTATTCCACTTCCACCTATGAAACGAATTCGTGCTGGGCCAACTGAGACTGAATTTGCAACACCGAGTTTACCAAAAAATTCGAAACAAAAAGGTTATTTTTTTATCAAATAAAAAATATAAACTTTTATTTTTAAGATAAGTATTTTTATTGAATAATTTAAGTAATACATTAATTAACTTTATAGAAATATTGAGTAATATTAATTTATTTTAAAAAATGTATAAAATAAATAAATTATTTTTAATTAATCAACTTTGTTTTGCTGTTATTTTTGCCAGATTTTAGTGACACAAGATCTCCGGGATCCACAAATGACCTTCTCCTAAACGAAATTCGAATTGCCAAATCAGCCATTGAGAATCCAATTTCTGAAGATTCAACACTGAGATCACCGAAAAACTCAATACAAAGCGGTTAGTGTTTTTATCAAACAAAAAATTAAATATTAATGAAATATTTATTAAATTAATTGTGTTAACTTAATTGATAAATTAAATTATTATTCTAATTAAATGTATTGAAATATTGACTAATAATAATTTATTTTTAATCAATGTATAAATTAAATTATTTTTAATTAATTTATTGTTACTGATATTTGTACCAGATTTTAGAAGCAAAACATTCACAGGCAACCTTCTTCCGAAAAAAATCTCTACTGATGCTTCTACCATTAAAGATTCAAATTCTGATGAATCATCAACAGATACAGACGAATTCGCAAAACCAGGATTATTGGAAAATTCGAAGCATAAGGGTTAGATTTTGTTAAGACAGATTTTAATAATACAAGATTCGCTGTTAAAAATTTTTTTTTCAAATTTGAAGATATTATTTTCAATCACAATGAAGTTTTTAATTTAAGTCTTAACTATTTTACATGATTATATATTATAGTCTTAAAATGGATTGATTTTGACATGATACTTAAAATCTGACTAAGACGAAATCTAATAGACAATTTAGACCATTTTTTATTACTGATCTTGCTAGAGTTTATCTTTCAAAATATATTTTACATTAAAAGTTTTAATAGTTTAGAATTTAAAAAAATTATTATTAATTTATAGGATTTAAAACCAAAGATGTTTTTGCTCCAAGCACATCAACTGAAAAAATGCGAAGCTTAAATAATTTCAACACAGCATCGGCTTTACCTGATAATGATAACAATCCAAATGCATCCAAAAGTAAATTTTCATCAAACTTAGAGAATGCTTTGGCCAGTCTTGAATACCAAGATTCAAAAACAGGTAATGTAATATAAAAGTAGATTCTATAAATTTTTTGAGTTAATAAATTTTTTTATTTTTATACAGGTCTTTCAAGTGACGAATTAATATTATCAAAATTGAATGAAATAATCTTACTTCTTAGAAACATGAAAATTCAGTCTCAAAGTAGTTGCGGAACTTCAAATAATAGATCTTTCTTTGATTCCACAAAATGCCCGAAGTTGCCAATTAATTCCAAAAAGGACCTAATAGCAACAAATGACAAACTAAATGATAAGAATTTTAAAACTAAAATGGTCAGTATTGTATTTGTATTTATGCTAAAATGTATGTAAATGATTAACATTGTTTTTTTCTATTTTTTCAATTTATTAACTTATTTAATTTATTATTTTTTTTATTAAATATTTTTAAATGCTTTTAAAGTTAATTTAAAAAATACTGATAAACCTTGTCTCATTTTGGTTTTGTATTAAATTAAACCAATTGTAAACACATTAAAATGATTATAGCTGTTAGTTTTAGGAATTTTTTTGAATACTCTTAGTTTTAGAAAATATTTTACACAATATAATTTATTCCAGATAAACGCATTAGGATCCATTGGAGAAAGAGATGTCAATAATGTTGTGACGAACGTGTGCAGCAAGCTGTTTACAAATAAACTCGCTCTCCTATACAGTTGGTCAGGAAGAAAGTCCAAACTGCCGTTGATTAATACCAACTTTGCAAATTTAATTATTTGTATGGCATAATAGATACATAATTATTTTCAAAATTTAAATCATTTTATAATTACAAGCTATCGAAATACGCAGTTAATTCAAAAATCAAAACATAAAAGTTTTTTTTATTTAAAGAAAGCTTCTTCAAATCAAATAAGTTTTTTCCAAAAATCAAGGAAATTTTAATATTTAAATATACAGAATCAAAGAAGCATTTAATTAACATTTTAGGGATTTAATTTTTTTCAGAAAGCGTGAAAGTATCCTGCCCAAAGGAAGATGATTATGCAATTCAAATTATCGTTTCTAAATGGTTCGCTCAAGCCAAAACAAGATTGAAGAGAGAGTTGTAAGAAAAGTCATGTTTGCTGTCATTGTTTATAATCTTTATGGATTTAAGTTTGACAAATATTTATTCTACACTCAAAATAAAATATATTTTTTAAATTCTCAAACTGACATCTCACTTAAAAGAAAAATATATATTATTAATAAATTATTTTTTATCAACTTTCACTAAAAATCAATTATCATTGGTAAAAACAATCAGCTTTTAAAAATATTAGTTACAGTGCATAAATTTTTAGTAATAATTTTGTTTAGCGAGTGAATAATTTACTTTTCACCGATTCATTTTATAATAATTTTACTAAAATTATAATTATTTACTAATATTTTATTCTGTAGAGCAAAAGAAGGAGATGAAGAAGACGATAATGGAGAAGAGGAAGAATCATTAAGAGACTCTGATGCTGACGATGAAGAAAATTAATAATTGCAATACTAACACGTTTCTAATTTTTTTCTATCTACTACGATTATTATAATTATTGTATTTAATTACTTGAGGCTTGCTTAATAAAGAAATATGTTTTTATTCTAAATATTGTTTAGTATGATATTTTGCAACAAAATAATAAATAGTTTTCAAATTTATATAAAATATAATTAAAAATACATAAATTTCTTCTTTATGCAAAAATTTTAATATAATTCAAGTAAATGAAATAATTCCTTTGACACTTCAAGATAATTAGTGGAAATAACAAAATCAAAATGAAATAGTTTTTATATTAAAAATACATGATCCTTTGAAACCTTTGAAAAACATTTTTAGTAAAAATTTTATAATAATTTAAAATAAACAATATTTTAATAACATTTTAAAAAAACATTTCAGCAATATTTTACTGTAATATTCCTAAGACATTCAAGTAATTTGTTATGTAAAGTTTTATTGAAATATTGCTGGAACGTTATTTTGGAATATTCAATGAGTCGGACATAACAATATTCCTGAAATATTATTGCAATGTTACATGCGAATATTTCAAATGTTGCAAAAAAATGTGGCGGCAATATTGCTGCAATATTATGTGTTATGTGGGTAATGGTGTGCTTCTGAGATTTTTCACGAGAATCTTATCTCCCACTTGATAAAGAGGTGTAGTAGGTCCTTTTCTTCTCGAAGTTACTTCCTTTTCATATTGCACTTTACTCTTAAAAAGATTTTGTCTTATTTCCTTTAACTTGTCAATATGATTTGCTTTCAGTTCTTCCAGGTATCTTGCTGCATCCTGTGATTTGAGTTGCAAGGTAGGTAAAGTAGTTTCCAAATGTGGTTTCGTCAAAAAGGTAGCTTCCAACGGTGAGAATCCTGTCCCTCTATTAGTCATGCTGTTGAATATGAATTGAACTTTTCTTAGATGTTCGTCCCAATTCTCAGGTTTGTTTTCCACTAGAATTTTTAATTGATCTTTTATCGTTGCGTGTGCTCTTTCGAGAGATCCATTGGATTGTGGATGTCCTGCTGCGATGACAATAGGTTTGACTTTTAGTGATTTCAGCAGAATGCTAACAATTTCGGATTGAAACCCTTTCGCATTGTCCATTATAACCTCGTGTGGAGCTCCATACAAATAAACATATTCTGTCAATAAAGCATTTGCAGTTTCCAATGCCTGTACACTCTTAACAGGTATCAAAATCAAAAATTTAGTTAATTGATCCTTGATGCTTAAAATGTATTTGTTTCCTCGTTCCGATACAGGTAAAGGTCCTACATGGTCGATGGCGATTCTTTCATTTATTCGTGTAGGTGGATGAATTAACACTCCGTCTGCTGTCACATTATACTGTGCTCGCTTTGTTAATTAGCAATCCTTACATGATTTAACATAATTTTCCACGTCCTTGTGTAAGTTTACCCAATGATATCTTCTGCTAATTGCTTCTATTGTTTTTTGAATTCCTAAATGTCCATTGACAGGTCCGTGAAATGTTCTGAGTATCTCCCTTTGCTCGGCTTCATCTTTTACTTCTTTTCTATCTTGAATTATAACCTCAATAATTTTGTTGTCCGTACTAAATTTTGTGTGAATATACTTAATCATTCTGATAAGCTTGAGTCGAATGTTTTCTTCTAGAAGTGACAGGTCGTAACAGGTGTTGTCTTCGGTAGAAGTCATGTGTCCTTTTTACTTCAAAAAAGCGATTTTTGGTTCCGTATCTCTGTCAATTATTATATCCTTATCTGTCCCGATAACAAAACGGAGAAATCTAGTTTTGCACACTTCCTTCACTGGACGAAGATTAGTGTATCTATATTGTGTAAGATACTCTTCAAAGTCGTCGTCTTCATTTTCTGGAACTTGCAAAGCTTGTACCTGTCGAGATAGGGCGTCGGCATTTGTGTTGAGACTTCCTTTTTTGTAATCTATATAGTAATCAAATTCTTCTAATTTTAGTCTCCATCTCATTAAGCGTGATGAAGGATCCTTTACGTTCATAAGCCATTTCAATGGCTTGTGATCCGTTAGAATTTTAAATCTTTTACCATACAGAAAGTGTCGAAAATGTTTTGTTGCCCATACAATGGCTAACAGCTCCTTTTCTGTAGTGCTGTATCTAGATTCTGCATCATTTAATGTACGTGATGCATATGCTACTGGTTTATCAAATCCATTGACCTGCTGAGACAAAACGGCTCCTAGTGCGAAATTACTGGCGTCTGTAGTTACTGTAAATTCCTTGGAATGATCTGGATAAATTAGAATCGGTTCCTTGATGAGTGCTTGTCTCAAATGATCAAAACTTTCCTGCTGCTTTTTGGTCCAATTAAATTCTTCTCCTTTTTTCAAAAGATTTGTAAGTGGCTTGTCAATTTTGCTATAATTTTTAATAAATCTTCTATAATATCCAGTAAGACCTAAAAATTGTTTAATTTCCTTCTGATTTGTTGGAGCTTTAAAATCTTCTATTGCACTGATTTTATTTTTATTCGGTTTTATTCCGTCCTTTGTGATTATGTGACCTAAATATTCCAATTCCGGTCGCAAATATTCACATTTATCGGGTTGTAACTTAATACCGAATTCCCGTAATCTCTCTAACAATGTTCTTAAATTGTTATTGTGATCTTCTAGAGTCCTTCCGAATATTATAACGTCATCCAGATAAACATAGCATATATTACCTACTAGTCCTCGCAGTACAAAATTCATTGCTCGTTGAAATGTTGCTGGAGCATTCTTCAATCCCATTGGCATCCTATTGAAATGGAAATGTCCATCTGGCGTAGAAAAAGCAGTCTTCTCTTTTGATTTCTCATCCAGGGCAAATTTGGTAAAATCCGGAAGACAAATCAATAGCACTGTAATAATGCATTCCTCCGATGCTCTCCATGATCTCTTCAGTGTTCGGCAAAGGATAACTGTCTTGAGGTGTGTGCTCATTAAGTTTCCTATAATCCACAACGATTCTCCATTTTTGAATTCCCGATGCATCCTTCTTCTTTGGAACCAACCACAATGGACTTCTGTAGGGACTATTTGATACTTGTATAATTCCTTTCCGTCGCATTTCCCTTGTTTGTTTTTTAATTTCGTCTTGATGAATTGGTGGATACCTGTATTGTTTGGTATGTATAGGGATGGGAGTGTCAAGATGAATCAAAGGTAAATCGTCGCCTGGCAAGTCGTAAACATCCGTAAATTCTTTTATGATTAAATATATATATATATATATATATATATATATATATATATATATATATATATATTTTTTATGATTTAATAGGCCTAACATTCATGTCAGACTGATAAATGTATTGATAATCCATAGTAGGATTGTAGTGATAAATTTTATCTTTCTGTTTCCCGGAAATTATCCCTGGACTAATATCCTTCCCTTCTAATAAGCACGGTTCAGAATATTCCTTATCTAAAGTGATATGAAAAACTTTGGCAGTAAGGGGAGGTATTATTGTGGGAGTCTCATTTAATTTAAAAATTTCATCACTAAGTGTAATAGTTCTGTCTTTTATATTGTTAATGGCATTGTGATTTTCCATAACATCAATACCTAAAATTCCATCGTATTCTATGGAAAAGTTATCTTTTGCTACTAAATACGTATCCTCTTTGTCTAAAATTTTTAATTTACACGTACCTAGCATATTAATCCTACTATTTCCCATAATAACGTCCCGTGATTTGTCCTTTATGGGCTTGCAGGTTGAAAAATCCAAAGCATCCTTTTTTATAATACTAGCTTCTGCTCCTGAATCAATTAAAAGTCGGATAGTTCTTCGAGTTCCTGTTGGTCGGTTGTAGAGTATCTGCTCAGTGAGTCCGCATCGTCTGATTCGTATGGATCGGATGTTGTTGCTTCTTCGGTGTTCCTTATCGGAGGGGCGTACCTGTTCCGGCCTTCCTGAAAATTTGGCTTCCAATTTTTCTTCCAGCACTTTGACTCGGTATGACCTTTGAGATGACAGAAAGAGCATGACTGGTCCCTTATCTCATGCGATTGTTTCGTTTTTTCCTTTTCTCGACTCTGTATTTTATCACGCGCAGAAGAGTAGAAATTTTTATTTTCGGGTCGATGAAAACTTGATCTACCTAAATCAACTCGCTTATCAAAAGAGACTTGATCCATTTTTCTACACAGTTCTCTCTCACGGATTGTGCTTTCAGAATTTAAAGCTAAAGCTACTGCTTCTTTCAGAGTGCGTGGCGCTTGCTGCTCTACTCTCTCACTTATCTTATCTATGAGCCCTACAGTAATGCAAATTTTGCCCTAACAGAATCTGATTTTTGTCCTGCTGATTTCATAACCTTTCTATGCAAATCTAAAAATCTTTTAGAATACGCGGACACTGATTCGTTATGCCTCTGCACAATTTTATTTCTTTGCTCTTTTACATATGTGTACGGCAAATCTTGAATATCATAATAATTTAATAGTAAATCTTTGATTTCTTCCCAACTATCGGCTTCCTGAGAACATATCAAATCTTTAGCTGGACCCGTTACACGACTAGCTAAAACCATGCGTAAAACACCTTTTTTATCTATCCACTTGTACATTTGGGAAAACGCGTCCTCGACTTCTCGTACAAAAATTCGCACATTTCCCGATCCGTCAAAGAAAGAAACCCAAGAGATTACATCTTTTGGTTTTAAAAAATTATGTTCTTCTTCCGGTGGTGCCGATGCTTTCGGTGATTTCAAAGATTTAAGCAATGCTTGTTTTCTTTCAATTTCATCCTCTAAAACTTTGATATCTTCTTCCCGAAATTCTGTTTTCGTGTTATCAATTTTTAGTTCGGATTTCACGTCTTTATTTTCTTCAACTTCCTTTTTAATTCCAAAGAGGTTATCGAAAGATTGTTTAAAAGTTCCCGGTTTAGTATCCATAATGAATAATAATTTATTGAATTTCAAAATCGATCTTATGAAAGAAAAAAAATCCTCTCTTTTTTTCAGTATATAAGTGTAATGCTTTAAATGTTTTTAAAAGCACTCACCTTGTTTTATGAGCTTTTTATTGCTTTTCTATCAATTGCCAGTTAGATTCCCCTCAGCCTTGAGTTGCTCGTTCTTCTGTCCAGAAGAGGCTTGGTCCTGGTTTCTACTTGGACGTCGTCTTGTTGAACTCCTCGTCGAAAACTTTCTAATTTTCTTCAAAGCGTACCCCACACTTAGCACCAATTTTATGTCGTGTCGTTTTGTAAATACTTTATCCGACACTTTTAAATATTATAAAATTAATTAAAACAAAGGGTAAAACGCTTGACCTTAAGGGAATAGCAAAGAAAAGACAATTATGTTTTAATAATGAGAATAATTCTTTATTCCGCGTTACAGTTTAAGATTCAAATTCTGACTACCGAGGGTAGCGCAGACCCTTCTATTTATGTACTACTTTCGACAACCCGGAACAGGCGTTTTTGAGATAAAAAGGTACAAAGTTGAGAGTGGGTGAAGGCCCAAATTGTGACTAATACATTATATCTCTTATGACGATAAGTAATAACACGAAGTACATAAATGAGTCAAAAACAATATGTAGATAATATTATATTATTATATTATATCTACTTTTTGTTAGGGTCTCTCGAAAAATGTTAAATAGTAGGGGAGAGTGGTCCTAAGTTGGCCGCCTAAGCAAATTGGTCGAAAATAGTAACAAAATGAAATTTAATCACTTCGGCAAGTATATATTAGTGTTCAGAGATCGTTTTGCTATAATTTTGTGGTATTTAGAACGTTTTAGAATGGCTTTTGTAGTCTTAATACAATAAATAGTGAAAAGCTGCATTTTGGACATTTCAGAAATAGCGGTCCTAAGTTGGCCACCACTTTTTTTCGCTTGTGTTTAAGGAAGAAATGCATATTCTTTTCAATTACGCAGAAATTTTACAAATTTGATACATTTAGGAGAATAAAAACGCATTATTTAACTATTTTTGTTTAGAAAATGAAGCAATATTTTATTTCATTTATTTACAGTGGTGGATGGCTGTAGAGACAGGCGTTTTTGTACTATGTTTTTTCTAATGTTTTTTAAACCATTTTTTTTTTGTTTCTTGTCTTTGTTTAATTCCTACGTTACACTTTTACAGTCTTCCTCGTGATGAAAAACACAAAAAAGAAGCAAAACATAAATAAAAGCAAACAAAAACAATAGGTGGCCAACTTAGGACCATTATAGATTTTTACAAGTTTCAAATTACTACGCTAATAAAAAAAATTTAATTAAAAAATCAACAGAACCTCTTATTACAACATTAAATAAAGGAACTAGCGCACACACTCATTTAGAAATTTTTAATTATTTATCTCTTGTAGCTTGTAATATTTTATATTATATTTGATATGATAATTTGGTTTTTAAACAAAAGAAATATTAAATAAATTTGTAAGAGAATGTGAGATCGAAATAATGACCATGATGATTCAATGACAATTACTTTTCTTTATTTAATCAACTCAAATCTCTACACACTTTTCAACGGTATAAACTAAATCGTCCTCTCCAATTGAACTCGAAAAGAAGAATTGATATTGATGCAGATTGTCGATCCAAGATCAGAAATGCACATCAATGATCAATTACAATATAGCGGGGATTAGACTAATTTCTTTTCAAATTAATAACCGGACACTCATAACCCACACACAGTAACATTCACCAACCTTTTTCGTCGCTACAAAATGCGTGGCTTATTCGCAGTAAATATCCGTAACAGCTAACTCGTCCTGAAGTCTTCTTTGATGGATTTGATCCTGATTTCTGGTAATCACAAGAGAGATAAACACACTTGCGTGGGCGTCCCCACTACAATTAAATTGAAACTTAACACACACAATAATTTTTGAATAAGAGTCTTTCAATAAAAGAACTGATAAAATTAACGTTGAGAGAGGTCATTAAGATTACCTCTCTCCAGTCGGACCGACCAGTCGAATCTAACTTCTGTCATATTACTCATGACAGAAGTGATAATGAAAAGACGCCCCACTTTTTCTTGCCGAAAGTCTTCGGCTTTTCCCGAAGTCCGTCTTTCGCCCATTACACAATCCCCCTTTGGGATGTTGGATCATAGACAGCATCCCAAACTGCCCTACAAATCTCTTTCTTGAAGCTATCTCCACAATCACCAGTCCCGAAGACAACCCTCAAAAGCGGTCCTCAACTTCAACTTCATCTTTTCGGACTCTACTTAATTCAAGCCTTACTTCGATTCAGTTTATGCAGGCTGCTCCTTTGTAGTTTGGACCACCTCTTTTCGGACCCTACTCAATTCAAGTCCTACTTCGATTTCCGTTATCTTCCTTTGAACTTTGAAGAACATCTTTTCGGACCTTACTCGATTCACGCCCTACTTCGACTTCTCCCTTATTTCTGGATTTGTCCATTCTGTTCTGATGTATCTTCTGCCCCTCGTGGATTCAGCTTCCTCATTTCATGGACTCCACTTTCTATAAGCCCTAATTTGTGATTCATGGGATTGTTCATTTTTATTATTCTTATATATATATATATTTTTTTTTTTATTTTTTTTTTTCAATTTTATCTATATAATTGTGTATATACTATAAACTTGGGTTATCTCTCTTTTAAATTTCTCTCTTTGTGATCTTTTCTTCTCTCGATACGCTTACAATACTCAACATTTCCTTATTTACAATTTCTTGACTATACTTATACACATACGCACACATTTCTAATTAAGATTCCTTGTTTCTAATTTCTTAATATATTTCATTCCTTTTTAAAAAAAAAAAACTTTTATTTATTTATTTATTTTTTTTTATCTATTGTTATAATTATTTATAAATTTATTTTAATTTTACATTTTTGTCGATAAAATAAAAGACACATTTTATATACATTTACATTTCGTCTAATTTTCTATTATGATACGCTCTTAAATCTTTTCTGTTATATGTACCCTTTATTTTTGTATCATCGTCAATGTCTGTCAGTTCAAAAGCATTAGTATTGACCTCTCGTTTTATTTTGTATGGTCCATAGAAAATATGCCAGAATTTGTGGACTTCTTTTTTCTCTTTATTTGATATATGTGGTATTTTGAGCAAAACCAGATCACCCGTTTTTAATATAACTTTTGAAATCTTATGTTGTTGTTTTTCTCTTAATTCACTATGTTTTTTAATATTTTCTCGAGCTTTTTCTAACATAATTTCTCGGGGAATCTGCCTGTGCTCAATTTCCAACATTTCTGCTATTTTATCTGTTGGCGATACACCGAAATGCAACTCGAATGGAGATATACCTGTGCTAGAATTAATCACAATATTTAGCCAATTTTCGATTTTTTCAACAAAATTTACCCAGTTAGTATGTTTAGTTGAACAATACGCTTTAAACATTCTCCCCAATTCCCTCATGGTTCTTTCCACTGGGTTTGTTGAGGGTGTCGAATACTCGAAAAACATATCTCCACCCCTACCTCAGCCAATTCCTTTTTCCATATCGCGGATGTAAATTGCGTGCCGTGGTCAGACAATATCCTACTCGGTTTACCCTTTTCTTTGAAATATCTCTTGATTAACTTATCTAAACAAGTACGCGTGTTAGCTTTTTTGATTGGATACAACGTAATTAGTTTAGAAAAATTATCTTTAATAACAAAAATGTAATTTAGCCCCCCTTTCGATTTCAGTAAAGGGCCATAGAAATCAACTGAGACCAATTCATTCGGATTTTTTACAATTATCGATTTAAATTTCCCTTCCATTGCAATATTCAAATGTTTCGTCCTTTGACAAAGATCACAACTTTTTATTCTTTGTTTTATGTCCTTTCTCATTCCTCTCCAATAAAAATTTCTTTCTATTTGCTTTTCTGATTTTTGTACCCCTGCATGACCCAACTCTTCATGAATATTATCAATAATTGTATTTTTTATTTCTTCTGGAATTATCGCCCGCCAATTTTCGTAATTTTTGGTTTTGTGAAATACTATTTTATTTTTTACTACATAATTTTCTATTACTTCTCCTTTCTCTAATTTGCTAAAAATTTCTTTTATTTTTGTATCCTTTTGTTGTAACTCTGCTAAATTTTTTATTACTTTTATCAAAATTTTATTAATTGTCTGTTTGTTTTTATTATCTATTTTATTCTTTTTACTCAACTTATTTTCTTTTTTACTCAATTTCGCAATTTTATAATCTTTCTGATCTTCGTTTTCAAATTCACCCCCCGTTACTCTACTGAAAAAATCCGCGACTTTATTCTCTGTCCCTTTACAATGACTAATTTCGTACTGAAAATTTTGTAATAGGGCAGACCACCTTGATAGCCTCGAATTATAAAAGGTTGTTTTTAATAAAAACGTTAGAGCAATGTGATCGGTGACAATTTGAAATGTTTTTCCTAATAAAAATTTTTGCAATTTTACCACCCCATAGACAACCGCTAATAGTTCAAGTTCGGTAATTGTATAGTTTACTTCATGATTAGTTAAACATCTGCTAACCAATGCTACAATTCTCTCATGTCCATCGTCATCGAATTGTGATAAAATTGCACTAATGCCTTTTTTACTGGCATCAGTTTTAAGAAAAAACATGCGATTTAAATTGTAATGAGCCAAAGTAACAGTTTTCTCAAAGTTTTGTTTTAATTTTTTAAAATCCATGTCATGTTTTTCTATCCAACAAAATTTATTTTTTTGGCTTAAAAGTTCTCTAAAAGGATCAATAAAATTTGAGTATTTTTCTACAAATCTGCTATAGTAACCGAAAGCGCCCAAAACTGATTGCATTTCTTGTCGATTTTTTGGTCTTGGAATTTCTTTTAACGATTTTACGCGATCCGGATCTGGTTTAATTCCCTCAGATGACAAAATGAAACCTAAAAATTTAATTTCTTCTTGACAGAATTTAGATTTTTTAAGGCCTAAAGTTAGTCCCGCATCTTGGAGTCTTGTAAAAAGACGATCCAAATGTTCGACATGTTCCTCAAATGTCTCCGAGGCAATTACAATATCATCGACGTATATCGTAACAAATTCCGAAAACTCGTTTCCCACAATTGAATTTATCGCACGTATGAACCCATTGCTCGCCGTCTTCAAACCAAATGGAATTCTTTTAAATTGATATGCCTTCCCTTCAAAAAGAAAGGCTGTGTATTTACGTGATTCCTCGGTTAAAGGTACCTGCAAGTAGCCCAACGTTAAATCAGTTACCGTAAAAAATTTTTTTCCCTCAAATCTTTGTAAAATATCACTAATTTCTGGCGGTGCATCAGTTTCCGAATAGATAACTTCGTTTATGAATCTCCCAACTAAACATACACGAATATTACCGTCAGATTTCTCTACAATTCGCAATGGACTACAAAAATCGCCAATTGACTCCTCTATTATCTCTTCTTCTTTTAATTTTTGTATTTTGTCCCTAACTTTTGGTCTTTTCGCAAGTGGAATCGGATAATTTCTTTTTACGAACGCTTTCTTATTTTTTAATCTGATTTCATGTTCATAACCCTTTATTTTTCCCGGTTTATCCGAAAATAATTTCCCATACTTTTTTATCAAATTAAGTAATTGTTGTTTATTTGTTTCAGTGAGATTTAATTTTTTTATCTGATCCCAAATCATTTCATTTTGTTCTTTTATGTTATCTTTATCCCCCGCCCCGATAGTTAAGACTCGTTTCGGAAGATTATTTTCATTTTGATTTAACTTTTGATAATTTTTCTCAGGTATGATTTGATTTGTCTCTAATTAATTATTTTTCTTGTTTATACTTTTCTCGATATCTATTTCTTTCTTACTTTTCGATTTATCATCTGTCCTATTCATTGAGACTAACTCGTCAATATTTACTCTTACGTCATCTATTTGATTTTCGTCATTTTTTTATCTAAATTTTGATTACTATCTTTTTTAACTAAGTCAATTTTTTCTGACACGATTTTTATTTCGCGTTTATCCATTTCTTTCGTTATATATGCTTCCGTGAACACGACATTTGATTTTTCGAGTAATTTATTATTTATTTTGATCGTTAGATTTGTATACGATATTTCAACTTTATTTTCACCACACCAATTTGTGCCTAAAATTATATCGTAACACAAATCCGGGATGACTAACAAACACGTTCGAATTATTTGATTTTCAATTTCTATTTTTAACATGACTTGTTTCTTTATAACTATTTGTTTTCCTTTAAATGGCCCTGAAATTTTGACATTTGCAACCGGGAGTGTTGCAATATTTTTTTTATTAATTTTATCAAGAAATTTTTCTGAAATACATTCTACTTGTGATCCGGTATCAACTATTATGTTTAACTTCACTCCTTCTACTTTAGCTTTTAATTCCGGACATTTATATTTAATTTTAATTTCGTCATTATTTTTCTCTATTTTTTCTTTCCCATCAATGTCAAATATTAGATCCTCTTTTATATTGCAAATTTTTCGACTGATAAAGGGACCCTCTTTACAGTCGATTTTCAGTTTAAATCAAGCATGTCTTGTACTTCACTATCTAATTCGTCTTCTCTGTCTGTTTCGTCTTGTTCTCGTATTGCCGCTACTCTGTTTCTCCTATACGCGCTGTCTTGTTTATTTTGTTTGTCATATCTATCAGAGTTTAAACGTCTTGAAAAATTTTCTCTTCTATCATTGTTATCATATTCTCGTCTTTCTTTATTTTCGCTTCGCCAATTCTCTTGCTTATTTCCCGATCCCTCTTGTCTATTTCTATTTTCCCAGTTATGATATCTTCTGTTCTCATCATTATCATTTCTATTTCTTTGTCCTTTTTGCCAATCATTCGATCTATCATTATTTGATTCTCTATATGACCTACCCCCATCATCATTTCTTCTCTCTCTTTCATTCCTTTCATATCTCTCATTCTTACTATCATTCCTATTCTCTCTTTCATTCCTATTCTGATCTCTCCCTTCATCTCTCTTCCATCCCCCATATTTTCTTTTTTGATATTGAGAATCACTTTCTCTTTCAGAGTTATCGAGCCATGATAATGTTTTCACTATTTGTGAGGTTTCTCCCAATTTAATGCAAGCTAATGTATCCTGAACTCTTCTAGGCAATTGTCTGACAATGGCATAATTCCTAGCATACTGAGATAAAGGTGGATCTATATAATTCGATTCCTTTACTTGCTCATAAAAATATTGAACAAAAGATTTGTCATTTCGCGAAAATTTTTTATTTCTCCATTCGTTTGTCTTCTCGGCCCTGTATTCCACTGAATCAAATTCCTCGTTAAAATCTTTTTCAAATTCATTAAAATTTTCCCACTTATATAAATTTGCAAAATACCATGCCTTAGCTCTTCCCTTTAGAGATCTTCTAATAATCAAAGGGACGCCATCGTCCATAATATTTTTCAAATCTAAATATTCTTTTAAATCAATCATATATTCTACCGGATTATTTGTATATTCGTCACTAAATTCTGGAATTGGTATCTCTATTTTGGAATTAAAATTTATTTTCTTTTCATCACCAATTGCCCTTGACTTTTCCTTATCATTCGTTTGTTTTGTTTCTAAATTTGATTGAAAACTGACAAACATTGTCTTTATACTTTTAAATAAGTCTGTTAATTCTGAATACAACTGTCCTGAACTTAAATTTTCACTACTATTCGTCATTATTTTACCATCATTCCCCATATTCTCTCTCACCTTCTCACCCGAATTTTCGTTGGGCGCCATTTGTAATATTTTATATTATATTTGATATGATAATTTGGTTTTTAAACAAAAGAAATATTAAATAAATTTGTAAGAGAATGTGAGATCGAAATAATGACCATGATGATTCAATGACAATTACTTTTCTTTATTTAATCAACTCAAATCTCTACACACTTTTCAACGGTATAAACTAAATCGTCCTCTCCAATTGAACTCGAAAAGAAGAATTGATATTGATGCAGATTGTCGATCCAAGATCAGAAATGCACATCAATGATCAATTACAATATAGCGGGGATTAGACTAATTTCTTTTCAAATTAATAACCGGACACTCATAACCCACACACAGTAACATTCACCAACCTTTTTCGTCGCTACAAAATGCGTGGCTTATTCGCAGTAAATATCCGTAACAGCTAACTCGTCCTGAAGTCTTCTTTGATGGATTTGATCCTGATTTCTGGTAATCACAAGAGAGATAAACACACTTGCGTGGGCGTCCCCACTACAATTAAATTGAAACTTAACACACACAATAATTTTTGAATAAGAGTCTTTCAATAAAAGAACTGATAAAATTAACGTTGAGAGAGGTCATTAAGATTACCTCTCTCCAGTCGGACCGACCAGTCGAATCTAACTTCTGTCATATTACTCATGACAGAAGTGATAATGAAAAGACGCCCCACTTTTTCTTGCCGAAAGTCTTCGGCTTTTCCCGAAGTCCGTCTTTCGCCCATTACAAGCTGCTCTCGAAAAAACAAGAAAAATTAAATTTTGTTGGTCGTAAACAATATTATTGTCCTCACAATGCGTAGAAGAATCTTAGATTATAATTAGGTCCATAAATTATATCATGGTTTATCAATATATCATACCACAAAATTATAGATTCATCCAGTATACCATCTCTGAGAAATGCAGGGTGGCCAACTTAGGCCCACGGCCAACTTAGGACCACTCTCCCCTATTAAAAATGATTTATAAATCAAACATACTTATCGTTAATGCTTCCTTCACGAGAAAGCAAATTTTTTTTGCTGATCGTAATGGGGAAGCAAAATGTTCATGTAATGAACATCTAGATTTACAACTTGTTAAACATGTTTATGTAGAGGGAACATGCCAAAACTAAAATACTCTTTAATCCATTGATATAATAGAAATGGAAAAACTGCGAGAGAATAGATTGATCGTTGAGCGACCCACTGTGACGCAAAGGATTAAATAAATAAATAATTTTCGGTTCAGATTTTTAATAGTTTGAAGTCATTTAAAAGTTCTCTTTCATTTAAACAAATTATAAACAATTGTTAATTAAATATTTCTGATTAAGAAAAGCTTTAAAATCTACGTGTTATTAATATGGATTTCTCCTCTCTCTACATTTTTGTAATGAAAATAGAAACATATCCTATATCTCTCATGCTAATAGTTGTTTTTTAATTTGCTTATTCTCATATCTGAATGCATAGCTAAAAGTGTGTAAATTTTTTTAGGCTTAGTTTGCTTTGTTAGACAGTAATACAACGAAAAAAATGCCTAAGACTCGTATACCAGGAATTTATTTGTTTTCCTAGTTACGAGAGGAACCCACTATAGAATCCTAGTCAAACTAATAAAATTCAAGCCTACTTAAAGTGACCAGGAAAAAAGTCAAAATGACTAGGAGAATAATATTAGATTTACACTGTGTATCATAATTATTTGAAATTGCTTATCAAATTCTTATTATCAAATAAAAGAGGACGAAAATGAAGAAAATTTTGGCACAATATTTTTTTTATGTTTAGGTTTTAAAAAGTAGGTTAAATTCAAGTGAAAAGTATTATCAAAGTTACTTAAAAGTGGCCAGTCAAAAAAATAAAAATTGTAAATTCTACATCTTAACCCCTTCACAGTGTTTGACGTCTATAGAGGCCATAATAATTCGTGCCCCCAGTGTGTATGACCGCTATACCGGCATCGAAAAAAAAGATATATAAAAGTTAACGAATCTTGCTAAAAATGCCTACTCGGGGGTTTTCGGGGTCGCTGAATCCAAATCCGTTATTGAAAATTTTTAATTCAAAATGGCGACTTCAAAATGGCGACCAAATATTTTTTTAAGTTTACGAATTTAGCTGAAAATGCTCATTCAAGGGTTTTTGAGGTCTCTAAATCCAAATATTTAGTCAAAAATTTAAAATTCAAAATGGCGGCTCCAAAATGGCGACCAAAAAAATTTAAAAGTTCACGGATTTGACTAAAAATGTTTACTTGGGGGTTTTTGGGGTCGTTGAATTGGAATATTTAGTTAAAATTTTTAATTCAAAATGGCGGCTTCAAAATGGCGACCAAAAATTTTTTTAAGTTTACGAATTTGGCTGAAAATACTCATTCGGGGGTTTTTGAGGTCTCTAAATCCAAATATTTAATGAAAAATTCATAATTCAAAATGGCGGCTCCAAAATGGCGACCAAAAAAATTTAAAGTTCTCAAATTAGTTCTTAAAACTTAAAGCGGAGGAATTAATATGTCCGATGTTTTAAAACATTGTGAAATACTCAAAATCGATCTATATTAAAAAATTTAATAATAGTAATTACATTAAATAGTTCGTGACTCCGGATACGACTAAGAGCGGTGTTTTAAATAGTTTGTGTAAATATATATAAATATAATATATGTAAAATATATTATACATATATAAAAATATAAAAATATAAACCCCAAAAGACTCAAATAACTATTTATAACCACATTCGTAAACTTTTAAATTTTTAGTTGACATCTTGAAGTCGTTTCGAATTATAAAATTTTAACCCAATATTCTAATTCAGTGTCTCCAAAAACCCCCATATGCTCATTTCTAGCCAAATCCGAAAACTTGAAAATTTTTTCGGTCGCCATTTTTAATTTTAAAATTTTAACCAGATATTCGAAATCAGCGACCCCAAAAACCCCTTAAGTGAGCATTTTTAGTCAAATCATGAAACTTTTAAATTTTTAAAGCCGCCATTTTGAATTTTAAAATTTTAACCAAATATTCGAAATCAGCGACCCCAAAAACCCCCAAGTGAGTATTTTTAGTCAAATACGGAAATTTTTAAGCCGCCATTTTGAATTTTTAAATTTTGATCAAATATTTGGATTCAGCGACCCCGAAAACATAAAATATAATAATATCAAGTAATTTAAAAAAAAAATTGCTAAGGGGTTAAGCACATGTGTATTCTGTCAGAAAGTTTTAGGAAACTGAGAACCAGGAAACTGAGAATTTGGTCATTTTTTGTCTAAAAAATTGAAAAACAAGGCTTAATAACAAAATTCAGAATACTGGTCACCAGGGAATAATGTTTTTCGACACCTAGAACAACAAAAGTATAAAAACATAAATTTTTTTTTAAATGCGTGCCAGGAAACTGAGAATTTGTCTGACCAAATGGCCATTTCGGTCACAAAGTGACCTGAACTGCAAGTTAAGTAAAATGCAAATAATATCATGTTTAGTTAACCTTTACTAAGCATTGTGATAAATGGCGAATTAATCGAAATGAACGTATACGTATACCTTGAATATGTATGTACCAATAATACTTTTTTCAGTTCTAAATACTTTTTTACTAGATTACTCTTTATTTCATGTTCGATGAGCTTTGGAACTAAAGAATGCAAAATTTGCAGACAAAGTGAAATTTTAATTTTAATTTTTTTAAACAAATTTTTATATTATCAAAAACTATTTGAGCAGTTTTTGATAATATAAAAATTTGTATTTTTAAAAATAAATTAATTACTTGGAAATTCGAACATGTGAAGAAAATTTATTTATTTATAAATAGAATAGTTCATTTAGGGACTAGGAGAAACTTGACCAAGACAAAAGATAAAAAATATGTACGTATTTTTTACACGCGCTCTTTATTAATATAGTCAAAATAGTAATATATTAGTAATTAATTATATTAATTATATTAGTAATTAATAATATAGTCAAAAAGTACAGTTAAAAATTAGAAAAAGCTAGAACACAAATTTTTAAATGAAATATGTCAAAAGTATACTAATTAATACAAAAATACATTTAAAAATTAGAAAAAGCTAGAACACAAATTTTTAAATGAAATATGTCAAAAGTATACTAATTAATACAAAGTTTACATTTTGAGAGTTCACAGGATATATCATAATAAATTCAAAATTTATTTTTATTTAGTTTACCGTTCTACACTAAAAAAGATTGGTTAGAATGTGCTTTTTACTTAAGCAATTTTTTCCTAAAAACAAAAGCAATACACGCAAAGCAATTGTATTGCTTCTGAACTTAGGCAAAAATTGCCTAAAAGAAGCACATTTTGCCTTTTATTTTTTTAGTGTAAATAAAATTTAGTAATGTTAAGTTGTCAATTCACAGAAAAAGCAATTTACAGAAAGAAAAGACGATCAGCATTTTGGGGCCAAGAGTATCGATTTCAATAGAAGGGAAATTGTACAATTAAGATATGGAATAAACCCTGTAGATGTCTCAGACAAATTATTTGAGCATTACACGGGTTGCAGAATTTAATTAGTAATAAATAATTATAATACTTATAATAATTTTAATAATTGCAATAAATAATTATAATAATAATTAATATAATAAATATATTATAACAATTCTAATAAATAATTATAATAATAATTATTATAATAAATATATTACAATAATTTTGATAAATAATTATAGATAGATAAATAGATAGATTTATTACTGCTATATAAAAATTTACAATTTTTGTCGTAGGAAGTTTCGCTATAATACAAAAATAAAAATTTTTTGTTACAATTAAAAGTTATTCATTTAGTATAAATGCACGCAATAGTAGGCTGTTTATTATAAAGTGACAAATACATTTTATACTTCTTTCATCGGGCACATTACATAGCTGGGTCAATGCGTTGTCTTGCTCAAAATTGATTCCTAAATTCGCCAAAAAATGATTCCTATAACCAACATACATTGGACAAACAAACAAGAAGTGGGACAGCGTTTCATTTACATTCAAGTTACAAATTGTACAGACGGAGTGCTGATCCCAGCCATATAAGTTACCCTTATAAGAAAATCTGACGCGATATTTCGAAGACATTCTCAATTGAATAAATATTTTTGTTAAATATGTTTTACGTCGCCTATACAAATAGAAAGCCGCTCTTTCATCAGCAGTTTACTCGGGGGTTTTTGGGGTCGCTGATTACGAATTCGATGTCAGTTTTTCAAAATTCAAAATGGCGGTTCCAAAATGGCGAACGAGATTTCTAAAAATTGCTTAAATTCGCTGAAAACTGGTCACTCGGGGGTTTTTGGGGTCGCTGATTACAAATTCGATGTCAGTTTTCAAAATTCAAAATGTCGGATCCATTATGGTGGACGAGATTACTAAAAATTGCCTGGATTCGCCGGAAACTGAAAACTCGAGAGTTTCCATCAAATTTAAGCAATTTTAAGATAACTATTGATTTTACATCCCTTAACGCCCAAATGGACAAAATTTTGGCATGAAGTTTGAGGACTTATTTCGGTACTTAAAAATCAATAGAAAAATTCACGAATCATCATTTCTTATGTTTTCATATGCGCTCTATCAAATGGCGTTAAAAAAAGTCAAAAATTTATAAACAAAAAAGTTATTAATTTTTGTTTAATTTTCAATTTTTTCTACTATGAAATAGCGGAAAAATAATTCCAAATGTTACAAATAACGTGACATAGATATATAACCTAGAAGATAGGACTATAGAGAAAATTAAAAATTAAAATGGTGGCTCAAAAATGGAGTTTGAAGTTCAAATTTTTTTTCAAAATTTGATTCGAAAGTACGAAATTGTTAAAAGTGTTTAGATCAGCTTGAAATTTGTTACTCCGGGGTTTTAGGGGTCGCTGATAACGAATCTGAAGTCTAATTTTAAAAATTCAAAATGGCGGATCCAATATGGCGGACAATTTTTTTAAAAACTTATTAAATTTGCTTGAAACTTGTTACTCGAAGGTTTTTGGGGTCGCTGATTATGATTATAATGTCCAATTTTTTAAATTAAACATGGCCGCTCCAATATGACAGACAAATTTTCAGTTGAAATTCGATAATCACGTTCTTTAGACATTAAAATACTTAAAATATTTATAATGTTTTCCAACTTTCACCACGTGGAGGTAAACGTGAACTGAAAAGTCTTTTTTTTATTTTTAAAATAAATTATGTCTTTTTTTAAAATATATTTTTTTAGAATTAATATATTGATAAGTAAAATTAATCGAATTAAAACTGTGAATAATGATTTTTTAAAGGTTTTACAAGAGCTGCAAGCTGGAGATAAAAAAATTGTTTTTTTCAATTTGACCTTGAAATAAGTAATGATTAATATAAAACATATACATTTCCATTTTTTGACCTTTAAATTCAAAAATTATAATAACAAATAAAAAGAAGAAAAATACATAAAAAATTAAAAAACAAAAATAACAAAAAATAAAAAAGTAAAAAAAATATAAAATTTAAAAATAAAAAAAAAGACTTTCCAGTTCACGTTTACCTTCACGTGGTGAAAGTTGGAAAACATTAAAAATATTTTAAGTATTTTAATGGCTAAAGAACGTGATTATCGAATTTCAACTGAAAATTCGTCTGTCATATAGGAGCGGCCATGTTCAATTTTAAAAATTAGACATTACATTCGTAATCAGCGACCCCTAAAACCCCCGAGTAACAAATTTCATGCTGATCTAAACACTTTTAACAATTGCGTACTTTCGAATCAAATTTTGAAAAAAATTTGAACTTCAAACTCCATTTTTAAGCCGCCATTTTAATTTTTAATTTTCTCTATAGTCCTATCTTCTAGGTTATATATATATATATGTCACGTTATTTGTTACATTTGGAATTATTTTTCCGCTATTTCATAGTAGAAAAAATTGAAAATTAAACAAAAATTAGAAAAAAATCGGATTTTTTTTATAAAAAACATTAATAACTTTTTTGTTTATAAATTTTTGACTTTTTTTTAATTCCATTCGATAGAGCGCATGTGAAAACATAAGAAATGATGATTCGTGAATTTTTTTATTGATTTTTAAGTACCGAAATAAGTCCTCAAACTTCATGCCAAAATTTTGTTCATTTGGGCGTTAAAGGGTTAAAATTAAAAGGGTAGTTTCTCCCCTTTAAAGTCAGTTACCGCCGATATAAAAAACACGTATATCTTATTTTTTATCCCTCTTGACGTATGAAAAGTTTCAATAAATTCGGCGTCTGACACTTGGGTAGTTTTACTTGTCAGTCATATTGGATCAGCCATTTTGAATAATGAATTTTTTATGTCAAATTTGTAATCAGCGACCACAAAAACATTTAAAGAGAGATTTCTTGTATAAATTGAAAGCAATGTTGCATTTTGGTTCGGCCATATTGGATCAGCCATTTTGAATAATGAATTTTTTATGTCAAATTTGTAATCAGCGACCCCAAAAACCTTTAAAGAGGGATTCTTGTGCAAATAAAAACCAATTTTGCATTTCGGTTTGGACATATTGGATCAGCCATTTTGAATAATTAATTTTTAACGTCAAATTTGTAATCAGCGACCCCAAAAACCTTTAAAAGAAGTTGTTAATTTAATTTAAAAGTAATTTTACATTTTTGGCTGCCATATTGCTTCCTCCATTTTTTTCTTACAATTAGTTACTACATGAGATTTGTGATTAGGAAGATAAAAACAAGTGAGTCAATTGTTTTGAGCAGCTATTTTGACCCTTTTCCGGTCTCTATAGGCCAAAAATTAAAAATTTCTTATGAAACGTCAAGTTTTGGAATATTTTTAATAGGTTAGGAATTTTTTAATCTCTTTCTCTATATTTTTCCTCTATTCTATAGAATGTTAGCTTTCATTTCTATTTTTTTTGTTCAAATACATCAAATGGTTAGCGAGTTCTACGATTTCGGCACAAAAAAGAGCACTTTAGCTAGGCTGACCAGACGTTCTCCTTGGGGGATGACAGTCTTCCTTTTTTAAACGCCGTCCTCCAAAATCATACCGTCCTCCTTTGTCCTCCGAAAACACAAATACGTTCTCCCTTGTCTTCCTAAAATCTTATCTTATGACGTATTTTTTTGCCTGTAACTTTTAGTGACTTCTAGTAAAATTAGGGTACATTCATTGACCTTTTGGTCAATGCGTCAAACTCATTGACTGTGATTTCACCTTTAGAAGTGAACTTTCGATATATATCGACTTTAATGTGCAATCTTTACATCGATATCGATGTTTTAAAGTAAACACAGTATAGTAGTGATCTGGGAAATACGTATTATTCCTTAGCTAAAGATTTCAAATCTTAATTTAATTACATATATTAATTATTATTTGTTAATTATTGAATACACATATATAATCAAGTGTGATCTGCTTTATTATTAATTGTGTGTGTATATCAGTATGTGTGTAAAACTTTATTTATATTATTGATAATTAAATGAGCGGTTATGTAGATATAAATAGAATTAACTGAAGAAAAAACTATATAATTTAGAAAAACTCAAATATAATAAAATTGTCGGAAAAAGAGAAACATAGAAAGTGCTATTTTTCAGAAACCTTAAAAAGTGATTTTCTATATATAAAAGTTGCAGATGATAAAGATGATAGTATGGTCAAATGTGTAGTCTGTAATTCTGTATTCACTATTTCTAGAGGAGGGCGATCAAGTATCACCAAACATAATAAAACCGTCAAACACAAAAAATCATTGGAAGCAGCATCATTATCTTAAAAAGTATCATCTTTTTATTCATATCAAAAGTTTCTTGAAAGTGAAATGAAATTAGCACTAGCTGAGGGAACATTTGCATATCATACGATGTTTCATAACCAAAGTTTTAGAAGCATGGATTGCCAGAACAAAATGTGAAGCAATAATTAAAATTACTTTTTTAAATTATGCTCAAGAAAATCTGCAACGTGATTTACAAGAAGCAAGATATGTTTCTATATTGAGCGATGCTTCTGATCATAAATTTATTAAATTATACCCTGTCCTTGTCCGCTATTTCAATTTTAAAACTGGGGTTAACATAAAAATTTTAAAATTAGATGAAGTAAGTGGTGAGACTTCTGATATTCTTTGCAAACAAATTAAAAAAGTAATTGAACAGTACAAAATACAGGACAAATTAATAGCTATATCTGCAGATAACACTAACACAAATTTTGGCGGATTGAATAGGAGAGGTGAAAATAATGTTCACAAAAAGTTGATGAAAGCTTTAAATAAAAATATAGTTGGAATAGGATGTAAAGCTCATATTGTATCCAATGCTATAAACACTTCTTCCAATTTGATGGATATTGATGTTGAGGTTATAATTCCAAAAATATATTTATACTTCAACTCTTATACAGTAAGAGTTGAAAATTAAAAAGAATTTTGCGAAGAAGCATCCGTGGAATTTAGGACCTTATTAAAGCATTCAAAAACAAGATGGCTTTCATTAATGCCAGCAATAGAGAGAATTCTTAAATTATTTGAACCACTGAAGTCCTATTTTTTAAGTATAGATAAGTGTCCCAAAATTATTCAAGATTTTTCCGAAAATGATTTATCAGAAGTTTATCTGCATTTCATTCAGTCAAGCCGTAACTTTACACAATGCTGTTTTAAAAATTGAAAGCAATAATATATCGTGCATAGAAGTGAATTCCGCATTAGATGAGTTGAAGCAGCAATTAGAAAGTAGACTGGAATCAAATTTTATGCCACTGATAGTCAATAATTTATTGAATCGTTTGGAAGACAGTAATCCTGGCATTAAGCGGAAATTTCTTTTAGAAGTTAAAAAGTTTTATCAAAATAGTCTTGATTACTTAAACGAATGGACGAAACATACAAACGATTTTAAACATCATCAGTGGATTCTCCTCAGAAAAAACTTCGAATAGGAGCACGATGTTCTGCAAACCGTATTATTTTTAAACGAAACATTTAACATTAAAATTAATGACAACATGTTATTCGATGAAGTAAGAATAGTCAAAAACTATTGTTCGAAAGAAAAGTTTTTAAAATGGAGTGAAAAAACAAGCCGAGATAGGAGAAAAATGGCTTGAAGTATTTGATCATTTTAAATCTAATTTTATTCCTTGTGAAAATTTGAAAATAATAGTTGAATTATTTCTTTGTCTTCCTGGAACGAATGCTAGTGTAGAAAGAGTTTTTTTTACGTTAACGATTTATGGACCACTGAAAAGTCACGAATGACAGTAGATACACTTGGGTCGATTAGTTTTGCTAAATTTAATATAAGTATGTCCTGCGAAGCTTTCTCCAAAGTACTAGCCGAAGATAAAACTTTATTAAAAAAAATTCACTCTAGTGAGAAGTATATGAGGCATTATTTCTCAAACGTCCCAGCCCAAAAAAAGTCTTGGGATTGGCTTCATATTTTGGGAAATTGTTATCCTATATGAAAGTAATAAATTTTGCAAAATATTAGTTCTTTTTTAAAAAAAAATCTAGAAAGTAGTGGGGGTTGAAGTTTTGACATTTTCAGTAACACTGTGATTTTCAAAACCATATAACTTTTATAATACTTTACCGATTTTAATGTTTCTATAATGCATTTAAAGCATTTTTCATGTACTTTCTAAAAATTTTACAAAAAAATTTAAAAAAAAACTTTTAACCCTCTTTTTTTAAAAAATAAATTTTATTTTTTAATTTTGACCCAAATGGGTATTTAAAAAAATTTTTTTTTTATTTTTATTGGAAAGCTGACATTTTTTCCAAAAAAAGCATATATGTTTCATAGTGGGATGGCCACAAGTTTAGAAGATATTTAAAAACAAACTAAGCGGCGCGCCCGCGTCACTGTACGTTACGCTGTCGCTGCGCCGTTGAACGACACAAATATTACTGTTTCCTCTTCATCTGCTTCAGTAAAAGATCTCTGCATTCTACAGGGTTGAGACTGTCATAAAAATAATGCCTGCATTACTGTTACTAAAAAAAATTTTAAATAATTAATTTTGAAAACAGAAGATTAAAGCTTAAAAAAATTTTTGACTAAACAATTTTGAATAAATAATAAAATTATAATTATAAATTTAATTGACGAGATAATAAATCATTTTTTCAAATTTTTTACTCGGTTTGTTTAGAAACTCCTGGAGTAATTCTTTTTACTTTTTTTAGGAAACTTATCAAATTCAAAAATTCCATAGTCTTCAATATTCTCGAAATAATCGAATTTTGACTGCAAAAGTTCTTTTTGACTAGACGCAAAAATATTGTAAAGAAACCCAAACATTTTACAGTGGCAAAGACATCTACTTTGAGACAGCAAAAAATATTAAAGAACAAATTTGATAATGCTCAAACTATACAAGGGATTTGATAATTTTCCTAAAAAAGTAAAAAAAATTACACCACGAGTTTCTCAACAACAAAAACGGAGTAAAAAATGAAAAAAAAACCGGACAAGTGCGAGTAGAACTCGTACTAAAACCGAGGGTTCCGTACCCTCGTTTAAAACTTCTACTTTTTTGCTGGAAAAAATATAAAGATCAACTCCAATATTTTTCGCTGTATTTTTTCTGTAATCTACAGGTGAAAATAAATAAATAACTAATTTTCATCTCTTCACATAAAAAACTGTGGGCGCTAGGGTAAAAAACACGTTTTTTTTGACGAAATTTAAAAAAATTTTGAGTTTTTCGCTAAAAAAAAATATGAAGATAAAATCCAATTATGTTCGGTGTATTTTTCCTGAAATCTACACTTGAAAATACATCAAATAAGCAAAACTGTAGTCCAATAGGCCAAGAATTGTGAAAACCAAGGGATGGGGGGTACACACTTTTTTTCTAAAACGAAAAATTTTTTTAGTTTTTCGCAAAAAAATATGAAGATGAACTCCAATAATTTTTTCTGTATGTTTGTTGAAATCTACACGAAAAAATAAATAAAAATGTATAACGCCAGTCCACTAGACTAAGAATTGAGAGAACTAGCATAGGTATAATTATTATCAAAAATTGAAAAACAAAATTTAGGTTTTCGCTCAAAACGCAATGAAGATCAATTCTAATCATTTCCACTATATTTTACCTGTAATCTACACGTGAAAATACAAAAGTGTACCAATTTTCAGCTCTTTAGGTAAAAAACTGTGAGTGCTAGGGTGAAATAAACGCTTTTTTTGACGAAATTTTTAAAAACTTTGAGTTTTTCGATGAAAAAAATATGAAGATCAAATCCAATCATGTTCGCTATATTTTTCCTAAAATCTACACACGAAAATACATAAAATAAGCAAAACTGCAGTCCAATAGGCCGAGAATTGTGAAAACCAAGGGGGGGGTACACACTTTTTTTTAAAAAAACGAAAAAATTTTTTAGTTTTTCGCAAAAAAAAATATGAAGATGAATTCCAATAATTTTTTCTGTATGTTTGTTGAAATCTGCACGAAAAAACAAATAAAAATGTATAACGCCAGTCCACTAGATTAAGAATGGAGAGAACCAGCAAGGGTTAAAGTATTTTCGAGCTTGCAAAAAGAGATTTTAGTTTTTCGATGAAAACACCATGAAGATCAATTCTAATCACTTCCGCTATATTTTTCCTGTAATCTATGCGTAAAAACGAATAAGTATGCCAATTTTCAGCTCTCCAGGTAAAAAAATGTAGGCGCCAGGGGGGGGTACATGGATTTTTTTCGAAATTTTCAAAATTTTTGACTTTTTCGATAAAAACAGAATGAAGATCAATACCAAATGTGTTCGCTATATTTTTCCTTTAATCCATTTTTGAAAATACATATGCATACCAATTTTCAACTTTCTAGGTAAAAAACTGTGAGCGCTAGGGGGGGGGGTACATGCCTTTTTTTGCAAAAAATGGCCAAAATTTAATGTTTTTCGTCGAAAACTCTATGAAGATCAATCCCAATCACCCAAGTTAACAATAATACTAACGCAGGCTTTTCAAAATTACATATACATATAAATCTTTATTTCGATTCAATCAGAAAAGTATTTGATTTTCAAGCATTAAGCTTTCTTTTTCAAAATTAATTTATTTATTAAAAATAATTTTCTTTATAATTATAATTTTATTATTTATTCAAAAATGTTCAGTCAAAAATTTTTTAAGCTTTACCCTTCTGTTTTCAAAATTAATTATTTAAAATTTTTTTTAGTAACAGTAATGCAGGCATTATTTTTATTACAGTCTCAACCCTGTAGAATGCAGAGAGCTTTTACTGAAGCAGATGAAGAGGAAACAGTAATATTTGTGTCGTTCAACGGCGCAGCGACAGCGTAACGTACAGTGACGCGGGCGCGCCGCTTAGTTTGTTTTTAAATATCTTCTAAACTTGTGGCCATCCCACTATGAAACATATATGCTTTTTTTGGAAAAAATGTCAGCTTTCCAATAAAAATAAAAAAAAAATTTTTTAAATACCCATTTGGGTCAAAATTAAAAAATAAACTTTATTTTCTAAAAAAAGAGGGTTAAAAGTTTTTTTTAAAATTTTTTTGTAAAATTTTTAGAAAGTACATGAAAAATGCTTTAAATGCATTATAGAAACATTAAAATCGGTAAAGTATTATAAAAGTTATATGGTTTTGAAAATCACAGTGTTACTGAAAATGTCAAAACTTCAACCCCCACTACTTTCTAGATTTTTTTTTAAAAGAACTAATATTTTGCAAAATTTATTACTTTCATATAGGATAACAATTTCCCAAAATATGAAGCCAATCCCAAGACTTTTTTTTGGGCTGGGACGTTTGAGAAATAATGCCTCATATGTAAAGTCTGGTAAAAAGAAGCAATACAATATTACAGTATTATAAATAGTGATATTATTTATAAAATGTATAATAAAAATATATTGATATAAAGTAATGTAATAATATAACCAATATAGTAAAATAATGATCGCGCCAAATCTTATCTGTTTCATTTCATTACCTAGTGGAGAACCTTTTTTTTGCTAAGCACGACCTGTCCTCCAAAAATCATATGGAATTCTGGTCAGCCTACTTTAGCCCACTGTGCGCCGTCGGCGCCCCGAGACCTCCACTCGTGTCACAAAAATCACCGTAAACAAATGGCTGCCTTTATACCCTTGTTGCTTAATATACTATTTTAACATTTGCAATGGCATTAACAGGATTTTACCGTGCCGTATTATCTCTAACTATCCTTGCTCCGTGAGTCCATATTTCAGTTTTCTCTAAATTTTATGAAACAACGTTAATTAATTTGAAAATAAATAAGATATTCCTGTTCAGCAGGAAATTCCACTCCGGAAAACTCTTACGTTAATAAATATTCTGAAACTCTAATGTTGAAAACAATATGATAAACATTACGTTGACATTTTAACAAAATAGACTTTTTTCAAAAATAAACTCCGAACTTCGCAAATGGTGACAGATTGACTTCCAATTTTTACTATCATCTTTTGGTGTTCAAACGCGAATATACCATGAATTACGCGATTTTTGAGCAAGCCGTCTAAACATAACTTCCCCTATACAAGTATACTTAATTTTTTATTGAGGTAAGTATGTATAAGTACAAATTATTATTACTTAAGGGGTAATACTACGCATCACAACATTTTTTTTCAATTTTTTTTATTGTATTAAGTGGTACATAGACTATCCAAGAATTATATATGTAAATACTATTCTGTCGACAAAAATTCATCACACTACTTTTTACATGATAATTAAAATTTTAAACATTAAATTATAATAAAAACGATGAAATAATCGATGACTCCGAGTCAGGATTTTAAAAACAAAAAAAAATTTCTTTTTAACGTTTCAACAGCACGGCTGTCCTCTTCAGAAACGTAAAGAAAATTTTAAAAAATATATAATTCACACATTGCTTATATTGGACGAACGTCGTCCCCCAAGAGAAAACGACTCGATCCTGACTCGGAATGATGGACTATTTCATCGATTTGATTAATTTATCGACTAAGTCATAACATTATAAGTACTAGTCACAATTTTTGCGCGCTACGCACGCCCCTTTTCTTTCTGCTATTAAAAATGGAAATGTTTTTACACTGAAAAGTTACCAATATTACTCTAAAGATACACACATATTTATTAAAAACATTTTATCTTTAAAGAATTAAATTTTATTTTAAATTTTGTGTACCTATTCCCTTTTTGAATAATATGTTATGGTAATATAACATTATCATCTGCATCATTGAATTCACCATTGACAACTTCAAGTAAAAAATCTACAAATTCCTTTTCTTGTGGTAAAGCTCTTATATTATCTGTTAATGTGAATTTTTGAAATATTTCTATAGTTTACTATTTTTTATTGATAAATTTACTATTTCTGATTTAGTACCCCGTTCTTTAATTGGTAAAGTTTGTCGAAAATCTCCGCCTAGAATTACAATTTTACTACCAAAAGGTTCGTTGGAATAGATAATCCATAATTTCTAAAGCATATTTTGGAGCCATTGGTGCTTCATCTCAAATAAAAACATCTATATTTTTTAAAAAGAGGCCTTCTAAAGATTGAACTTTAATGTTTGAAGATGAATCACTGTATAATGGAACGGATAAGCCTAAAACTTTATAAACAGTTTTACCATTAGGAAGCAGAGTCGCAGCTATACCTGTAAATGCCATGTTGCAAACATTTATTCCTTTACTTCTTAACAATTGCCATAGAACCATCAAAAGAAGAATACTTTAGGGCATCAAGTACATAATCAACTACAAGTTTTTATTTTACATTTAATTTAGCATAATTCTGTTCTCCTATGTTAATATGTTCTGCAATATTGATATCATTAACTTGTTCAGTAAAAATTTCATCTTGTATATCTAATAGCCCCTGAAAGTCAGTTAAATTATATCCTTCGTTAAATAACATTGTTTTAATATTTCTACAAGCCCTTTGTTCAGCTTCAATGTCGTTTATTTTTAATAATCTTCTTACATTTGACCCTTAAATTGTTTCCATATATAGTTTATCTGGATGTACAGGATGACATTGAATTAAAATTCTTGTTAATAATTGGCGAAGTGAATCATCCATAATACAGCTTCTTCGATTGTCCTTATCCACTCACTATCATCTTCTACAAGTCCTAATGCCAAACAAGCAGTTGTAAAAGATTTATGAACAACTCCATTAACTGTTCTCAAACTTTCAAAAGAAGTTGCTCCTTTTACTGTAAGCAACAATAATCTAAGATGAAATAACTCCAATTGATGTAGATTAACTGACTACATTCTCCCCTATACTTTTACTTTACGAATTCTTTGTTTCCATTTAAGAGATTTTGTTACCCATGTATAATGCTCTGGTATTTCTGAATAATAATACTTTTGAGCATTACTATCTCGTTGGTTAAGTTTAAACTAATCAAAAAGTTTTGTATTTAAATCGACGACAATGAACATAGCAATTTTCTCCAATTGTAGTTTCTTCTTGGTAAATTTTTAGAAATTTTTTTGAATATTTCCCATCAATTACTCACCAATCTCCACAAGGTCCGTGAATATTATTTTGCATTATTATTTTATGTAAAATAGGATTGGTATTTTCAACACTTTCAACTGTTAATATTTTAGAATTTTCTTTCAATATAGCTAACAAATGAATGTGTGGCAATCCTCGCTTTTGAAATTCAATAACATAAACATAAGAATTGACTTCTCCGAATAATTTATTATCAACAATAGGTTTAAGTAGATGTTTAACTTTTAATGCGAAAACCCTAGTTACTTTATCAGGTCTATCAGCAGCAATTTGATGGGGGAATAAATTTTCCTATATCTCTTTCCAATTTGGATTACACGTCATTGTGATAAATAAATCTGGTCTACTATGACGAGCAACAATAGCCATCGAATCCTGATATTGTTGCATCATATTGCAAGGTGATCCTATAAAAGTAGACAGCAATATAAGCGTTTTTCACACGTGTACTTCATTTTCCAACACATGATTGTGTAAATAATCCATCAGTTCTTTACATCTTTCACTTCTCACTTGAGCTTGATCATTTGCACTAAATCTTAATCTATCTTTTTCTATTTTTACATTATTTTCAACCACCCATTGTTGAAACAATCTACCTCCATATAAACATTGATTAAATTCTTTATCTCTTACATCAATTTTGTATTTAATGTAGGCAGACCTAGAAATAGTATGATTTTTAATTCTGTAATCACTATCACTACGAATCATATTAATATTATAACCCTCATTTCCAAGTTGATAAAATATGGGATAAATCCATGGTTCAACATTCGGATCTAAATTACTAACTAATTTTAATTCCTTTGTAGATTTATTATAAACCGTTTCATAAGATTCTGGTATTTCTCCTTCAGAGTTTGTATTAAAAATTGCAGCAACTTCATTAAAACTTTGAGAATTGTATCTATTTTTATCAAAGCTTTTTTTCAACGTGAACAATAATTGTAACTCAGGAATTCCTTTATTATTTGTCTTGCTAATTCAGCTTCTATTTGAATTACCTCTGACATCATCATGTGAGATTTTGTGTATGCATTAGAACTTCTTATAATATTTTCTATAGATTTTTACATTTTTTTATTCTCTGTAAAATGACCTGATTTTTTATGAAACCCTTCTAAGAAAAGCTTTAATTCATCTGCACGGAGAAAAATGGATAGTCAAATTTATTATCTAGATAATCATGGGTGATGATCTTGGATACTCAACTATAGGACAACCATCTAGATATTCAAATTTAGTATCTTAGGATAATCAAACTTACATACTAACTGACATTATCCAAGATGTTTACATTTGACTATCCTAGATAATAAACGCAAGTTGCTGTGTTTATACCTACACATCTAAATTGATCAATAAGAAATATTTAATGATAAAATTTAATTTTTTTAGAAATTAGTGAACATTTTTCCTAGATAAACAATTTTTTATGGAAAATCTGAAAATTTTAAAGAACAAAATACATTAATTTAACGATACCCTTGAAATGTTTAAATTCTTTTGACAGGTTTAAAGGTTATGTTGCTAATTGTAAGTTTTATATATTTTTTAACAATATTTTTTAAGCAATATTATATCTGAAATTCAGTATAAAAAAACTTGACAATGCTTTTAAATTTCGAATAATATAAAACTACTTAACGTTGTGATAACTGTAACTGTACGTTGTCAGATTTTGTAAAAAGTGCCTGTGAACAAAGGGAAATTTGTTAGAAAATGAATGTTTACCAATTACACGTCATTTAAACCGGTCAGTGCCGTATTTGTTGGGTGATAACTGTTGGTCGCACATTATCGAGAAATTTAAGAGACCATTTAAGAGAACAGTTATCACCCAACAAATACGGCACTGACCGGTTCAAATGACGTGTAATTAGTAAATATTTATTTTCTATCAAATTTCCCACTGTTCACAGGCACTTTTTACAAAATCTAACAACGTACATTTGTCACAAATGTTTTTAATTGTCTGAATTGAAAAGACCCTGGCGGATGGGTGAACTACGAAAATACGACGAATTCTTCGTAATTTCGTCATCACTTCGTATTTCGTTAGAAAATTTCGATAATTAGGTAAAAACAGTTAAAGAAAACTATTGAAATGAATAAAGGAATATCCCAAGATTAAATTTATCTATTTTTAGGTTAAATTAACGTTAAATTATTAAGAAATTAATGTCTAAAGTAGGAAATGTCAGTTTTAGTGTAGGATGTATGTGTGTGTAGGATCGATACTAGAATAAAATGTTGATATGTCGCCGCGCATTTTGCGCGACAGATGGCGGAGGTGACATTTGTCCATGTCTTTAAATTACATGCTTTATTACAGAAAAATAAAAATAAAACATAATTTTTATTTTGTAAAATATAACATTATAATTATAGAAATTGTATATTGAAATTAACCTTTTTTTAATTCAATCAATTACAAACACAATTATTAGTATATTTAATAGAATATTTAAAAAATAAAAAAGCAGAAAATAAATAATTATACTAAGAAAAATTAAATATGCAATTTTTCCCGTTTTTCTAAAGTTATAAGAAAATTCACTATTTAGACCAATTAAAATGAGATTCTAACTCCTCCTACTTTATGAAAGCAATTTTTTTAGCCGTTGGTTCAACATTACAAAAAATGAGTGAATATTTAATTTTTCAAAGGTTAAATTTATTATTAACCAATTAAGAAAAAAAGACTTCTGGTTAATAAAAATAATCTCCTCCTATTTTCAAAATGCAACATTTTATTTATTAGTTAAGCTAAACAAAATGAAAAAAATAATTATTATTTGAAAAATAAAACATATGAAACCAACCTCCAATAGTAATAAATAATAATAAACATAATAAACAAACTCCTTCCATTTTCAAAATCAATTTGGGGGTTGGGATTAAATTTTATATTCTTTAAATATTAATATTTTCTCTATTTTGTTCTATTAAACCCACGAATAAGAAATAGCTTTTATTAAGAGGGAGGAGTTTAAAATTTATTTTAATTGGTCTAAATTATCCGTTTTTCCTTTTGGGGGTTGGGACTTAATTTCATTTTTTTTTAATATTAATATTTTCTCTATTTTGTTCTATTGAACCCCACGAATAAAAAATAGCTTTTATTAAGAGGGAGGAAGTTTAAAATTTATTTTAATTGGTCTAAATTATCCATTTTTCATTTTGGGGGTTGGGACTAAATTTTATATTTTTTTAATATTAATATTTTCTCCATTTTGTTCTATTGAAGGCACAAATAAAAAATAAGTTTCTTTAAGAAGGAGGAGTTTAAATTTTATTTTAATTAATCTAAATTATCTATTTTTCCTTTTGGGGGTTGGAATTTTGTGATTTATTTTTTAAATATTAATTTTTTCTCCATTTTGTTTAACTCAACCAACAAATAGAAAAATTGATTTTGAAAATGGGAGGAGTTTGCTTATTATTTTTATTGGTCTAAATCATCCATAATATATTGCATTTGTTTTTCTATAAGCATTATATGAACGGGAGGCGTCGTTACGTAGTTAATGTATAGCTACTTAGTTTTTTTTTGCATTTTTAGTAGATTTTTCAAGAGTGCCCACAACAGAACGAAAATTTTCGTTTTTATAAAGCTGATTACTGTACTAAATTTTTAATAAAATTTTCCTAGTCGACGGAGTCAATTCAGTTTCTTTACTAGTTAAGTAGTAAGCTAAGATCCCTAGCTTTAAATACATATGCATATCTCTCTTAATACCTAGGTACTTTGACACAAGTTATAAGTCAAAAACGAAAGTATACCTACAACCGAATCTATTCCCCTAATCTTAGATTTTATGGAATAAATAATTGTCTTTGCATCTAAAGCAAACGTTTTTTAGGATTTTTATTAAAGCAGACTTAATTCTAAATGAATCTATGTCAAGATCAGCTGTATATCTACAGTAAGAGCTTTGTAAGATTCCATTTCAAAAGTTACACAAGTTTTTTTCAAAACGTTTTTTAAACAGAACGAAAAGCGAAACGCAAAATCTTTTTAACCGATTTTAAAAAACCTGGAACTAATTTATTTTTTATATTAAGCCTTCAGACATCTCTCCTAAATCAGATTCTTTATTTTTGTTTTTAAAATTCAAATTTTAAATAAAAAATGTCTTTAATTTAAGGTGAAGGAGGAGCATCTGCTTGTTCACGATTCTCTAGATCAGCATCAGGCGGATCATTATTATTTTGCCAAAAAATACTATTGCAGCAGCATAACGTTCTCACACGCACCCAAACCTATCATTTTCGGTCTTAAAGGCAATATGATGCTCAAGTTTAAGTCATGTTGTGTTATTTAGAAAGCGACTACTCAGTGGTTTTCGAGTTACGTTCTTGACTTCCAGTATAAAGAAAAATTTATGTTTATTGACGCAACTAATGAAAGTTGTGACATTACGAATTTGTCACAGAATTATTATTTATTTTTTTTATCTTTCGTTATTAATGATATTATATTTTTGTTTGTTTATTATTTCTGATTTGGTTAAATTTAAATTACGCGCTATTTTCATTAATGCGATTGAAAATGGGATGAGAATTCTCTTTTATGACTAGGGTTGTCATATAGGAATATGTAGCAGACGACAAAAACACGTTTTTTTAAGAGTAATAGAGAAGTAGTTCTATGAGGTATGTCGTTGGGCGAGAATATAGAATAATTGTTTCTTTTGTAAGTGAAATATATATGAGTTGAATACGAATTAGTTGTGAAATAACTTTGTTCAATTTACTAATAAAACACCTGTGAAAATAATTGGAAAGCTGATTATTCGAAACTATACCTGTATTATTGGATTTATTGGACTAGTCATACTGAGTAAAATATTGTAAGTACAATTCTATTCTAAAATTTGTCGTGTTTCAAAAGTTAAGTTTTTCCCTTATTAATTTTTATTTCTCAATGGAATCTCCCTTTTGAGAGAGAGAGAGAGATCATAGAAGTGATGTTATTTTTGAATATAAACTTGAATAATAACTTTTGTTAATTTTTATAAAAGAAAATTGACTGGCGTCTTACTATCACGTTGGTAAAGAATCAAATTTATGACAGACAAGGGAAGATAAATTATAAAATATTTCATAGCTTCTGATTAATTATTAAATAAAAAGTCGTCATAAAAGATGGCGCCCAACGTGGGGCAATTGTTGGGAAATTTTTTAGACACGACAAAATATTAATTGTGAATCGATTTGTTGAAGATTTTTAACCTAAAAATTAATTTTTTGACATGTATTTTTGATTTGACTTGGGAGAAAAGGAGATTTACATGTAAATTGTTTTCTTTATTATATGTGACTTTGGAGAGGAGGAGATAATTGTGTAAAATAGAAAATTTGTACACTTGAGAATTTTTGTTGACGGCATGGCGAGAGACGCCATAACCTCAATTTAGACATTTTTTTTGAAGTTGAATATTTCGTGTAATGCCTGGGCGATTTCAGTAATTTTAATTTTGTTAGAGTCAGTGAACTTTTCTTGATTTTTCGCGAGTGATAAATAATTTTTGTCATTGTTATTTAAATAATTAGCCAACACGTGCTTGGTGTTGAATAAAATTATAATAGTCACGTGACAAATAGCGCATGCGCGTAGTGATAATTTTTCGCATCATTTTTCAAATTCAGTTTCGTTCATAGAAATTGGCGGTCAGTGGAAAATTTCGACTAGAGAAATTATTGCGCATGACAGAAATTAGTCACGTAGACTCGAAAATATGACTCATGCAGAAATTGACATGAGAAGTTTGACTTGGGAAAGGAGATGAAAATTTCTGCCGCGAGACAGTGAAAATTTTAAAAGAACCAGGGCCGTATTAAATGGGAGACGTGCCCCTTTTTGTTAGTAATTAACAAATTTTCAAAATTTTTATCCTTTTTGAGTTTGGTAAAGAATAGAATTAATTAAATAAATTATTAAATAGTATCAGGACCGTATATGGTGTGTATTGGGCCCTAAAAATTAATTTTTATTTTTAATGATTGAAAATTTTTCAAAATTTTTCTAAATTAAATTGAAATTAAATTATTCAGAGTTTTGACAAAGCGTGAAAATTCAAAATTATCCTAAGTTAATATTGACTAGTGTAATAAAATTTTTTTTTTGACATTTGAATTTGTTTAAATTTTTTTATTGAAATGGCTCACGCAATAGAGAAGATGATAGATTATAAAGAAAGAATGGCAATACTTTTAGATAGTCCCGAAATTAGAGATATTTGGACATCTATTATTGCCATGCCAGTAGGACAAATAGTGACAATGTTACTTGCAAAACAACTATCAATTGCAGGAACATTAGAAGTTCTACGAGAAAGATTGTTCCGAATTGAATTAAGAACAATTTTTACAGATGAATTAGATATTCCTTTTTGTCAAGAATATGACTGTGGGAATTCAAGTAAAATTTTTCTTCTTGAAGCATATACACCACCCAAAAAGGAAGAAATTCCCAATGTTTGCCAGATAAGGGATACAGGAGGGACAAGTGATGGTGGTGAGGAAATTGACAGCCCTAAAATCAGAGACTTAGGTAATTTGGGGGAAATTGACAAAAATCAAGAAACGTTAGTAGAAAAGGGGGAGAATAGTTTAATGTCCAATAGACAAAGTCCCTCAAGCATGAGTCATACACCAGTAATGACTACAGCTAGTGTCCCTACTACCTCGATTTTGATAACGACTTCCCATACACTTCCTTTACCAATTACTACAACGGTCATGACTACACCTCAGCCAATTATTTCGGCTACAATGGCACCAAATGTCATTAGTTTACAACAATCGGTTTCAAGACTCAGTATTAGTCCCGAGATTAGACAGTTTATTAAATTAAATAAACAAATGACTAATACTCTTTTCATTATCGGTGAACATAATGACTATAATGGGTTAGAAAATAATTTTGAATGCCCACCAAATGAAATAAACCCTCATTTAAAAAGAGAAAAAGTCCAACATTATTATCAAAATCAGAATTTTGAACAAAATGACAAGGCAGATGTTTCTCAATCCATTCAAAATAAAAATGAGACTAGAGAAAATAAGCGTGACAGAAATATTCCTCAACCAGTACAGACAAATAAAAAAATTCTGTCCAAGGGAGGAATATCAAATGATGATAGTGACATTAAAAATGACTCTGACAAATCCGACAAATCTTCGACTAGGGGAAAAAAGATTTCTCAAAACAAGGACAAGTACAAACGACGAACTAATAAAAAATACAAAGAAAAAAATGTACGAAGGACATTATTTACTGATTCATCAAGTGACTCTGACTCGGACATTTCTAGTGAATCGTCATTAAAATCAGACAAAAGTATAGCAATTAATAAGTCAAAAACAATTAAAACATTGATTAATTGGGATGTTAAATTTTCGGGAGATGACAATGCTGACCCTGAAGATTTCCTTAACAGATTAGAAGATTGCAAAACTTGCATGGTAATCGACGACGATGACTTTGTATATTCAATTCCCAGTATTCTAAAAGGTCAAGCAAGTCGTTGGTATAGAACTATCAGACGAGAAATTGACACATGGAAGATGTTCAAGAGAGCTTTTCGACGTGAATTTTTAACAACAGTTGACGATGACAAGGTAATTGACGAACTAAGGGCTAGAACACAAGCAAAAGAAAAAAAGATTTCTTCATATTTGACAAGTTTAAGACTAATAATGGGACATCTAAAGAGACGATTACCAGTCAATTTTGAATAATGAATTTTTTATGTCAAATTTGTAATCAGCGACCCCAAAAACCTTTAAAGAGGGATTCTTGTGCAAATAAAAACCAATTTTGCATTTCGGTTTGGACATATTGGATCAGCCATTTTGAATAATTAATTTTTAACGTCAAATTTGTAATCAGCGACCCCAAAAACCTTTAAAAGAAGTTGTTAATTTAATTTAAAAGTAATTTTACATTTTTGGCTGCCATATTGCTTCCTTCATTTTTTTCTTACAATTAGTTACTACATGAGATTTGTGATTAGGAAGATAAAAACAAGTGAGTCAATTGTTTTGAGCAGCTATTTTGACCCTTTTCCGGTCTCTATAGGCCAAAAATTAAAAATTTCTTATGAAACGTCAAGTTTTGGAATATTTTTAATAGGTTAGGAATTTTTTAATCTCTTTCTCTATATTTTTCCTCTATTCTATAGAATGTTAGCTTTCATTTCTATTTTTTTTGTTCAAATACATCAAATGGTTAGCGAGTTCTACGATTTCGGCACAAAAAAGAGCACTTTAGCTAGGCTGACCAGACGTTCTCCTTGGGGGATGACAGTCTTCCTTTTTTAAACGCCGTCCTCCAAAATCATACCGTCCTCCTTTGTCCTCCGAAAACACAAATACGTTCTCCCTTGTCTTCCTAAAATCTTATCTTATGACGTATTTTTTTGCCTGTAACTTTTAGTGACTTCTAGTAAAATTAGGGTACATTCATTGACCTTTTGGTCAATGTGTCAAACTCATTGACTGTGATTTCACCTTTAGAAGTGAACTTTCGATATATATCGACTTTAATGTGCAATCTTTACATCGATATCGATGTTTTAAAGTAAACACAGTATAGTAGTGATCTGGGAAATACGTATTATTCCTTAGCTAAAGATTTCAAATCTTAATTTAATTACATATATTAATTATTATTTGTTAATTATTGAATACACATATATAATCAAGTGTGATCTGCTTTATTATTAATTGTGTGTGTATATCAGTATGTGTGTAAAACTTTATTTATATTATTGATAATTAAATGAGCGGTTATGTAGATATAAATAGAATTAACTGAAGAAAAAACTATATAATTTAGAAAAACTCAAATATAATAAAATTGTCGGAAAAAGAGAAACATAGAAAGTGCTATTTTTCAGAAACCTTAAAAAGTGATTTTCTATATATAAAAGTTGCAGATGATAAAGATGATAGTATGGTCAAATGTGTAGTCTGTAATTCTGTATTCACTATTTCTAGAGGAGGGCGATCAAGTATCACCAAACATAATAAAACCGTCAAACACAAAAAATCATTGGAAGCAGCATCATTATCTTAAAAAGTATCATCTTTTTATTCATATCAAAAGTTTCTTGAAAGTGAAATGAAATTAGCACTAGCTGAGGGAACATTTGCATATCATACGATGTTTCATAACCAAAGTTTTAGAAGCATGGATTGCCAGAACAAAATGTGAAGCAATAATTAAAATTACTTTTTTAAATTATGCTCAAGAAAATCTGCAACGTGATTTACAAGAAGCAAGATATGTTTCTATATTGAGCGATGCTTCTGATCATAAATTTATTAAATTATACCCTGTCCTTGTCCGCTATTTCAATTTTAAAACTGGGGTTAACATAAAAATTTTAAAATTAGATGAAGTAAGTGGTGAGACTTCTGATATTCTTTGCAAACAAATTAAAAAAGTAATTGAACAGTACAAAATACAGGACAAATTAATAGCTATATCTGCAGATAACACTAACACAAATTTTGGCGGATTGAATAGGAGAGGTGAAAATAATGTTCACAAAAAGTTGATGAAAGCTTTAAATAAAAATATAGTTGGAATAGGATGTAAAGCTCATATTGTATCCAATGCTATAAACACTTCTTCCAATTTGATGGATATTGATGTTGAGGTTATAATTCCAAAAATATATTTATACTTCAACTCTTATACAGTAAGAGTTGAAAATTAAAAAGAATTTTGCGAAGAAGCATCCGTGGAATTTAGGACCTTATTAAAGCATTCAAAAACAAGATGGCTTTCATTAATGCCAGCAATAGAGAGAATTCTTAAATTATTTGAACCACTGAAGTCCTATTTTTTAAGTATAGATAAGTGTCCCAAAATTATTCAAGATTTTTCCGAAAATAATTTATCAGAAGTTTATCTGCATTTCATTCAGTCAAGCCGTAACTTTACACAATGCTGTTTTAAAAATTGAAAGCAATAATATATCGTGCATAGAAGTGAATTCCGCATTAGATGAGTTGAAGCAGCAATTAGAAAGTAGACTGGAATCAAATTTTATGCCACTGATAGTCAATAATTTATTGAATCGTTTGGAAGACAGTAATCCTGGCATTAAGCGGAAATTTCTTTTAGAAGTTAAAAAGTTTTATCAAAATAGTCTTGATTACTTAAACGAATGGACGAAACATACAAACGATTTTAAACATCATCAGTGGATTCTCCTCAGAAAAAACTTCGAATAGGAGCACGATGTTCTGCAAACCGTATTATTTTTAAACGAAACATTTAACATTAAAATTAATGACAACATGTTATTCGATGAAGTAAGAATAGTCAAAAACTATTGTTCGAAAGAAAAGTTTTTAAAATGGAGTGAAAAACAAGCCGAGATAGGAGAAAAATGGCTTGAAGTATTTGATCATTTTAAATCTAATTTTATTCCTTGTGAAAATTTGAAAATAATAGTTGAATTATTTCTTTGTCTTCCTGGAACGAATGCTAGTGTAGAAAGAGTTTTTTTTACGTTAACGATTTATGGACCACTGAAAAGTCACGAATGACAGTAGATACACTTGGGTCGATTAGTTTTGCTAAATTCAATATAAGTATGTCCTGCGAAGCTTTCTCCAAAGTACTAGCCGAAGATAAAACTTTATTAAAAAAAATTCACTCTAGTGAGAAGTATATGAGGCATTATTTCTCAAACGTCCCAGCCCAAAAAAAGTCTTGGGATTGGCTTCATATTTTGGGAAATCGTTATCCTATATGAAAGTAATAAATTTTGCAAAATATTAGTTCTTTTTTAAAAAAAAATCTAGAAAGTAGTGGGGGTTGAAGTTTTGACATTTTCAGTAACACTGTGATTTTCAAAACCATATAACTTTTATAATACTTTACCGATTTTAATGTTTCTATAATGCATTTAAAGCATTTTTCATGTACTTTCTAAAAATTTTACAAAAAAATTTAAAAAAAAACTTTTAACCCTCTTTTTTTAAAAAATAAATTTTATTTTTTAATTTTGACCCAAATGGGTATTTAAAAAATTTTTTTTTTATTTTTATTGGAAAGCTGACATTTTTTCCAAAAGAAGCATATATGTTTCATAGTGGGATGGCCACAAGTTTAGAAGATATTTAAAAACAAACTAAGCGGCGCGCCCGCGTCACTGTACGTTACGCTGTCGCTGCGCCGTTGAACGACACAAATATTACTGTTTCCTCTTTATCTGCTTCAGTAAAAGATCTCTGCATTCTACAGGGTTGAGACTGTCATAAAAATAATGCCTGCATTACTGTTACTAAAAAAAATTTTAAATAATTAATTTTGAAAACAGAAGATTAAAGCTTAAAAAAATTTTTGACTAAACAATTTTGAATAAATAATAAAATTATAATTATAAATTTAATTGACGAGATAATAAATCATTTTTTCAAATTTTTTACTCGGTTTGTTTAGAAACTCCTGGAGTAATTCTTTTTACTTTTTTTAGGAAACTTATCAAATTCAAAAATTCCATAGTCTTCAATATTCTCGAAATAATCGAATTTTGACTGCAAAAGTTCTTTTTGACTAGACGCAAAAATATTGTAAAGAAACCCAAACATTTTACAGTGGCAAAGACATCTACTTTGAGACAGCAAAAAATATTAAAGAACAAATTTGATAATGCTCAAACTATACAAGGGATTTGATAATTTTCCTAAAAAAGTAAAAAAAATTACACCACGAGTTTCTCAACAACAAAAACGGAGTAAAAAATGAAAAAAAACCGGACAAGTGCGAGTAGAACTCGTACTAAAACCGAGGGTTCCGTACCCTCGTTTAAAACTTCTACTTTTTTGCTGGAAAAAATATAAAGATCAACTCCAATATTTTTCGCTGTATTTTTTCTGTAATCTACAGGTGAAAATAAATAAATAACTAATTTTCATCTCTTCACATAAAAAACTGTGGGCGCTAGGGTAAAAAACACGTTTTTTTTGACGAAATTTAAAAAAATTTTGAGTTTTTCGCTAAAAAAAAATATGAAGATAAAATCCAATTATGTTCGGTGTATTTTTCCTGAAATCTACACTTGAAAATACATCAAATAAGCAAAACTGTAGTCCAATAGGCCAAGAATTGTGAAAACCAAGGGATGGGGGGTACACACTTTTTTTCTAAAACGAAAAATTTTTTTAGTTTTTCGCAAAAAAATATGAAGATGAACTCCAATAATTTTTTCTGTATGTTTGTTGAAATCTACACGAAAAAATAAATAAAAATGTATAACGCCAGTCCACTAGACTAAGAATTGAGAGAACTAGCATAGGTATAATTATTATCAAAAATTGAAAAACAAAATTTAGGTTTTCGCTCAAAACGCAATGAAGATCAATTCTAATCATTTCCACTATATTTTACCTGTAATCTACACGTGAAAATACAAAAGTGTACCAATTTTCAGCTCTTTAGGTAAAAAACTGTGAGTGCTAGGGTGAAATAAACGCTTTTTTGACGAAATTTTTAAAAACTTTGAGTTTTTCGATGAAAAAAATATGAAGATCAAATCCAATCATGTTCGCTATATTTTTCCTGAAATCTACACACGAAAATACATAAAATAAGCAAAACTGCAGTCCAATAGGCCGAGAATTGTGAAAACCAAGGGGGGGGTACACACTTTTTTTTAAAAAACGAAAAAATTTTTTAGTTTTTCGCAAAAAAAAATATGAAGATGAATTCCAATAATTTTTTCTGTATGTTTGTTGAAATCTGCACGAAAAAACAAATAAAAATGTATAACGCCAGTCCACTAGATTAAGAATGGAGAGAACCAGCAAGGGTTAAAGTATTTTCGAGCTTGCAAAAAGAGATTTTAGTTTTTCGATGAAAACACCATGAAGATCAATTCTAATCACTTCCGCTATATTTTTCCTGTAATCTATGCGTAAAAACGAATAAGTATGCCAATTTTCAGCTCTCCAGGTAAAAAAATGTAGGCGCCAGGGGGGGGTACATGGATTTTTTTCGAAATTTTCAAAATTTTTGACTTTTTCGATAAAAACAGAATGAAGATCAATACCAAATGTGTTCGCTATATTTTTCCTTTAATCCATTTTTGAAAATACATATGCATACCAATTTTCAACTTTCTAGGTAAAAAACTGTGAGCGCTAGGGGGGGGGTACATGCCTTTTTTTGCAAAAAATGGCCAAAATTTAATGTTTTTCGTCGAAAACTCTATGAAGATCAATCCCAATCACCCAAGTTAACAATAATACTAACGCAGGCTTTTCAAAATTACATATACATATAAATCTTTATTTCGATTCAATCAGAAAAGTATTTGATTTTCAAGCATTAAGCTTTCTTTTTCAAAATTAATTTATTTATTAAAAATAATTTTCTTTATAATTATAATTTTATTATTTATTCAAAAATGTTCAGTCAAAAATTTTTTAAGCTTTACCCTTCTGTTTTCAAAATTAATTATTTAAAATTTTTTTTAGTAACAGTAATGCAGGCATTATTTTTATGACAGTCTCAACCCTGTAGAATGCAGAGAGCTTTTACTGAAGCAGATGAAGAGGAAACAGTAATATTTGTGTCGTTCAACGGCGCAGCGACAGCGTAACGTACAGTGACGCGGGCGCGCCGCTTAGTTTGTTTTTAAATATCTTCTAAACTTGTGGCCATCCCACTATGAAACATATATGCTTTTTTTGGAAAAAATGTCAGCTTTCCAATAAAAATAAAAAAAAATTTTTTAAATACCCATTTGGGTCAAAATTAAAAAATAAACTTTATTTTTTAAAAAAAGAGGGTTAAAAGTTTTTTTTTTAATTTTTTTGTAAAATTTTTAGAAAGTACATGAAAAATGCTTTAAATGCATTATAGAAACATTAAAATCGGTAAAGTATTATAAAAGTTATATGGTTTTGAAAATCACAGTGTTACTGAAAATGTCAAAACTTCAACCCCCACTACTTTCTAGATTTTTTTTTAAAAGAACTAATATTTTGCAAAATTTATTACTTTCATATAGGATAACAATTTCCCAAAATATGAAGCCAATCCCAAGACTTTTTTTTGGGCTGGGACGTTTGAGAAATAATGCCTCATATGTAAAGTCTGGTAAAAAGAAGCAATACAATATTACAGTATTATAAATAGTGATATTATTTATAAAATGTATAATAAAAATATATTGATATAAAGTAATGTAATAATATAACCAATATAGTAAAATAATGATCGCGCCAAATCTTATCTGTTTCATTTCATTACCTAGTGGAGAACCTTTTTTTTGCTAAGCACGACCTGTCCTCCAAAAATCATATGGAATTCTGGTCAGCCTACTTTAGCCCACTGTGCGCCGTCGGCGCCCCGAGACCTCCACTCGTGTCACAAAAATCACCGTAAACAAATGGCTGCCTTTATACCCTTGTTGCTTAATATACTATTTTAACATTTGCAATGGCATTAACAGGATTTTACCGTGCCGTATTATCTCTAACTATCCTTGCTCCGTGAGTCCATATTTCAGTTTTCTCTAAATTTTATGAAACAACGTTAATTAATTTGAAAATAAATAAGATATTCCTGTTCAGCAGGAAATTCCACTCCGGAAAACTCTTACGTTAATAAATATTCTGAAACTCTAATGTTGAAAACAATATGATAAACATTACGTTGACATTTTAACAAAATAGACTTTTTTCAAAAATAAACTCCGAACTTCGCAAATGGTGACAGATTGACTTCCAATTTTTACTATCATCTTTTGGTGTTCAAACGCGAATATACCATGAATTACGCGATTTTTGAGCAAGCCGTCTAAACATAACTTCCCCTATACAAGTATACTTAATTTTTTATTGAGGTAAGTATGTATAAGTACAAATTATTATTACTTAAGGGGTAATACTACGCATCACAACATTTTTTTTCAATTTTTTTTATTGTATTAAGTGGTACATAGACTATCCAAGAATTATATATGTAAATACTATTCTGTCGACAAAAATTCATCACACTACTTTTTACATGATAATTAAAATTTTAAACATTAAATTATAATAAAAACGATGAAATAATCGATGACTCCGAGTCAGGATTTTAAAAACAAAAAAAAATTTCTTTTTAACGTTTCAACAGCACGGCTGTCCTCTTCAGAAACGTAAAGAAAATTTTAAAAAATATATAATTCACACATTGCTTATATTGGACGAACGTCGTCCCCCAAGAGAAAACGACTCGATCCTGACTCGGAATGATGGACTATTTCATCGATTTGATTAATTTATCGACTAAGTCATAACATTATAAGTACTAGTCACAATTTTTGCGCGCTACGCACGCCCCTTTTCTTTCTGCTATTAAAAATGGAAATGTTTTTACACTGAAAAGTTACCAATATTACTCTAAAGATACACACATATTTATTAAAAACATTTTATCTTTAAAGAATTAAATTTTATTTTAAATTTTGTGTACCTATTCCCTTTTTGAATAATATGTTATGGTAATATAACATTATCATCTGCATCATTGAATTCACCATTGACAACTTCAAGTAAAAAATCTACAAATTCCTTTTCTTGTGGTAAAGCTCTTATATTATCTGTTAATGTGAATTTTTGAAATATTTCTATAGTTTACTATTTTTTATTGATAAATTTACTATTTCTGATTTAGTACCCCGTTCTTTAATTGGTAAAGTTTGTCGAAAATCTCCGCCTAGAATTACAATTTTACTACCAAAAGGTTCGTTGGAATAGATAATCCATAATTTCTAAAGCATATTTTGGAGCCATTGGTGCTTCATCTCAAATAAAAACATCTATATTTTTTAAAAAGAGGCCTTCTAAAGATTGAACTTTAATGTTTGAAGATGAATCACTGTATAATGGAACGGATAAGCCTAAAACTTTATAAACAGTTTTACCATTAGGAAGCAGAGTCGCAGCTATACCTGTAAATGCCATGTTGCAAACATTTATTCCTTTACTTCTTAACAATTGCCATAGAACCATCAAAAGAAGAATACTTTAGGGCATCAAGTACATAATCAACTACAAGTTTTTATTTTACATTTAATTTAGCATAATTCTGTTCTCCTATGTTAATATGTTCTGCAATATTGATATCATTAACTTGTTCAGTAAAAATTTCATCTTGTATATCTAATAGCCCCTGAAAGTCAGTTAAATTATATCCTTCGTTAAATAACATTGTTTTAATATTTCTACAAGCCCTTTGTTCAGCTTCAATGTCGTTTATTTTTTAATAATCTTCTTACATTTGACCCTTAAATTGTTTCCATATATAGTTTATCTGGATGTACAGGATGACATTGAATTAAAATTCTTGTTAATAATTGGCGAAGTGAATCATCCATAATACAGCTTCTTCGATTGTCCTTATCCACTCACTATCATCTTCTACAAGTCCTAATGCCAAACAAGCAGTTGTAAAAGATTTATGAACAACTCCATTAACTGTTCTCAAACTTTCAAAAGAAGTTGCTCCTTTTACTGTAAGCAACAATAATCTAAGATGAAATAACTCCAATTGATGTAGATTAACTGACTACATTCTCCCCTATACTTTTACTTTACGAATTCTTTGTTTCCATTTAAGAGATTTTGTTACCCATGTATAATGCTCTGGTATTTCTGAATAATAATACTTTTGAGCATTACTATCTCGTTGGTTAAGTTTAAACTAATCAAAAAGTTTTGTATTTAAATCGACGACAATGAACATAGCAATTTTCTCCAATTGTAGTTTCTTCTTGGTAAATTTTTAGAAATTTTTTTGAATATTTCCCATCAATTACTCACCAATCTCCACAAGGTCCGTGAATATTATTTTGCATTATTATTTTATGTAAAATAGGATTGGTATTTTCAACACTTTCAACTGTTAATATTTTAGAATTTTCTTTCAATATAGCTAACAAATGAATGTGTGGCAATCCTCGCTTTTGAAATTCAATAACATAAACATAAGAATTGACTTCTCCGAATAATTTATTATCAACAATAGGTTTAAGTAGATGTTTAACTTTTAATGCGAAAACCCTAGTTACTTTATCAGGTCTATCAGCAGCAATTTGATGGGGGAATAAATTTTCCTATATCTCTTTCCAATTTGGATTACACGTCATTGTGATAAATAAATCTGGTCTACTATGACGAGCAACAATAGCCATCGAATCCTGATATTGTTGCATCATATTGCAAGGTGATCCTATAAAAGTAGACAGCAATATAAGCGTTTTTCACACGTGTACTTCATTTTCCAACACATGATTGTGTAAATAATCCATCAGTTCTTTACATCTTTCACTTCTCACTTGAGCTTGATCATTTGCACTAAATCTTAATCTATCTTTTTCTATTTTTACATTATTTTCAACCACCCATTGTTGAAACAATCTACCTCCATATAAACATTGATTAAATTCTTTATCTCTTACATCAATTTTGTATTTAATGTAGGCAGACCTAGAAATAGTATGATTTTTAATTCTGTAATCACTATCACTACGAATCATATTAATATTATAACCCTCATTTCCAAGTTGATAAAATATGGGATAAATCCATGGTTCAACATTCGGATCTAAATTACTAACTAATTTTAATTCCTTTGTAGATTTATTATAAACCGTTTCATAAGATTCTGGTATTTCTCCTTCAGAGTTTGTATTAAAAATTGCAGCAACTTCATTAAAACTTTGAGAATTGTATCTATTTTTATCAAAGCTTTTTTTCAACGTGAACAATAATTGTAACTCAGGAATTCCTTTATTATTTGTCTTGCTAATTCAGCTTCTATTTGAATTACCTCTGACATCATCATGTGAGATTTTGTGTATGCATTAGAACTTCTTATAATATTTTCTATAGATTTTAAACCGTCTTCATCCAAATTTTCGTTACTTTTTATCTGTATCTGATTGATTCCTCAGGGTCATAAATAAATATTTGACCAAAACTTGGATCCTCACCTTTATTCGGATATAAAGCACTATTAATTTGATAGTAAATTTGACCTTGAATTTTGTAACAGAATGGTCCTCTTCTTCTGCCATTAAAATTAATTACATTAGCATTTAAAGATGCAAAAAAAAGAATTATTATACAGCCTTTTATTCTCTGTAAAATGACCTGATTTTTTATGAAACCCTTCTAAGAAAAGCTTTAATTCATCTGCACGGAGAAAAATGGATAGTCAAATTTATTATCTAGATAATCATGGGTGATGATCTTGGATACTCAACTATAGGACAACCATCTAGATATTCAAATTTAGTATCTTAGGATAATCAAACTTACATACTAACTGACATTATCCAAGATGTTTACATTTGACTATCCTAGATAATAAACGCAAGTTGCTGTGTTTATACCTACACATCTAAATTGATCAATAAGAAATATTTAATGATAAAATTTAATTTTTTTAGAAATTAGTGAACATTTTTCCTAGATAAACAATTTTTTATGGAAAATCTGAAAATTTTAAAGAACAAAATACATTAATTTAACGATACCCTTGAAATGTTTAAATTCTTTTGACAGGTTTAAAGGTTATGTTGCTAATTGTAAGTTTTATATATTTTTTAACAATATTTTTTAAGCAATATTATATCTGAAATTCAGTATAAAAAAACTTGACAATGCTTTTAAATTTCGAATAATATAAAACTACTTAACGTTGTGATAACTGTAACTGTACGTTGTCAGATTTTGTAAAAAGTGCCTGTGAACAAAGGGAAATTTGTTAGAAAATGAATGTTTACCAATTACACGTCATTTAAACCGGTCAGTGCCGTATTTGTTGGGTGATAACTGTTGGTCGCACATTATCGAGAAATTTAAGAGACCATTTAAGAGAACAGTTATCACCCAACAAATACGGCACTGACCGGTTCAAATGACGTGTAATTAGTAAATATTTATTTTCTATCAAATTTCCCACTGTTCACAGGCACTTTTTACAAAATCTAACAACGTACATTTGTCACAAATGTTTTTAATTGTCTGAATTGAAAAGACCCTGGCGGATGGGTGAACTACGAAAATACGACGAATTCTTCGTAATTTCGTCATCACTTCGTATTTCGTTAGAAAATTTCGATAATTAGGTAAAAACAGTTAAAGAAAACTATTGAAATGAATAAAGGAATATCCCAAGATTAAATTTATCTATTTTTAGGTTAAATTAACGTTAAATTATTAAGAAATTAATGTCTAAAGTAGGAAATGTCAGTTTTAGTGTAGGATGTATGTGTGTGTAGGATCGATACTAGAATAAAATGTTGATATGTCGCCGCGCATTTTGCGCGACAGATGGCGGAGGTGACATTTGTCCATGTCTTTAAATTACATGCTTTATTACAGAAAAATAAAAATAAAACATAATTTTTATTTTGTAAAATATAACATTATAATTATAGAAATTGTATATTGAAATTAACCTTTTTTTAATTCAATCAATTACAAACACAATTATTAGTATATTTAATAGAATATTTAAAAAATAAAAAAGCAGAAAATAAATAATTATACTAAGAAAAATTAAATATGCAATTTTTCCCGTTTTTCTAAAGTTATAAGAAAATTCACTATTTAGACCAATTAAAATGAGATTCTAACTCCTCCTACTTTATGAAAGCAATTTTTTTAGCCGTTGGTTCAACATTACAAAAAATGAGTGAATATTTAATTTTTCAAAGGTTAAATTTATTATTAACCAATTAAGAAAAAAAGACTTCTGGTTAATAAAAATAATCTCCTCCTATTTTCAAAATGCAACATTTTATTTATTAGTTAAGCTAAACAAAATGAAAAAAATAATTATTATTTGAAAAATAAAACATATGAAACCAACCTCCAATAGTAATAAATAATAATAAACATAATAAACAAACTCCTTCCATTTTCAAAATCAATTTGGGGGTTGGGATTAAATTTTATATTCTTTAAATATTAATATTTTCTCTATTTTGTTCTATTAAACCCACGAATAAGAAATAGCTTTTATTAAGAGGGAGGAGTTTAAAATTTATTTTAATTGGTCTAAATTATCCGTTTTTCCTTTTGGGGGTTGGGACTAAATTTCATTTTTTTTTAATATTAATATTTTCTCTATTTTGTTCTATTGAACCCCACGAATAAAAAATAGCTTTTATTAAGAGGGAGGAAGTTTAAAATTTATTTTAATTGGTCTAAATTATCCATTTTTCATTTTGGGGGTTGGGACTAAATTTTATATTTTTTTAATATTAATATTTTCTCCATTTTGTTCTATTGAAGGCACAAATAAAAATAAGTTTCTTTAAGAAGGAGGAGTTTAAATTTTATTTTAATTAATCTAAATTATCTATTTTTCCTTTTGGGGGTTGGAATTTTGTGATTTATTTTTTAAATATTAATTTTTTCTCCATTTTGTTTAACTCAACCAACAAATAGAAAAATTGATTTTGAAAATGGGAGGAGTTTGCTTATTATTTTTATTGGTCTAAATCATCCATAATATATTGCATTTGTTTTTCTATAAGCATTATATGAACGGGAGGCGTCGTTACGTAGTTAATGTATAGCTACTTAGTTTTTTTTTGCATTTTTAGTAGATTTTTCAAGAGTGCCCACAACAGAACGAAAATTTTCGTTTTTATAAAGCTGATTACTGTACTAAATTTTTAATAAAATTTTCCTAGTCGACGGAGTCAATTCAGTTTCTTTACTAGTTAAGTAGTAAGCTAAGATCCCTAGCTTTAAATACATATGCATATCTCTCTTAATACCTAGGTACTTTGACACAAGTTATAAGTCAAAAACGAAAGTATACCTACAACCGAATCTATTCCCCTAATCTTAGATTTTATGGAATAAATAATTGTCTTTGCATCTAAAGCAAACGTTTTTTAGGATTTTTATTAAAGCAGACTTAATTCTAAATGAATCTATGTCAAGATCAGCTGTATATCTACAGTAAGAGCTTTGTAAGATTCCATTTCAAAAGTTACACAAGTTTTTTTCAAAACGTTTTTTAAACAGAACGAAAAGCGAAACGCAAAATCTTTTTAACCGATTTTAAAAAACCTGGAACTAATTTATTTTTTATATTAAGCCTTCAGACATCTCTCCTAAATCAGATTCTTTATTTTTGTTTTTAAAATTCAAATTTTAAATAAAAAATGTCTTTAATTTAAGGTGAAGGAGGAGCATCTGCTTGTTCACGATTCTCTAGATCAGCATCAGGCGGATCATTATTATTTTGCCAAAAAATACTATTGCAGCAGCATAACGTTCTCACACGCACCCAAACCTATCATTTTCGGTCTTAAAGGCAATATGATGCTCAAGTTTAAGTCATGTTGTGTTATTTAGAAAGCGACTACTCAGTGGTTTTCGAGTTACGTTCTTGACTTCCAGTATAAAGAAAAATTTATGTTTATTGACGCAACTAATGAAAGTTGTGACATTACGAATTTGTCACAGAATTATTATTTATTTTTTTTTATCTTTCGTTATTAATGATATTATATTTTTGTTTGTTTATTATTTCTGATTTGGTTAAATTTAAATTACGCGCTATTTTCATTAATGCGATTGAAAATGGGATGAGAATTCTCTTTTATGACTAGGGTTGTCATATAGGAATATGTAGCAGACGACAAAAACACGTTTTTTTAAGAGTAATAGAGAAGTAGTTCTATGAGGTATGTCGTTGGGCGAGAATATAGAATAATTGTTTCTTTTGTAAGTGAAATATATATGAGTTGAATACGAATTAGTTGTGAAATAACTTTGTTCAATTTACTAATAAAACACCTGTGAAAATAATTGGAAAGCTGATTATTCGAAACTATACCTGTATTATTGGATTTATTGGACTAGTCATACTGAGTAAAATATTGTAAGTACAATTCTATTCTAAAATTTGTCGTGTTTCAAAAGTTAAGTTTTTCCCTTATTAATTTTTATTTCTCAATGGAATCTCCCTTTTGAGAGAGAGAGAGAGATCATAGAAGTGATGTTATTTTTGAATATAAACTTGAATAATAACTTTTGTTAATTTTTATAAAAGAAAATTGACTGGCGTCTTACTATCACGTTGGTAAAGAATCAAATTTATGACAGACAAGGGAAGATAAATTATAAAATATTTCATAGCTTCTGATTAATTATTAAATAAAAAGTCGTCATAAAAGATGGCGCCCAACGTGGGGCAATTGTTGGGAAATTTTTTAGACACGACAAAATATTAATTGTGAATCGATTTGTTGAAGATTTTTAACCTAAAAATTAATTTTTTGACATGTATTTTTGATTTGACTTGGGAGAAAAGGAGATTTACATGTAAATTGTTTTCTTTATTATATGTGACTTTGGAGAGGAGGAGATAATTGTGTAAAATAGAAAATTTGTACACTTGAGAATTTTTGTTGACGGCATGGCGAGAGACGCCATAACCTCAATTTAGACATTTTTTTTGAAGTTGAATATTTCGTGTAATGCCTGGGCGATTTCAGTAATTTTAATTTTGTTAGAGTCAGTGAACTTTTCTTGATTTTTCGCGAGTGATAAATAATTTTTGTCATTGTTATTTAAATAATTAGCCAACACGTGCTTGGTGTTGAATAAAATTATAATAGTCACGTGACAAATAGCGCATGCGCATAGTGATAATTTTTCGCATCATTTTTCAAATTCAGTTTCGTTCATAGAAATTGGCGGTCAGTGGAAAATTTCGACTAGAGAAATTATTGCGCATGACAGAAATTAGTCACGTAGACTCGAAAATATGACTCATGCAGAAATTGACATGAGAAGTTTGACTTGGGAAAGGAGATGAAAATTTCTGCCGCGAGACAGTGAAAATTTTAAAAGAACCAGGGCCGTATTAAATGGGAGACGTGCCCCTTTTTGTTAGTAATTAACAAATTTTCAAAATTTTTATCCTTTTTGAGTTTGGTAAAGAATAGAATTAATTAAATAAATTATTAAATAGTATCAGGACCGTATATGGTGTGTATTGGGCCCTAAAAATTAATTTTTATTTTTAATGATTGAAAATTTTTCAAAATTTTTCTAAATTAAATTGAAATTAAATTATTCAGAGTTTTGACAAAGCGTGAAAATTCAAAATTATCCTAAGTTAATATTGACTAGTGTAATAAAATTTTTTTTTTGACATTTGAATTTGTTTAAATTTTTTTATTGAAATGGCTCACGCAATAGAGAAGATGATAGATTATAAAGAAAGAATGGCAATACTTTTAGATAGTCCCGAAATTAGAGATATTTGGACATCTATTATTGCCATGCCAGTAGGACAAATAGTGACAATGTTACTTGCAAAACAACTATCAATTGCAGGAACATTAGAAGTTCTACGAGAAAGATTGTTCCGAATTGAATTAAGAACAATTTTTACAGATGAATTAGATATTCCTTTTTGTCAAGAATATGACTGTGGGAATTCAAGTAAAATTTTTCTTCTTGAAGCATATACACCACCCAAAAAGGAAGAAATTCCCAATGTTTGCCAGATAAGGGATACAGGAGGGACAAGTGATGGTGGTGAGGAAATTGACAGCCCTAAAATCAGAGACTTAGGTAATTTGGGGGAAATTGACAAAAATCAAGAAACGTTAGTAGAAAAGGGGGAGAATAGTTTAATGTCCAATAGACAAAGTCCCTCAAGCATGAGTCATACACCAGTAATGACTACAGCTAGTGTCCCTACTACCTCGATTTTGATAACGACTTCCCATACACTTCCTTTACCAATTACTACAACGGTCATGACTACACCTCAGCCAATTATTTCGGCTACAATGGCACCAAATGTCATTAGTTTACAACAATCGGTTTCAAGACTCAGTATTAGTCCCGAGATTAGACAGTTTATTAAATTAAATAAACAAATGACTAATACTCTTTTCATTATCGGTGAACATAATGACTATAATGGGTTAGAAAATAATTTTGAATGCCCACCAAATGAAATAAACCCTCATTTAAAAAGAGAAAAAGTCCAACATTATTATCAAAATCAGAATTTTGAACAAAATGACAAGGCAGATGTTTCTCAATCCATTCAAAATAAAAATGAGACTAGAGAAAATAAGCGTGACAGAAATATTCCTCAACCAGTACAGACAAATAAAAAAATTCTGTCCAAGGGAGGAATATCAAATGATGATAGTGACATTAAAAATGACTCTGACAAATCCGACAAATCTTCGACTAGGGGAAAAAAGATTTCTCAAAACAAGGACAAGTACAAACGACGAACTAATAAAAAATACAAAGAAAAAAATGTACGAAGGACATTATTTACTGATTCATCAAGTGACTCTGACTCGGACATTTCTAGTGAATCGTCATTAAAATCAGACAAAAGTATAGCAATTAATAAGTCAAAAACAATTAAAACATTGATTAATTGGGATGTTAAATTTTCGGGAGATGACAATGCTGACCCTGAAGATTTCCTTAACAGATTAGAAGATTGCAAAACTTGCATGGTAATCGACGACGATGACTTTGTATATTCAATTCCCAGTATTCTAAAAGGTCAAGCAAGTCGTTGGTATAGAACTATCAGACGAGAAATTGACACATGGAAGATGTTCAAGAGAGCTTTTCGACGTGAATTTTTAACAACAGTTGACGATGACGAGGTAATTGACGAACTAAGGGCTAGAACACAAGCAAAAGAAAAAAAGATTTCTTCATATTTGACAAGTTTAAGACTAATAATGGGACATCTAAAGAGACGATTACCAGTCAAGCAACAGGTTAAAATTGCTTATAAAGGCCTTACGCCTACATACCGCAGACAAGTTGACTTATCAAGTTTAGAATCACTGACTAAACTAGAAAAAAATCTACGACAATACGAAAAAGTTAAAGACTTGGACGACAGATATGTTCCCCCACCATCGAAAGACAAAATGCGTTTTCCAGCCGCTGCATTCCATGGTACCAAGAAGGACGATAAGACGCATGGGACCAACAAAAATGAAAAGAAAGTAGCAGCTATAGAAGACGAGGGAGTTGTCGAGACAAGTGAGGGAGAGAAGAAAAATAAGAAGAAGAGCGAAAAGAAGAAGAAGGATAAGAAGACAAAAGGGGAGAAGAAAGTTGAGAAAACCGACGAAAAAGTTGACGCTCTCAACCAGACAACCCCTACCACCAATGCAACACCAACACCAACTCCAAATCCAGCCATGTTGTACGCGGCTATGATGGCAGGGAAATGGAAGAAGAAGCAGCAACATAACAACACTGTTAATCCTGCTGCAGGTTAAACTGGTCCGGCAAATAATGCAAGTGCACCAACCCCTTTTTATGGTGCATGTTTCTCTTGTCAGTCAGTGGGGCATAGGGTGTCAGAATGTCCTTTAAAAATATGTTATGTGTGCCAACAGCCAGGGCATATTGCAACACATTGCCCCAACAGAATAAAGCAGACAGAAATTTGTCTAGTTTGCAAAACTCCTGGGGTAAATTTCTTGACTTGCCCAAATTGTGTTAACGTGAGAAACGCTCTGGGAAACGGCCCATGGGGGGCGCAGTCACTGCCTGTACCCCCCACCAACCCCCCTCAGACCCAATAATTACTTTTTCTGTTGACAAAGAGAAAGTTACAGTAATTGGGAAAAATACGGATAAATTAGACAAAATTAAAGGTTTAAATTCATTCCCTATTAATGAAGGTGCAACATGCAGTTGGGACATGGGTGACGAGATAGTAGACAACAAGAGTGGGGAGATACCACTCATTTGGAAAGAGGATAGAATAGGGACTGAAGAATTAAATGAGAAAAACTCATTCAAACTATTGACATGGGATGAAGGAGAGAGTAAGAATGAGAAAGACTCATTTAATTTTTTATTTAGGGATTTTGAGGTCAAGAGTGGGGATAGTGATCCACTCTATAAGCGGAGTTTAATTGAGGGGATGAATGATACTGATAAAGGGTCAGTATCAATGTTCCAAGGGAGGGGATGGGTTGTAATGGGCACAACTGACCCATACCTTAATATTGACAAGGATGTAGACGGAAGCCGACTGGAAAATCGATAGTTCTTTCGAATGCACATCGGCAACAATTCATATGAGGCACTTTTTGACCCTGGAGCAATGATATCTGTGATCAGCGACAGAGTGGCAGAGCCTTATAGGAACCGACTACAGCCATGCAATACCTCAATAAGGAGTGCAATTGGTGGCAAGAGAGAGACAGCAGGGTTGTTAAAACTGAATATAACAGTTGACGGACATTCAAAACAGTTTGATGTTAAAGTTCTTAGTTCAGTTACACAAGGCATCATTCTGGGCATCGACTTTTATAAAGCTTTGAATATGGAAGTTCAACTCGGACCTGGTCTCTGGAGAGTATTTGATAGTGATTAACATGTATTCTGTGTCCAAGATGTTATCGAGGGTGAGGAAGAAATTTATGCTGAATGTGCTGGTATCTTTGCGTTGACGGACCACCAAAAGGATATTATTCAAGACCTGGTGAGAAGATTAGTACTACCGCCATCGGAAGAACTACCAATGACCAACTTGACTGAACATCACATCAGGGTAACTGACAAAACCCCTGTCCAACACAGACAAAGACGTATGTCGCCAATAATGATTACTTGGTCACAGAAAAATACAGCAGAACTGTATAAGAAAAAAGTAATCGAGACATCATGCAGCAATTGGAGGACAGCTCCAGTTTTGACGCCTAGAGGGAATGGTGACTTTCGACTTCAGAGACGTTAATAAGGTCACAATAAAGGACATGTGATGTCCATTCGTCACAATACGAATGTCAAGCAACTAAGGAGATTTCTAGGAATGGTTGGATGGTATTCAAGATTCATCAAAAATGACAGTGAGATCAGACTGACACTTTTTAAGATGCTGCATAAAGGACGACCATGGGAATGGGGAGACGAACAACAGGAAGCCTTCGACACTTTAAAAATAAAATTGACGACAGCACCAGTACTCGCTCGCCCTGACTTTAATTTGCCATTCACAATCCAATTCACAATCCAATTTGATGCAAGTAGTTATGCCCTTGGCACCGTTCTGACTCAGGAATTTGATGATGGAGAACATCCAGTGATGTATATCAGCCGTGTGTTGACCGGGGCTGAAAGGAACTATTCTGTGACTGAAAAGGAGTGCCTAGCACTACTTTGGTCTATAAAAAAGTTTAGACCTTATATCGAAGGATATAAATTCAAGGCCATTACTGACCATTCAGCTTTGAAGTGGCTGAAGAATTTAAAAGATCCGACTGGACGACTCGCAAGGTGGGCTTTGGAGATGCAGAACTGGGACTTTGAAATTATTCACAGGAAAGGTGCATTAAACCAAGTTCCAGATGCATTGTCGAGAATGACCGAAGATGACGAATTAATTGATGCTTTCGAGATTATTGAGGATCAGTGGTACATCAGACGACGGGAAATGATCAGAAAATTTCCAAGCCGATTTCCTGGTTGGAGAATTGAAAATGACCTTTTGTACCGTCATCGCAGTAACCCTTTGCTCCTCCCTATTATTGGTGATGAAGATGGATGGAAATTTGTGGTACCAAATGAACATAGACTAAGAGTATTAGAAGATGCCCATTCTATTCCATCTATGGGACATTTAGGTGTAATGAAAACATATGACAGGGTTGCGAGAGAATACTATTGGCCAGGAATCTGGAATGATGTACACAAATTTGTGACTCATTGTGTAAAATGTCAATTACACAAAGTATCCCAAGCTGGACATGTAGGAATGATGGGATAGAGAATAGTAGAGAGACCATGGGCAGTAGTTGCAGCGGACACAATGGAGTTTCCACCAAGTAAAAATAAATGTAGATATCTTGTTGTCTTCCAAGACTTGTTTTCAAGATGGGTCGAATTAAAGCCCTTAAGATCTGCAGACGGGAAGTCTGTGACCAAGGCCTTTGAAGAGTTAATCCTTTTTAGATGGGAAACTCCAGACTTTCTTTTGACGGACAATGGGAAGGAATTTGACAACAAAACCCTTAAAGAAACGCTTGAAGAATATGGGGTGAAACATATTACAACCCCACCCTACCATCCTCATGCAAATCCGGTAGAAAGGATTAATCGGACTTTAAAGACAATGATATCGACGTTTATAGGAAATGACCATCGTGACTGAGATTTACATGACCACGAATTTCGACATGCAGTCAACACTGCAACCCAATTGGCTACGAAAACATCTCCAGCATTTTTAAATTTTGGTCGACATCCTCGACCAGTGAAAAGTTTGAGACGAGAGGATGAATATAGTGACAAAGTACGCAAAATTTCACCTGAAATATGGATTGACAGGGTTAAAAGACTTGACGCATTACGTGACTTAGTAACAAAATTTATTGAAAAGGAGAAAAACAGACAGACTGAGTATTATAATAAAAACCGACATGAAGTTGATTTTAAAGTTGGTGATTTAGTACTTAGAAAATCTAATAAATTATCGAGTGGAGTCCAAAAATTTGCGACAAAATTAGCTCCAAAATTTGAAGGCCCATTTGAAATTATTAAACAATTATCTCCTTCAGTCTTTGTATTACGTACCCAAGACAGTCGTAGAAATCCAAAAATCCATGTCACTGACCTGAAGAAATACCTATCTAATTAAATGGAATATAATTTGTATTAACCAATTGTTTGATTTTAGGTTTTGATGAATTTTTATTTGGGAAAAGAAGTGATATCAAAGAATATAATTATGCCACGAAGAGGATTATCACGCGGAGAACCATTGTCTAGACATCGTCCAACTGAGGGATTCAAGCCACCTTCTGACTACTCAACAACACCATCCCTACTCGACTTTCCAATAACGGATATGGACAATAATAAATCCTTATGTACGGGACCTAGTTCAGCTAAATTTGACTTGGGAAAGAAGAATGACGTAAAAATCGCCGAATTGGGAATAATAAACCCTTTAAATCTACCTAAAGCACAAATTGACAATAGGAAAATAAAACAACAAGATGGAGAGAGTTGGGAAGCATTCGGTTGTCGCCTAGCGGTAGATGAATTAGACAGATTCCTCAAGAACCAAGAACTGTTTATATTGAGGATATTGTTTATATTAAGGAATTAAAATAAAAACAAACTGATGAAATTAACGTTAGAAAAAGAATCTTCCAGAAAGAAGACGTAGTACGCCCATGTGATGGAGATGACATCGAGAGACCCCGTTCAATCACACCACCAGGTCCACTAAATAAGCCTAATATGGAACCTATTATAACTAAAGGTAATGCGATTGACCAAAGGTCCCTAATTGAAGAAATTAAGGAAGCGCTGCCCAGAAAAACTACAGGAAGGTTCTTTAACGATATGATCTCAATACGGACAGATCCAACCATAGACCCACCTCCACGTGTATGTTTGAACTGTTGGAGGAAGGGACATAATTGTGCTCAATGTCCTAATCCGATTAAGCATTCATATTGTGAGAATTGTGGGCGTAAATTCGAGACAATGGCTACATGCCCCCGTTGTGCACAGGGATATAGACGATACTTGTTGAAAGGAAAGAGTACCGACAGGCAAAATGAAACGTTTCCGTCAATGTCCGATGAGGAAGAGGAGAGACGACCTAGACAACAGCGCCGACAGGACAATCCTTTACTACCGGACATCTGGAAAAAGGATGTTAATCTAGGGATAAATGTTGACGGATATGGTTTCAGTGAGAGAGCCTGGGGATTATCTAACACGCCCTCACCACCGGTTACAAGACGACCAATTTTATTTACGAAAACAAAACAAAATAAGGAAGAGGATGTTACCTACGCTGAGGAGGAGACAGATAGTCCTAAGAAACCTAAGATAAGCAACGAGGAAGTAGAAAGCTTCGATAAGGACGAGAACGGATCGCCACCCCCATATGAACAACATTACGAATCCATAGAATCAACTTTACCATTGATAACAGCAATTCAAAATCTAACCATGGCAATGGAAGGTTTACCAACGGAAACCATCAACATGGCTGTTCAGCAGTTAATTAAGGAACGTCAGTATGAGACAGAGAGAAAATATGTTAAGTGATTCGTAAAGGAAAAAAGAGTAATATTTTTTTTATTATTTTTTTTAAAAGATTCATTTAATTATGTTTATTATGTTTTTCTTTTGTCAAATAACGACCTACAGTAGTAGGTCTAGCCTTAATGAGGGGGTATTGTGACATTACGAATTTGTCACAGAATTATCATTTATTTTTTTTTATCTTTCGTTATTAATGCTATTATATTTTTGTTTGTTTATTATTTCTGATTTGGTTGAATTTAAATTACGCGCTATTTTCATCAATGCGATTGAAAATGGGATGAGAATTCTCTTTTATGACTAGGGTTGTCATATAGAAATATGTAGCAGACGACAAAAACACGTTTTTTTAAAGAATAATAGAGAAGTAGTTCTATGAGGTATGTCGTTGAGCGAGAATATAGAATAATTGTTTCTTTTGTAAGTGAAATATATATGAGTTGAATACGAATTAGTTGTGAAATAACTTTGTTCAATTTACTAATAAAACACCTGTGAAAATAATTGGATAGCTGATTATTCGAAACTATACCTGTATTATTGGATTTATTGGACTAGTCATACTGAGTAAAATATTGTAAGTAAAATTCTATTCTAAAATTTGTCGTGTTTCAAAAGTTAAGTTTTTCCCTTATTAATTTATATTTCTCAATGGAATATCCCTTTTGAGAGAGAGAGAGAGAGATCATAGAAGTGATGTTATTTTTGAATATAAACTTGAATAATAATTTTTGTTAATTTTTATAAAAGAAAATTGACTGGCGTCTAACTATCATGTTGGTAAAGAATCAAATTTATGACAGACAAGGGAAGATAAATTATAAAATATTTCATAGCTTCTGAATAATTATTAAATAAAAAGTCGTCATAAAGTATTTACAAGGGGAGGCTGATTAACCACTCAAGCAACGGCAATATGAAACCGTTTCTTTTGGTAATTAAGAATAAACCTCGAATTTTTTTCAAAGCAACGCAGGATATTGAACCTGATACTGATCTCTTGTGGGATTATGGAGAGTTACGACCGTCTGTTTTAAAGGAAAACCCATGGTTGAAGAGAGGTAATATTTAAAATAAATTGATTGTTTTTTTACAATGCTCTAATTAAGAGATAAAAAATAATTCTTTTCACATTATTTTCTAAATTAAAATGGAAAAGCTTTTTTAATTCTTCCGTTCTTTCGTGAAAAACGAAATAAAAATATTGCACTCCACACCTAATAAGCAGCTTTCTCAATCAAATGATCTACAGTTTACAGATTTGCAGTTATCGGTTATAAATTCTGAAAACAAAAATCTTTCATTCAATATAACAAAATTAGAAAGTTCAACTACTTCTCTTGAAGCATCTGATCAAGTTCTTCGAAATGGCTTTAAAAAAATGATAACAAATTTAGTCAGGAAAATAGTCAAACTGATACTGATTTTCCAGAGTTGCTCGGTCCTGAAAACAAATTACTTAACGATGGTAAATATTTAATTAAAGAAATTATTGTTCCTGTTATTAATTTAGCTCCAAATGGTCAAGTTCAAGTTGAAAATAGTACAAATGTTTCTGAATCTTGTCGTGACATGAGTCACACATCGCAGACAGATAGTACTGAAAGTGATGTAAATTATGAACCCGATAGTTCTGATACGCAATCTATGAATAAACTTGTAAACACATAAGAAACTTTAGAGACATGTGATACAATTATACTTCCTGGAGTTCCAGTTGATGTTCGTGGAATTTCAGTGCCGACTTCAAAAATCAATGGCATATTTTCCACAAAAAAATATTTTTGTCGATATTGCAAAACTCTAGTAGCAAAATTACCGAGGCATTTAGAGAATAATCACCGAGAGGAGGATGATGTCAAGAAGTTAACAAATTTGTCGAAAAAATCAAAAGAAAGGATAAAATTAATTGACAAAATAAGAAAATTAGGAAGCTATGAACACAATACAAATCGAGATTATAACACTAGAATACTACTTACTTCTTGTAGATGTCAAGAAAAAATTATGAATAACGCCGATAATTACATCCATTGCCCAACCTGTTTAGGAGCTTTTTCAAAGAAGACAATACATATTCATAGTAAAACCTGCGATCCAAAATACAAAAAGGGAGAAAAATGTTTAAAAGTTGCTGGTCGACGTAAGGAAGGTTACATTTATGAAAGAGCAAGTTATCTTTTACGCAATAACGTTTTCCCAGTTTTAAACGATGATGATGTTGTTCGCATAATTCGTTATGACTTATTGGCGATTTTAGTGGGTAATAAAATGTGTCAGCAATACACTGATGATTATCAACATGATTTAACTCGGTCGCAGTTGAGATTACTTGGACGTCTCAAACTAGCGTTGTTAAAGCGAAATAAAGAGCTGAGTGAATTATATTTACTCTTTCATCCAAGTAATTATGACATATTTATTCAATCAGTCAGAGAATGCGCCGGCTATGATAAGAAAACACACTTCTTTACAGCTCCTTCGACTGCATCAGCCATAGGTACTTTAGTAAAACAATTCTCACTTGTATGGATATCTGAATGCATAAAAAAAGGTTATGACGAAAGGAAGGAAAAAACGAAGGAATTTATGTTGCTTTACGAAGATGACTTTCCCACTGCAGTGAATAAAAAGGTAATTAAAAACCAAATTAAAATAAAGCGCAGTAAAAAAATGGTATTGCCTTCAAAAAGTGATATTGGTGCACTCAGTGGCGAATTAACTAGATAGGCAAGGTAGGCAGCTGCCTAGGGCGGCAAATTTTAAAGGTTTAGACTAGATATGTCGGTGCTCGGATGATGTAAAATAGAATTTTTTATTCTTAATATCACTATGTATTTATATTTATCACTTTTAATAATTCCAAGTCTTTTATAAACGTACTTCTTAGTATTTCTACATATATGCAATTCAAAATTCCCCGCTTGAATTCTAACCTTTCATTACATCGTTTTGTAGCTCCTCCGGGGTATCTGCAGTGTCACGTTACTAAATATGATTGGCTCTGACAAAAGTTCATTTTCACGCAGCTTTTTGTATTGCCAATCATATTTAGTGACGTGAAGTTTCACGACCGTGATTTAGTTCTCGCCAAAAAATTTGGAAGTGTAAAAACATCTTTAGGTCTGTTCTATTAATGTGAATTCCCTCTTTTCCTTCTCCACGCGCATTTCATGTCAACATTGTAGATATTTACTTATACATATGTTATGTTTGTTTCGTTTTTACAAATACAAATTAAAAACGAAATTAAAAAATAAAGAAAAGTTCTATAAATTTCTCTCAAATTAAAATGAGTGACGGTCGAAATCGATTAAGTGGTTGTGAATATCGAAAACAAGCTTTCAAAAGGAAATTGAAAGATGACGAGGTTATGGCAAAAACTCGAAAACTTTCCTCCTATTTTATCACTAAGCATCTTGAAGTAAATGTTTTAAACACTACAGAAAAAAACGAGCTCTCAGATGACATTGATAATGAGAGAAAAATTAACGATGACGAATTAGAAAAACCAAACAGTACCAATTTGTTTTCAACGCAAGGTAACAATTACATTTTTAATCCGTTAATGATTTTGTCAACAAACGTAACAATTAAAAAAATGTAATAAATAAAATTTGTATTATGTAGATGTGTTTGGTGATAAAATGTTTTTTGAAAATTCAAATCTCAGCGATGACCCGGCAAAGTGGATCATATCCGACACATTACGTGATCATTTCGCTCAACATGGCTACAAACAAAATAAGGATGTCGATTTTTCACAGTCAAAAAGAGTTCTAACGATAACGTCAGATATTTGAATTTATCGTTGTTTGAAAGAAAACTCTTAAATGGTGAAAAATCTCTGCGTGTTTGGCTAATATATTCTCAAAGTAAAGGAGCTTTATACTGTGTTCCATGTCTTCTTTTTGGCGGCGATTCTTCGTTTGCTGACAAAGATGGATTTAGTGATTGGAAAAATGCGGTTAATAGAATAAGTGATCACGAAAATTCAGAAAAGCATGTAAGTTGCTTAAAATCTCTGAACGATAGAGCTAATGCTTTCGGTAGAATTGATAAAACTCGAATGAAAGATTATAATAAAGAAGTAGTCTACTGGCAAAATGTTTTGAAACGAGTTGTCGCTGTTATCAAAAGTTTAGCTTCACGTGGATTGGCTTTTAGAGGACATGATGTCAAGTTTGGTTCTCTTCACAATGGGAATTATTTAATGTTATTAGAATTGATAGCAGAATTCGATCCATTTTTAGCTGATCACATTTCAAGATTTGGAAATAAAGGTACTGGTAATACCAGTTATTTGTCGAAAACGATTTGTGAAGAATTAATACAAATTTTGTCTGCCAAGGTATTAAATACAATGATTTAAGAAGTCAAGGATGCGAAATACTACTTTATTATTGTAGATTCGACACCCGACATTTCCCACGTGGATTAACCACTGATCTATATACTAACTGGATGGCGTATGCCATGTAAAGTTGGAGCTAGTTTCTGCGACCAATAGAACGCCATTTTTTTTCCCCCCGAGTGTGACTCGTATACATTTGGCAATCTTCGTGATTTTTTCGCGCGAATATTCAAAACAATAATATATTCTGTTTGTAAAATTTAACGATTTTATGAAATTTCCTTTAAGAAAAGCAGTATACAAACAAATATATTGTAAAAGAATATATCTCATAATAATAATAATCCATATTTGCGACAATAATTTTTGGGAAAAAGGTTAGTAATATATTTAAACGCTTGTGAAAATGTTTTATTTAGGAAAAGAATCTAATTTACAAAAATCAATCTAAGTTTTAAAATTATAATGGTATACATATAACATGATATAATGTGATATATATTTTAAACTTTTGACTAAAATTTAAATTAAATTAAGTAAGATAATTAGAACACATATTTAATAATATAAAATATAATATAGTTTAAAAAAATAGTACATAATTAAAAAAGTATGTAAATATACTTTCAATAAAACAAGTGGCAATAAATGCCAAAAATTGATTGTTTCATTTGTATATCTATCACTAAAACTATTTACTTACGTAATAAAAAGGAACTTCCTTTTAGACAGTAATAAACTGTAGAATATCAAGAGATAATTAAGAAGGAAGTACTTTTGTAGAAATTCCTCATGGCAATTTTATGTTACTTCTGACTAAAAATATTTTGCGCTGTGAAATTAAAAAGTATTTATTATCTGGAAACAAAGTTATAAATTACATAATGCAGTGAAATAGTTTAAGGTAAATGGAAACATATATGATGGGTTTGACAAATAATGAATGTTTTAGGTAAAATGAAAGAAAAGCATTGATTGTGAAAAAGAATTTTTGTTTAATTGATTGAGTAATAGTAATAATTTTACAGTGTAGGAAAAGAATTATTCCAAAAATCCCAAACATGCATGTCGAAAGATAATGAAACTTCACAAACATTTTAAAAAAAGCTAAAAATAAAGAGAACTGATTGAAAAATAATATTTTTTCTATAACTAATTTTAAAAAAATTATTTTTTCAAATAAATAAATAATTTTTTTTCTTTAAAACATAATATTTTTTATACGAATAAAATTTGGACTATTAGTCAACGAAAATAATTTTTCCCTGTATTAAATTAAATAATTTTTCTTCCAATAAATTTCAGACTTATGGACAGCATACATAAATATTATGTTTCTATTGTACTACTAATACTTTTTAGACTTGTAGTCGACATATATATGATTTTTCTTTGGTTCTACTAACACCTTTTATATTAATAAGCAACAAAAATAATAGTTTTCTTGTGTTCTACTAGTACTTTTGGATTTATAAATAATAATACAAAAACAGTAATAAAAATGTGACTTTTTAAACAAATTAAAGTTAGTTTTGAATCATCTAATATCACAATTTTCTACGTGACAGTGTCAATTATTGGCCGGCCCAAATAATTTGTCGATTCATATGATGTCGACGACTAACTCCTGTCAGTTTATACGTAGCTGACTTTGTAGCTGCAAACATACGTAACTAAATGTACGTTTTACAAACTTGTTTCGATAGCAAATAAATATGATTGACCTCTTCTATAGAGTTGTCGAACATGTGATCATTTAATGAGGTAAATAATGTGCATGGAGTTTGTAAAACATTTTGCAAAACAGAAGAGCAAAGCAATGCCGGAAAGTTTTTTTCTGAAGCAATCATTCCATCGAATTTTGCAAGGGAATTTCGAAAAAATATTTCCGTAACCTTACAAATTTTGACCACCGACTGACTTGGAAATATTAACCCTCCCTTACTTTTTGCTTCGATCAACCTATTATCAGACAATCTTTGAGATTCTGATTGAAGAAGAGCTTGACGACAAGACTCACACCATATCACTGATTGTTTCTGATAAATAAGTTTTCTTATCACCCATCCAGCAATATAACCTATCGTAGTTTCTGAAAAACTTGATAAAGTTGTAGGAATACTGTATTCAAACTCATTCATAAAGTTGTCATCATCAAGGCTTTCCATAGCCTGCAAACCGTACTTTCTACATACCCTCATATTTTGCATAGCATCATAAATGTCAGGATCGAAACGGTCAACATTTTTATTAGCGCGACTAGAAGATACAGAAAGTACTTTTGTGGAATCCATTGCGATCACATTTCCATTGGTTGCTTCAATTTCTTGGCGTACTAAGAGTCTCTTATACGCAGACACAAATTGCGAGGCAGTTGGATTTGGGCACCAACCGCCACATTTTCGTATTGCACAAAAAAAGAGCTCCAAGTGGTCCTGACTGAATTTATATGTGAGTAAATATGATAACTGAGATTGAGGTTGTGAAACAAGAGTATCAAAAAGAGATATCACAGATTCAACAGCTGTTATGAAACCAACAAATGGTACGTACCTACGGGTTTTATACATTGGTGTACCTTCCAAATTCGTAATACCCTTTAGATACTCTATGTCTTCGAGAATCGATTGACGCCAAAATGTTTCATTGCTTTTCCGCAAAGGAGCTTTAAATCCACGCCCGTAAGGACTGCGAGAGTTTAAAAAATCGAACAATCTATCAACAACCCTGATGAATTTTACAGTTGCTTCTGATCCTTCAAATGATTTAATTTCTAAAACACGAAAACAAAAATCTATAGCATCTGCAGTGCTACTACTAAGTGTTTGGGCAGCAAGATTCACTTTCATTTTACTTTTAAAGTACAAAATATGCGCCATTCTAACTTTATTTGCAGCCCTTAAGCCTTCATCTTCTTGTAGTTTAGCTAATTCTTCTATAAACTTCCAACAAATTAAATTTCCGTCCTTATCTTTTAAAACTTTCATGTCACCTAAACAATTTCTCATGAGTTTCAGCATGTGGCATGGATCTAAAATAACGTGCACTTTTTCTCCAGAGATGGGATGATTAAAGAAAGGTTTTGGATCAGGCATATTAAAATTAGCACCAAGTAATTTCATAGTAGAAAAATGTTCCTGAGGGCCGTCTAAAGTTATAGAAGTTACTTTAACACCAATTTCATGTAATTTAATAAGGGCCTCAGTGATTAACGAAGAATGAGTTTTAGAAGTTACTCCATTAACTAGAAAATACCCTATTGGTATTTTCCACGATTCATGAAGACAAACTACCAGAAGCACAAGAGCATTTTTCGCCAAAGGAAGAGTGTCATCTGATTGAATGTCAGTACCTACATTAACGTAACCTCTTACAGATCCATTTGGTAAATATTGAAGACTTTTTTTAATACCCATTTCATCTGACATCAGAGATACTAAAACTTCTTTTCCTTGACTTCTAGCTTGCTCAACCTTATGCTTAAGAGCATCGAAACTTTCCACAGTGAACCCTGGTTCACCATTGATTGTTGAGTACCATGCTCTTAAAGAACTAGGATGAGGCAAAGCAAAACAGAATTTTCGACGAATAAAACTATACGCTTTTGGGGAATAAAAATGAAGCGTCATTGCGAATGAACGAAGTGAAGGAGGATACTGCTCACGAGAAATTTTAATTTTAGAATTCAAACCCTGTCGACTTTTAAAGGAAGTTTTACGACTACTGTTACTGTTTTTAGGTGCATTTTTACAATAACGTTCTAAAAATTGACTCACATCATTGCTACTGTCATTATTAGCTATTGATTCTAAGCATGCAAAGCCAGTTTCACACATTGGTTTAGTTTTTTTTAATTCACTTACTATGTCTTTTAAGCTGGATATTTTTTTTTTCATTCGAACAATTTTTTGATTATTATTTCGAAGAGCAGTTTTCAATCTCTTGTTGCTTTCTTGTACCTCTAATAACTTTCTTTTTAATTTCCCTGGTGAAGTGGCATAATTATGATCTGCAGAAGTAGATTGTACTGTTATCTGTTCTTCTCTGCAACTTGAATTATTATTATCATTGCAGTCTATTGAAGGTGCATCTTCAACAACCATCATTTCTTCTTGAACAGATGTCTGTTCATCGTCATAAGCAATAGGTATCGTCTCGGGCACAATTGGATTCTCTAAGTCAGGTGTCAGTCTTTCACTCTCTTGGTGTAAGTCTGAAAAAAGTATATGAGGCTAAAGTCGGCAACGTTTTTAACCCTCCTACAGTTTTACCATTTTTTTATTTTCCGGAAAATAAATTTACAATTGTGTTAAAATAAATTTTCATAATTTAATTTTTACTTTAAAACAAAAAATAAAAAAAAAAAATTTTTGTATGTTACATTCATTTCTAATTTTCATGTGAACAAATATTAATGAAATTGTATAAGAATATAATAATTGTTACAATATGATACAATAATATAATATAAATAGACTATATTAAAATTATTAAAAAAAAATTTCTCAAAAATAATATGAATTTGAATTAAAAGTAAAGTAAATCGTTGCATTACTTTTTTCGTTTTTAAAAACTCTGCTGACTTGAGCCTCATAAAAATTAATTTTTTTGTTAATAAGAAACTTATTCTAAAAATAATTTAATTACTTTTATTTACCGTTTGATGATATTTCTCCAAAAACTGTTGGTACTGCACTTTTTTTTAAATATCCCTTTCGACGCTCGTGATTCCGATAACAATCATTTTCAAAATGATTCGAACAAATCAAGCTTGTCTGCGATGGGATTATCTCTTTCGATCGTGTTGATTTTAACCACATTTTCAAAAGAACCGCATCGTTTTCAGGAAACCTATATATTTTATTTATTTAATAATATTTTCTTTCAGTATTGTAATAAGATAAAATTTTTATTCCGATAATTGAAAGATAAATATTATTTATTATAAACGAATATTGCTGAAAATAAAAAAGAGTTTTAATTTTGAAACTTACGTGTTAAATGATGGACAGTTTGCTTGATACTGATGTACGCCACAACAAGCGCAATATTTCCATATTCTTTTGTTGAATAAATTTGGAATGCTTTCTGAAATTAATTTTTTGTTATCCAATTTAATACCATCTTTTGTAAAATGGTCAGAACATAGTCTCCAAGATTTATGTGGTGGATAGTCACAATCTAAACCTAAATTTTTATACCATGACTTTAATAGAGTGTCATTAGTTAAAGGAAACCTGCAATGATAAAAAGAAAAAACGTAAATTTAAAACTGAAAATAATTTCACAAAATTTAGTAAATTTAATTAATAGTAAACTTCAACAAGAATTAGTTAAGAATTTAAAAAAACACCACATAACCTTCAAATTAAAAAACATGTAAATAGTATATAAAAATATACGCAATTTAATAATTTTATTGCTTTTGTATACTTACTTTATTAAAAATCGATTTGAATTAACTTTTTCTCCACAATACATACACCTATATTGCATTTTTATATAATTTACTTAAATAATTTCATTGATGTAATTTTATGTTGTTGCTAATATACATCTACGAGTCGTTGGGATGTTCTTCAATCTCGCTGTGAAAATTCTAAGAGAATATCTTTGAAGTCCCTTTCGGTAACACGTTGGTCAGCTCGTAATGACGCTGTTCGCACACTTGAGCAATATTATACTAAGATACTTAAAGCTTTGTACGAGATAGAAAACGATAATTCGCAAAAAGCTGTAACACGATGTCAAGCAAAAGGGATTCGATGTCGTTTCGAATTACTAGAAACATCTTTTATGCAGTGTTTATGGAGTTTTTTACTTTCAAGATTCAATGCAGTTAGCAAAAAAGTGCAATCAACGCAAACTAATCTGAATGAAGTGGTTCAATTGTTTAAAAGTCTCATTAAAACTGTGGGTGATGCTCGCGAAGATTTTGATTATTTTGAAAAAAAGCACTGGATTTGTCAGTCAACCAAGAGTACAAAACACTCGTGCGCAGAGTAAGACATAGGAAAATCTATGACGATGAAACAAGAGCAGAAGAAGTGACGTTAATCGGGAAGGAGAACTTTAGAATAAACACATTCAATGTCATTTTTGATAATTTGTTGACTGATTTGCAAGAAAGATGTCAAAAATATGAAATAATCTATGAAAAGTTCTCGATTCTCATTGACTTTGAAAACTTGAATAATGCTGATTTTCGGGAAAAAGCAAAGATTTTAAGGGAGGCTTTTGATAAAGACTTAGAAAATTCATTGGATGATGAACTGATCCATTTCAAAGCTTACCTTGAATGTGATCAACAAAATTCGAAACGCTTGACGCCAATTGAAATTCTCAAATGCTTAAAACAAAATGATCTTGATCAAGTATTTCCTAATGTTGACATTGCATATAGAATATTTCTCTGTATGGCTGTTACCAATTGTAGTAGTGAGAGATCGTTTTCTTGTTTAAAGCGCGTTAAAAATTATTTGAGATCGACCATTGGACAGACTCGTTTGAATTCTTTGTCAATGTTGACTATAGAAGCAGACATTTTACGTTCAATAGATTGTGATAAAATAATCCAGACTTTTGCACTTCAAAAATCACGGAGCAAGCACATTTAAAAGTTATTTTCTCAACTATTGTGTAATAGCATCTTCATAAGGAACTATCAATCTAGTATGAAAACAACGCCAAAAAAGATTTAAATTATAAATGATATTGTTTTATATAATAAATTTTATTGATTCGATTAATGTTATCTTACTTCTTAATTTTGCATGTATATTATATCTATATAAGTTAAAACCTAAATTATTTAAAGTAAGTGAGAAAAGGGCGGCAATTTTATAACTGCCTAGGGCGGCGAATTGTCTTAATCCGCCACTGGGTGCACTATACTCTCATCTCCAGAACAATTGTAGGGAAGCCTTAGAAACATTAAATAAATCCTTTGGATTTGAAGCCTGGAAACAACTATCGGAATGCTGTTTGATTCTTCTTTAAATATTTAATCGGAAAAGAGCAGGAGAGATAGAGAGAAATTTAATCGAGGACTTTAATAACTATTTAAGAGCTTGTTCTCTTATGAGGAAATTCTCCGAAGAGTGCGGAGCTGAATTACCGGAATCTCTACGAGGTACTTTCCTTCGAAAGCATCTAGCAACATATAGTGCAATGATCGGAATCAACGACAATGAAACACAAGACCTGGCAAACTTCATGGGTCACGACCAAAAAATCCATAAAGAAGTTTACAGAGTTCCAATGCCTTTGAGAGAAGTCACAGAAGTCTCCCAATTGTTAGAGGCTGCAATTGGGATTAACACAAGCTACGACACATCAAATTCCGAAACACAGCCAGGTGTGTCATATTTGGCAAAAGAACGAAGCGACACCGAGTATGAACCAGGTCTCAGCGAAAATGAAGAGAGAATGTATAATTCCACCAGTAAGTAGATTTCGATTTGCATTAATAATTAAAAATTACATAAATATACAACTTAATCTAAAAAGTAAAGTAAGTAAGTAACACAAACTTTATTTCACAAGATTTAAAAACCTGAAAAAAACAGAATAGTACATGTTCCTAAATAGACCTCCGTGCATCCTGCCATGCTGGGCAGTACATTACGGATCTTAACAATATTTTCTTCCTGAACTTCATAGAATGTCTCACTAAAATCGTAAATTTCTTTTTAATATTTTCTTAAGTATAAATTAGCTTTTCACAGTTAATCTTTTGGTCAAAATCGCTCAATAAATTCAGCGCAAAGTGAGCTACAGTTCAAAAATATTCGTTAAATAGTAACTGAGTTAGAATGTGAGAAAAACGTCTAATTTTCTGATTTTTGAAAACCCCATATTCCAACTTCAAGTTCTGGCTTACTTTAAATGAGGTTAGAAAAAAATCCAAATTTACATATGTGAGCTGGTCTATGAAAAGGGACATTACGTGTCATAAAATCATTTTTTACTTTTTTGTTGATTCGGATAGAGTTTGAAACGCTCTTTAAGATGGTGAAAACCAAAAAGTCATAAGTTGAATAGAAATTTCATAAAAATTTTTAAAGTCAAAAGAAATATTATATAAGAAATATAATTTTTTTATAAAAAACGGTCACTTTTTAGAGAAGTTGACAGCTGTCAACTGTCAAGTTGTCAATTTAACATCATATTCGTAAGCAGTGGCCTCGAAAACCCTTACAAACATGTGTCACTTATTTATACTTATTGTTGCTATTTAGAAAACTTAGATTACACAGCCCCACAAAAAAAAGTGTCGTGCGCGGCAGACCAGACTAGTCATTTCCTATGTATTTTGAAGCTGAATCCAGATGCATGCCTAAAAGCGAAACTATCCGTTAAACGGACCCCCCACCACTACTTCTTGACGGAGGGGAAATGTCTGGTTCTCATCACACTCTGAAGTTTATTTACATTTAGAGTTTATGATACACAATAATGAAAAAGACAGGTTACATTTGATAGAATAAGAAAAATACACAAGTGAAATTAATTAAGTGTCTTTTTCATTAGTACAAAATTGAAAATGTGAAAATATATTAACATAATCCAATGTTTCAAATGAAAGAGTGCTCCAGTGATAGTTTCATCATATTATATGTATATTATTAAAAAGGAATGGTGACACTCATTTTCAAGAGACTAAATAAGTTAAGTTAAGTGTTTTTCTATTATAATGGCAATTTTGTTTATTATTGTAATATTATATTAGTGAATTAAATTACAGAGTGTAAAAGGTGTAAAAGATGTAAAAGATTGACGTTGGCCATAACCAAAAATATAGTTGGATATATATAAGATACAATAGAAGAAGGTGAGAATTTTACTTAAACTATCTCGTTTCTTTTATGTTCTATATTTCCAATAATAACTTTTTATTCTTACACTTTTAATATTTTCTTAGTATTATATAATTCTAAATTTGACACTTGCTACACCTATTTTGGTTATTTTTTCATCTTTATTTTCACTTCTGTTCAGTTGTTGAAATTTTTTGATGTAGTAAATATTATTTATTTTTTTATTTCAAAATTTTAAAAATTATTAATTATTAAATAAAATGAGCTAAATTTAATTTATTTTCAACTCTTTTAGAATATGTCTTTTTGAGGTTATTTCAATTTTTATACAAAAATTTTAAATTTCTTCATAAAATTTAAATTATTTTCATAAATAGTAAAATTCTTTATGAGAATTCCAGTTGTTTTCATAAATAATAAAATTATTTTCAAAAATTTCAATTATTTTCATAAATAATAAAAATGTTTATAAGAATTCAAGTTATTTTCATAAATAATAAAATTATTTTCAGGAATTTCAAATATTTTTATAAATAATAAAATTCTTTATAAGAATTCCAGTTATTTTCATAAATAATAAAATTATTTTCAGGAATTTCAATTATTTTCATAAATGATAAATCTTATTGCAAAATTTCAATTATTTTAATTAAACTACCAACAAGTCGCGCGCTAAAGCGGGCAACTAACTTCTTACTGCCTTTTTTAAATAAAATTAACAATTTTAAAAATAATAGAATTTAAAAATTTCTAATTTAAATTTTTTTGAAAACACTTAAAAAATACAATTTTAGAGAAATTACAAATAATTGCAGAAATTCAATTATTTAAAAAAAATAAAATTCAACTATGTTCAAAATTTGTAAAAAATTCTCGTAAAAATCCCAATTATCTTTATAAATAACAAAATTTTTCTCCAAAGTTCAATTATTTTATGTAAAAAAATTCTTGTCCTAATTTTAATTATTTTCAACATTTTTTTTAATTTCAATTATTTTCAATATCTACTATTGTAATAAAATTTCTTCTATTGCATTCATTCATCCTCCTATTGATTTGTCAACCAACGTATTTCGATCTTTTTCGATTTTTTTAATATAAGAATTAATTGTGCTCTTTTTTTAGGTAAATCTGAAAATAGAATAATTACTTTGTAGAAGAGAGGATCTTAGACTCAAATCAAAAAGGATCTGAAAGGTTTGGAAGCGCTCACATAGAAGGGGTTACCACAGTCAAAAATATCTGTCTTGAATCTGACAATCAAAATTCGATCCCCAATAATTATCAATAAACTATAATACGTTTAAAATTTGAAATTATCTTGTTAAAAGTAGTTTATTGTTTTCTCTGACAAAATAGTATATACATATTCTTCGATAGTTTATGCATCATTTAATCCAATAACATTTTTTTAAATATTTGCTGACAAATTATAATTATTGTTCGATAGATCAAAAACATTTTTTTAAGTTTGAGCAAACTTTTGAATTATTGAATTTTTAAAAGCAGAATATGGAAAATTCAAGAACCAAAGTTGAAGATCCAGGACATTTCTAAAAATTCTAGGACTGGTAGACACCCTGAATATATAATTTAAACTTGAAAACTTTTGAAAATCTGTCATCGAAATTGTATTTAAGTACCTCAAAAAACCCCTGAGTAAACAATTTTCTTTTTTGATTTCATACAAACTTACAAATATGTAGTAAATTATTCCAAAATCATAAAATTAATGAAATTAATTTTCGGTCTCAAAAATAAAAATTAATTACACGAAGCACATCTTCGAAGGAATTCCACTTTACATGTAAAAATAATGTAACATTAACAAATAAGCAAAAAAATCATCAAATAATTCATTTTAATTGTATTTATAATCTAATTTTTTCATCGACCAACAGTAAAGCAAAAAATGTTTTGAAAATTTGAATTTTACTTAAAATTTCCTCACTTTTTCGAGATTTATTAGCTTTGAAGTCTCATAAATGAAGATTAATTATGTTTAAACTAATTGTTTTTTTAGAAATGTGTTGAGGAGGGAACCGTCGAAAGGTATAGAAACTGATTTTATTTTGCAATAAGGAAGACAAAAGTTATTTAAAAAATACTGAAACCGCGGAGGGAATCCCTCCCTAGGTGTGTGACGGAGGGTTAATGAATTCTTAATTTATTTCTTGATATTCTAATGTTAATAAAAAATTATTCATTGATTATATCCTAAAAACACTATACATTTTCCTATATAACATTAGATGACTTTTGTAAACAATATTCGTATTATAGAACCTTTTTGGTGGAATCAGGAATGTATTGATGCTATTAATTATGAAGGAGGACAACAAGGAAAGATTGAATAGCCCTTTAGAGATAAATTTAAAATTGTTGTTTAAGAATAGTAAAGTGATATAAATTTCTATAAATTTTTAAGTAAAAAGTAAATGGATAGTGTTAACAGTATGATTTGCTTAGCATAAGCTACTCTCATAGTTGTTAAAAATTGAATTTTGAGAATTTTTAAACCCAAAGTGAAATAGTTGCAGACTAATTTTTTAAGGTCATTTCCATCTAAACTTTTTAAAAAACTTGTGCACAAAAGAATGTGTTTCGAAGATGATATCTTTTCATGTCTGTCTATGTGATCATTTTGCTAGAATAGGATGAGCTTTTGATCGGGGTTGTAATAGTAATTGTGTGGGGGCAAATTTTATTTGAAAATGTACACAATGGGGAGGGGGTTGAAAATTTTGATACAGTTTGAAAAGTAAATTATTTATTTTTTTAAAACCAAACTAAGTAAAAGTAGTTCTGAAGTAATAATTTTAAAGCTTATTACTAAATTCCGCTTCTAATTTACTTATTTTTTAATAGGCAGTTTTAATCATCAGTTTTAAATTATATAAAAAACAAATGATATGCTTTCAAAAGAAGAGTAACATTCACTCTAAACAATTATAATGATTGTTTATATGCATATATTAATTTGAGATTGTTTAGTATGTGAAACCGAAAATTTTAACTCATTACGCAAGAACAGAAATTGTTTTCATTCTTTTCTTTTTCGTATTTTGTGTTCCATTTCGTATTTTTTTACATTGTTTTGTAATTTTTGAGTGCGCGTTTGATTATCTTGTTTTTCGTGACATCACAAAAAGATTTTTCAGGCATGGATGCCGTAGCATTTTTTGAAGTGGGATTGTCTTTTTTAAGACTTTTGAAACTGCGGCATGACATAAACTACAAAAAAAAGCATTTTCGAAGGTGGTGGGTAAAACCGCACATTCAGACATGTATTAGAAACGATTACGGAGCATTTTCGACTCTATTCTGTTATTTTAAAATGCATGACCATGAAGAGTTTTACAAATTGTATAGGATGAGTGTCCCCCAATTTGATAAACTATATGAAATTTTGAAAACCAAACTAGAAAGATCTTCTGCAGTTAGAGAGCCTTTACCACCACAATTGAGATTTGCAATAACTTTACAGTAAGTTTCAGCTTCATGATTTCGCTTACTTGACTAATATTGTAATTATCGTATTTTTATTTCCACTAGAAAATATAAACATATCTCATTTACAGCTTTCTGGCACACGGCGATAGCATCGAAACTTTGTGTAAACTTTATTACATCGGAAAGTCAACCGTCTATGGTATTTTAAGCGATGTTTGCCAAGATATTTGGGACATACTTTCTCCTGTATATCTTCCGGAAAAAAGTGTTGATGATTGGAAAGAAATTGCGATCGATTATGAGAAAAAGTGTAATTTTCCTCATTGCTTAGGATCAATAGATGGTAAACACATCAGAATTACCAAGCCTCCAAATTCAGGAAGTGCCTTTTTCAATTACAAAAAGTACTACAGTTTCGTACTCATGGCCATATGTGATGCCCATTATCGCTTTACGTGGATTGATGTTGGCGATTATGGTAAGTTAGTTAAAGACATTATTACAATTATTGTAGAGAATCATTTGTCCTTCTCGAAACCATAATAAGGGCCTGGATGCTATAAGGTGTTACGCGACATTTACTTAACATGGCGCGTAACACTTTATAGCATCCAGATATTTTCACGAGGAAAAGTGTATTTTTTAGATACACGAGGAAAAGTTTGTACACTTGTAATATTCTTTCCTCATATTTACATGACCAAATATAAAAACTTCTGATTATTTTTAATAGGGTTTTAATCTAGCACTTATAAAAAATTTTATTTATAATATTGCTTAGGCTCCTTGAACGATGCCAGTGTTTTTGGTGCTACTGGATTGGCACAAGAATTAGAAGAGAAAAGGCTTCCTCTTCCTGAACCTGAATGTTTGCCAGGGACCCAATCATCAATTCCATACTTTCTGATTGGAGATGAGGCATTTAAATTACGTCCTTACATGATGCGTCCATACCCGAGAAGATTGGTCACAACATCTAGAGAAGAACTGTTTAATTATTGGTAAACTTGTTTATATGAGGACGTCCACATGAAAAGGGCCCATATTGTCGGTTCTAGTTTTCAAGATAATCGCAATTGGGGCAAAATCTTTTTTTTTATTTTTTATTATCAATCTACATGTTTTGACAAGTCGAATCATGCGGTTTTCATTAATTTATCGATAATTCAACTGTTTGATTTCATTGGTTCTTTAAAAAAATGAAAAAGCCCCATTTTGTCTGTCATTCGCAAAAGTAATCCGTATTTTAAAAATGGAGATATGAAAAAATTTAAAACCTCTTGATTTTTCATCTTGAAGGTGTCCTGGACTGTAAATAATTCTTATCTGAATTATTCAGATAAGAATAAAAAAAAATACCACATGTCAGTAAAGTCAGGGAAATGTCAGGAAAAAAATTTTTGTCAGGGAAATTAAGAAAATTGAGAATTTTTTCGACTTATTTAAAAAAATTGCGACTTTTTCGACTTTTCTTCCAAACATTTCAAGTATTTATTTACAATTTTTAAAAATCAATTTTTGAAGATTTTTAATTGCAAATTTTGAAAATAATTGAAATATTAGCTTCTAATTGTTAAAAATTCAATGTCATCAGTATTTTCAATTACATATTTCCAAAAATTCAAATAAATATAAAAATAATAATATTTTAGAATTATTTTTAACACTTTGAAGAATACAATCAAGCTCAAAATTTTTCATTAAAATTTAAAGAAAAATTAATTAGTTTTTTAAATTATACCAAAGTTTTTTTAAGAAATTCAATTATTTTCGAAAAATTACATTAAAATATTTTTAAAAACTAATTATTAAAATTGTTTTAAAATAATTTTTTAAGATTTAATTATCTTCGAACAATGTGAATGAAAGTTTCTGAAAATTTACTTTTTGGAGTTATTAAAATTTTTGAGAAATCATGGTCCTGTTTAAAATTAAAATTCTTAAAAAATTTGATGATTTTTATTTATATTTTTCAAAAATTCAATTATTTTTAAAAGATTTTACCAAATTTTAATTGTATGTAAATTATTCAAAATTGAAAAACTATTATATTTATATAATTACAATTATTATAAAAAATGAAATTTTTTTATTTAAATAATTTAATTCTAGAAGAACTTTTGGGAAATTATTTGAATTAATTGATTCAGAGATGAAGTTTAGTTGAAAATTGTAAAAAATAATTGAATTCAGGAAGGGTTATAATTGTAATTTTTAGAAATTATTCAAATTAATAAATTTTACCCATTTTTCGTAAACATTCATATTTTCCTGTAAAAAGAATTTTGTCAGGGAAAGTAATTTTAATGTCAGTAAATTGTCAGGGAAATTGATAAACTGAAACTTGTGGCCACCCTGGAATAACTTCTCAGAAGAACCAGAGATATTGATGTTAGAGTATTTTTTTCGTAACTGTCGAAATGAAAATTTGGATATTGCGTCAATTTTTTCATAATAGAGACTGTCAACAATTTTTAAAAAAGTTTAATATCTATTCTTTTTCTTCAAACGACACAATAAAATTGTACCTCATCATAAATCTTGTAAACAATGGTTTTTTAATAGAAAAACTGTCCTTTTTAGAAAAGGGCCCACATTGTCGATTTTTCGTATTTTCAAAATTAAGAGGGGGGGATGATTTAAAAAATTTAAAACCTGTTAGTTTTTTATCTTTAAGGTGCCTTGAACTAGAAACAATTCTTATCTGAATAACTTCCAACAAGAACCAGAGATAAAACAATTAGTTGGTATCGCAATCTTTAATTCAGTTTTTCTCGAAATGAGGTTTTTGGCGTTTTAAACTTTGAAATTTCGTAAATCAGCGAATTTTTAACCAAAAAAGTTCTAAGACCACTCAAAATTTTCCAAATTTTGCCAGGAATACGCCCATATAAATAACTCCAATAGTGCCAAAATGGGCTCTTTTCATGTGGACGTCCACATATGTTAATGAATGGTGTTTAAAATTACAATTAATATAATCTGTTGTTTGTGAATATAATTTTACGTCCTTTATCTTTCTATCGAAATCGAGTGTTTCTTCTGCTTTTTAACATTGAGCACCAGTAGTTGGACAAAAACTTTACAGGCATTAAGCCAACATTAATTCCAACTTTTGGTCCTTATCATGTCCAACTACTGGACCCGCAAAAATGGCATGTCCAACTATTACGGTCAAGAAGCAATTATTTATTTCCACATTTAAATCTAACTAAAATAAAAATTTTGATTAATTTCGAATTAATTTGAATCCTTTAATCATAATTCGAACGAAGTATAAAAATATCGTCAAGTAAACCAGTATATAATATCCTGTAAAAATCGTTGCCAAATTTGCTACTATTTTAAGTGTCCAAGTATTATAGTATCTTTACCTTACGTAATACAATTATTTTTATAGTCTCTCAAGTACACGGATGAGAATTGAAGACTCACTTGGAGTTCTTGTTGGAAAGTGGCGTGTATTTCATAAAGCTTTAGGTTTTAATTTATCAACATCTGTCAATATTGTCAAAGCTGCAGTGTGCTTACACAATTGTTTAATAACAAGCGAGTTAAATGACGCAGAAGAAAGAAAAAAGTATTTAAACAAAGAGATTTTGAAAAATATTTCAAAAAATCGAAATATGGAAGATTCGAGAAATGAGGAAAATAAAGAAAATGAAACTTGTGATTCAGATGGATGGAAAATCAGAGATATTTTAACATCATACTTAGAGAATAGAAAAAAATAATGTACATTTTTTCGTCAATGTCTCGAAACGTTTCAAAAACTAGTCATGTTTTGCTTTTTATTAAAAAAGTTATTGAACTTGTATTTTTAAATTCCTTAATATCAAATATTATTGTTTTTGTTATTTAGAATAAAGTTTGAAATAAAACTATCTTTTTAATATCTATTATCAATAGTTCAATAGCTGCAAATCAATTTTAAGATTATTTTATAGAAGCTTAACTAAGGTTACAAATATCTACTGCTAAATTTTTTAAATTGCAATTTAACGTTTAAAAATAATGCAAAACTTCAAGTATTGTGCATCTGATCCTCAATTGTTGAAGCGTTTTTCTGCAAATTGTTTTTGAAGTCCATGTACGCCATAATTTTACTGGACCAATCGTTCTGAAATTTGGTACATTACTCCACATAATTCTTTATGCATCCCTGGGAATTTTTTTTAATTACTAATTTTACAATAACAAATCAGACAATTTTTTATAGAGAAAACCTATAAAATGGATGAGAAGAAATTTTTGTCTTGGAAAATAGTATTAATTTTGATAAACAAATTTTTACTACAAAATCTCAAAGAACAATACATCAAAGATGATATATTGCCAATTTTTTAAATCTATTTTTTATATAAAGTGAGATATTCAAAATAAACGTAAATTTTTTATTTGTTTCTACGTTAATGTGTAGAATCTATTGATTTTTCCCAGCAAGCGAGTACATAATACAGAAGATAGACAGATTCAACAACTGTTCAACTTATGCACATCGAGAATAAATAACAATAATTTTAATTTATTTTAATTTAACGGATTACACTCTTAAATACATTAATAATAATAGTTAAAATAATACTAATGAAACTAATAATAATCATGTCAACATGCGTCATATGCAAAAATCTTATTCAAATGAAGAATTTGTGAGAGCAGTGAATAATATGGTGCCTACCCCGACACACATTTATTTTATTGAAAATGTACGATTAAAGTAAAAAATTCCATATTTTCTCTGTTAAGTAGATACTGTAATCCAATATCTGGAGTAACTGCTAAGCACGGTTAAAGTTTCAATCTTTATTTCCCAGATAATTATTTTCAATTGTGTCCATTATCAAATGAAATGTTCTTCTCTTCTCATTTGGAGAAACTTTCCTAAATGTCTCGAGTAAAATTTCTTCGTATGGATCATTTGCTTGAAAATAATTGTCTTCAATTTCTGTTAAATCCACGTTGTGTACAGTATTTTTCGCTCTTACTGTATTTTTATTTTGTGAATAGAAATTAGTTTTTGTCAAATAATATTGAGATGCAACTTCCGTAAAATTTTTGAATAAGGATAATGTCTCTTCAAACGATTTTTCGGTTGCTTCCAAATCATTTTTATATCTTTTTGTGTAGTTATCGAATGGCGGAACAATTTCTATAAATTTAAATAAATATACATTAGAAAGTCGCTTCATGAAAAAATTAATTTTGCTCGTTATGTAGGGGAGAGTGGGGCTAGTTGCACCACTTTTTTATGTAATGACTTTTATAATATCAATTATTTAATAGGTTATATATGATAAATTAAAAGAGCAATCACTCATTTATGATTTAAAAGTATATATATGTCTCGTTATAAAATGATTCGATCATGGCAACAACATTGAAAAAAGTCGCTATTGATGCAAGACGACCCACAGGTGGGGCGTCTTGCACCACACTTTTTATACTTAAAGAATTTACATCAAATCCACTATTAAATATTGTTAAGCACGTTCATTAATTTCAAAAAGGCAATAAATAAACAGTAGACTAACAATTTTTTTACAATAGGGGATGAAGGAAAAGCTGGAACATGGAAAATGTAGTAAAGTGACGAAAGAATGTTGGAAGATCCATTTTTAAAAAATACATTGCGAGTAAAGTGTAGGATATGTGCATTTAAAAGGAAGGAATAAATGGTGGAAAATGAGATGTATCTTGAAGGATAAATGGATGAATTGGCAAAATTGAGTAAAGATAAAAGTGAAGGAATGCGATAACCTATCATACAAGATGACCCATTAAGTTTTTTCTTGAATTTAATTTTGAATATCCAATTTTCTATGTGAACTTCTTACCTTTATTTGCAGAGAATTGCTTTCTCTTTTGTGAATTCTGTATTACTTTCTGTGTAAACTCTTCTGAATTATCTCGATTATTTACTTTCTTTATAGGAACATTCGCAAGAGATGAAGGAATTCTATTATATATAATCTTATTGTTCAATTTTACATCACTCACTATACGCAATTTTTTATTTGTATGGAGATTACTTATTTCGCCATTATATCTATTTCTATTATTTCCAATTTCATCATATTCAATTTCGTCATATTCATTTTCATTATAATTTCTATTTTCTTCATTTTCATCATAAATCTTTTCACACATACTTTGATTATTTATTTCGTCATTTTCAATTCTAAAGTTGAATTTAAATTGATTTTTGTCTTGATTATTAGTACTTATATCCTCGCTTGTTCTAACATCATTTTCAGAGAAATCAACTTCTTCGTTTAAAATTGTTTCAAGTTTATCAAATTGTGCTTTTACTTCAAGTTCCTTCGGTTTATTTATCTTTTTTAAGAAACATAGTCGCCATTTATAGTTTTGATTTAATGTTTCCCTTTCTTGCATTTTATCCCTCCAATATTTGACCATGTAATTGTCTGCTATTCTCTTAGTTGATGTTGCTGATGTACATGGTAACTCATCTTCGCGTTCGTGCAATTTTAACTTTCCTTCTGTATTTTTCTGTGCAGAAAAATCTGCAAAGTAACGGTCATTTTTTTGTCATTAACAAATACTCATGATTTTGACTAGCTTACTATACAAATATTATGCGTGGAAATTGATAATCTGCGCGAATTAGAAATTCACAGCAAAGCTTGCGTCAACCTTTCATGTCAGATCATTAATAAGATTACACTATTTTATTACTTGTGAAATATTTTTTAATTATTACCTTGATTACGCTTCTCAATATCATTCCCAAGTTGTAACAAATTGTCATCAATGAAACATTCCTTAATTAAGTTATCTTCAAAAGCTTTCTTATTGGCTTGATTTTCAGCAACTTGGGTGATTAAACGCACATTATTGAAATTGAATGCAGTATCCACACCTTAATTAATTGTATATAAATAATTTTTAAGAAATATATGCACCATCACAGTCTCGTGATATTTTAGGATATCCAACAGACGTCTTAGGAATATCTGTTGGCTAACGGAAATAACGATATTTACAGAATGTATCCAGGATGTCAGTGGATATCGTCATTATATCCATTGCTGTGAGGGTATCAAGATTGGATACTTCTTTTCTCTATACCTATAAGTCAATTTTTGTGATTATTACCTTCACCAATTTTCTTCAAATCATGTAAATTATTAAAAGTATTATTTTCCAGCATTCTCGAAGTTTTACTATTCACACATTCTTCAAGTAAATGATCCGTAGAAATATTCTCTTTTGCTTCATGTCCGATAACTTGAGTTAATGATCCCATAGTATTGAATGACATTTCATTTACAATATCTAAAATTCAAATAAAAATAATTTTGAGAAATTATATATTTATTATTTGACTATGAAAATTTATGAAATTATTGCCTTTATCAATATTCTTCGAATCTTTCAAATTCTTGAAGAAATCATTTTTGACGAAGACGATTTCAATGTTTTCTAAATTTGTTGAAATGTTACTGTCATTTATCTCACTTTCTACAACTGCTGGTAAATGATGATTAGTAACAGGACCTGCTTATATTAATTTTTTATTTTACTTTATTATTATTATACTCTTTTTACTTAAATTTAATTTTTTAACATTTTAATATTATTAACAAAAAAATTATACCATCACTCGTTTCTTCGATGCCATCAAAGGTAACAGAATCGACTCCTAAAAAGAGAATACATTATACAAATTTTTTGATTGTACTTAATTTTTGTAACGCGTTTCATTTTATTGTCAAAAAATTATACCGTTATTTGTTTCTTCCATATCATTGTTATTACCAGTAAGAGAATTTATTTCTGCCAATTGGGGCACCTCACTTTCATTTTGTTCATTAGAGTGAACAATATTATCCGAAAGGAATAATAAGTCGTCATAGTATTTAAAAGTTATCTTCTTCTGTGGTTCTTTCAGTTTCTTCTTATGGAATCTGACAAAAGAGTCTCTCAAATACGTCCATCGCTTCAAAAATGTGTTTTCTACAAAAATTAAGTACTTGAAGCGTACGGAGTCATAATTTAAGACCTACTATAGACTCATTTGATACTAGTTGAACCTCTTGTTAGCCTATATCATTAGATCCAGAAATCATATAATCAAGACTCCTTCAGGTCAACTTTTCTCACAGGGGAGCCCTATTTAAAACTTCGTCAAACCTAACGCTTTATTATATTAAACCTATGATGACATGACGACCCCAAATTTGAATAGTTATAAATAAATAATTTGATAGTAAGAAGCCGCAGTCATTGATTCAAATAGGAATATTTTACAAATGAGCTATTTAATAATAAATATATTAGTTAAATTTACTTTTAGGTCAAGTTAAAATAATTGAAATTTTTTGTTACTTATTTAATTAGTAAAATTTGACTATTTTTTTAGTTATTATTTATTTACTAATAATTATTAATTTTTTATTTTTTTCTAATTGCTGGAGCAAAAAAGCCACCACGATTTTGCTAATAATTAATTTATTTTTAACCCTCACATAGAATATGGAACAAATAAATTAATAAATAGTTTTAACTAAATGTGAAAATTTATTAAAGAAATCTAAGAATTAATTTAAATATATATTTTATAAAAATTTCCTTTTTTACAGATGAACTTCATATAGACAGATCAGAAATTTTGTGATGCACTCCAAAGAAAGGTTTAATTTTGTTAAACTTAATTTAATTTTTCTTAATTATTTTAGTTGTAGTGAAGATTTTAGTAATACTTACAATAGTTGTTTTTGTGTTATTTCATTCGAAAAATTATATATAATGAAAAATGATAGGAATTTGAAAATTTAGTTTTGTTCAGAACTTTTCACAATAAAGAAAGAGAGTTTAATCATTTTTTTTATTTTATCATTTTATGCGTAATCTAGCTAGATATTTCTAGTCCGAATTTCCTCTCAAGAATCTAAACAGGTTCTAGTCAGATTTTTCCAAACTAGATTTTCTAGCGCGATTCTAATCAGAATTCAAGATTTGGTAGGGACACGTAGGGAAAATTCTACATGGGTATTATCTTCTAAATTGAAAAAAATTATCTTGAAAAATTAACCTATACCTTTAATAAAACCAAAATTAATTTAAAGCAACTGAAAAATATGTTTTAAAGTCTTACGATTGTCTCCATATCCTTTCTGATGCATCATCTTAACGATACTTTTCCAGGATGAATTTCTTTCTTGATTATTTTTATCATTTCTTCTATATAAACATGGATGACTTTTCACAGCTATTATTAGCGTTAAATCCTTGTCATTTCTTTCGTTATTATGTCTTCCCATTTTAGTTAAATAAAAAAATATTGCAATTAAAGTTTAGTGAAAAATTTTCAGTAACTACTGAAGTTGGTTATGATTTTGAATGTTTTGACATTTCGCAGATTGGATATGAATACACTAGAGAATCTATTAGGCACTTCAAGTTAGATGAGATAAATATGTTTTACGACAATCAATGCATTAATCAATGGAACGAAATCAGTTATTCTACAATAACTTTTTAAAAACACATTTTTTAACCAAAGTGTAATGGCAAATTATTCTTAACTTATCGAAAGCTATTTTTTAAAACAATAAAAATTAATTTTTTTTATTTTATTAATTTAAAAAATAGCTTTCGATAATTAAAGAAAAATTATTTGCCATTACACTTTGGTTAAAAAATGTGTTTTTAAAAAGTTATTGTAGAATAACTGATTTCGTTCCATTGATTAATGCATTGATTGTCCTCCAGCAAAACAGCCATATTAGATTTTTTTACCCAAACTTGAACTACCTAACTTATTATAATATCGAGAATAACATCACTAATCATTATTATTATTTTATTTATTTACTTTCCAGGTAAAATGATTCGTACAAAATTCATACGAAAAAGTGGTAGAAAATTAAAAGAAAAAATTCCAGCAGACATTATATTTCTAATAATAATAATAGTAATCATTATTACTCTTTTATGATTTACGACACAGGTGTGCAAATTCAAGTTGCCACCAGTGCTTGAAAGTTGACTTAACTTTGGCATGGAAAGTTTCGGTTGCCAAAATTTGCTTATATTTTTGGCAAGTACCAGTACCCTAAGTCGGCCTGATTTTGAAAGCCAACCATGACATGCAGAGTTTGACAAACCATCAGACCAACTGTGGTCCCAAAGGGTATAGCAGTGACAAGCCTTGAACCGCTCACTGATACAAACAAATCGATAATTTTTTGAAAAAATCGTTCGTCAATCAGTATTTATTCGCATATATGTATTTAAATAAGACTGAAACGAAATAAAACTCTTAAAGTCAACATTAAAAAATGTTTACTTAGAAATTTCTAAAATTATGGTATATCAAATGCTTATAAACTTTAAAATAAAAACAAAACAAAAATATTTGAATTTTGTCCAGATAATCGAAAATCCGGATAATATGAGGTCTCTACTGTAAACATAAATTTAATATTTTAAAAGACATAAAAAATCGACCTATAACAGTTAAATTAAAAAAAATGATTAACTATGAATTTTTAATTTGGAAACTTTTCGAAATAAAATAATTATTATAGAAATAAATTATTCTAAAGTTTTTATTTTAAAATTAACTGTAGTGATTAAATGAAAAAATTAATTTTTATTTTAATTTATCGAAATAAGAATATACGGATTTATCGAAAATTGCTCCTCATTTATTCTGTTTCAATTTTTTAGAAGAAACAAAATATAAAAAAGAGTAACTTCAAGTGGTTCTATCTTTGACAAATTTTTGAGAGTCAAATTTTATTTCTTCATTGCTAATTGTACCCTTTTCTATCTGATTTAAAAAATAATATTAATATAATAATAAAAATTGGAAAATGGACAGAAATCTAATTATTATTCGTAGTGTAGAGAAGTATCCCTGTATATACAATAAGCACTGTGGCGATTACAAAGATAATCTTAAAAAAAGTCGTGCCTGGTCAAAAATTGCAGAAATTTATGAAGACACTTGTAATGAAAGTCTAAGTGGTGAGTTCATTGGTTAGAAAAATAATGTTTTTAAATGACTCTCTTTCCTTTCTTTATTATTATGGAAGTAAATTTGTTATAAATGTATTTATTTTAAATGATTATAAATAAAAAAAAATTTTAAGTTGAAAGCATAAAGTCCAGATGGACTTCCTTGAGAAAATTGTATATGGAGCAGCACAAAAAAATTAATAAATATATACCCAGTGGCTCTGAGGCCCAAGAAGAAACAAATATCTGGGAGTATTATACTGATATGATGTTCCTAGACGGTCATGTTAGACACAGAAAGTAATATAAATACATTTTCTTGTCTCATTATATAATATATGTCTATTTCATAATGGAAAAATATACCGAACCTTATATTCAGTTTATTTCTAATAAAATTTCTATTGTAACAGGACGGTAAGCAATTTCAATTTTGCATCGTCAAATGCTTTTGCACATCCTGATGATGTCAATAATGGAGAAGAGGAAACAGATAATGAAAATAACGGTGAAAATTTAAAATTATTTCTAAAATAGTAGACTTTAAAATTATTAAATGATTTTTTAAACTCTCTGTAAATTTAAAATATGTTTTATTTGGAAAATCTGGATAAGTCATATGAAATTTAAAAATTATTTTTTTATTGGTAACCCCGACAAATATTATCAAAACACATATTTATAAGCCTTTTAAAATAATATATTACATAAATGTTTATGAACAATTTTATATTTCAGGACTGCTAAGAGAACAAAAAATATGCCCAGAGTCACCAAATTGTGATGAATTGCCTGAATGCGTACAGCGTTTGTCCAATAATGGAGAATATGCTTTAAATGGCTACGAGAAAATAATAATTAGTGCATTTCGAAAAATTCGCCCAGAAAATATTCGAAATATGTTTGAAAAAATGATGAACTTGTTGGAAGAGGACGAGGAGATATAACGTCGCATCACTACTATAGGAATCGCGATTTGTTCAATATTTAATTATTTATTAATTATTTAATTATTATCGATTCGATAACCTTAGATTATATTTTTGTTGCATTTACTGCGAATGAGTTTATTTAAAAAGTTATTATATAAAAAATTAAATTATAATTGCTCAATTAAAAAAAATTGTGTACGTAAACAGGAAATAAATGATAAAGTAATTGACCAAAGAATAATGTTTTATTTTTATGTAACCTAAACTTCTTTGTAACAATATATTCAACTTGTAGGGTAAACAATTTTTTTATGTTAATGCTTTAATAATATTTTTAACGTATAATTAAATACTTGGCTATAAAACTAATAAATAATTATTAAAGTTAAAATTATTAAAAAATTATCTAAGCAGTATTCAAACCAAGAAGTAGTATTTAAATGTTCTTTGAAGAATATGTCATTAAAAAATTGAAAATATTTTAATCAGGGTTGCCACAAAAATTGGACATTGTATTTTCCTGATTTCCAGGCAGAATATTGACCTTTTTCCATGACCATAAAGATTGAATTCTTGACGAAATATTCGTTACAATTTTTTTAAATAATTGAATTTCTTCAAAGAATTTTATTATTTTTAAAAATAATTGAATTCTTGTGATGAATATTGTTGTTTATGAAAATAATTGAATTTTAAAAAGAATTTTATTAAAATTCCTCAAAATAATTTTGTTATTTATTAAAATAATTGCATTAAAACTTTTAAAATAATTGAATAATATTAAAAAATTTATTCTTGTCAGAAAAGAAAAAAATTTTGAATGTTTTTTATTAAAATTCGTATGGTAGTTTCATAATTTATGAGGAAAACAAAAGACACCAAAATCTTTTCTGAACTGTGGCAACCCTTGTAATGTATATAGCCTACAATGCTCGCAGGCTTCTAGAATTTAAAATATTTCCTACAAGATAATATATGTGGAACATCTTGGAATATTATTTGAATCTTCTGATTTCTTCCCTCCTATACTAGACTATTCTTTTAATTTATCCACTTTACCATCCCTGAAAGTAAATATTAAAATTAATTAATAAAAAATAAATAATAATTTATTAAATATTTAAAGAAAAAAAGCAAAATTATAATAACAAAGACATTAAAATTTTCTACTTTATTTAAATATTTCTATTTTATCCAATAAAATAAGGAATAATGAAAAAAATACTCATTAAGGTAAAGGTGTCTATATTCCGAGACACTTTTTTCAGTCGAGAGGTCTCTATTTCTGAGAGCGCCTCCAAACCTTTTACTTAGGTCCTTTTTAAATTAAGTATGAAATCCTCTCTTTGACAAAGTAATTTACGTGATTCATGGGTTCAGAGTTACCTAAAAAAGAGCACAATTAATTTTTATATTCAAAGAAATCGAAAAAGTTGGTAGATTCGTTAGTTGATAGTCAATAAGAGGATGAACAAATGCAATAGAAGAAAAATAAAAAATACATAACACTAAAAAACACATAAAAATTGTTGTATAATGATAAATGCTGACAACTCTTTAAACATGTCAGAGAAATTATTATCCACAGATGATTAGAGTATAAAAATGTTAACCTTAAAAAGACATATTCTTTTGATTGATTTATACTATAACAAAAAATGAAAAAATGTTCTCTTATTAATAGATGGTGTGCAGCAGCCATGCTTTAGAAAACAGGGTGTCTAACGGTCAGGGAAGTCAGGGAAAAGTCAGGGAATTTCTTTGGTCAGGGAAAAGTCATGGAAAAGTCAGGGAATGTTAGAGAATTTCATTGAAAGTCAGGGAAATTTCTAAAAATGCATACAAAAATTAAAATTTTTTGTGAATAAAAATTTTTTTTAATCTAACAAAAATTAGAAGATTTTTATTACCGTTTTTTTCTATCATTAGATATTAATTTATTGTTAAATATGTCAGTTATCATATTTTTGTCTCAAGAAAGCAAAAATAAAATTAGTAAAAGGTCAGGGAAAAAGTCAGGGAAAAGTCATGGAAAAGTCAGGGAATTTTTTTCTCAATCCTTGTTAGACACCCTGGAAAAGAAAAGCGTTTTAAAAATTAAAAGGAAAGCTGATAAACTCAGATAAATCTACTTTTGAAAATTTGTTTAAAATCCTAATTTATTGAAAATAATATGTAAATTTTTAATTTAATTCACTAATATTACAATAAAAAACAAAGCTACCATTAAAATAGAAAAAATTTGACTTATCTTATTTACTCTCTTGAAAATGAGTGTCTTTGTTATTATCTGCAGACTATCACTGCTGGAGCACTCTTTTACTGAAAAACTTTGATTATATTAATATATTTTCCCATCTTCAATTTTATACTGATGAAAAAACACTTAATTAATTTCACTTGTGTATTTTTCTTATTTTATCAAATGTAACCTGTCTTTTTCATTATTGTGTATCATAAACTCTAAATGTAAATAAACTTCAGAGTGTGATGAGAACCACTGACATTTCCCCTCCGTCAAGAAGTAGTGGTGGGGGGTCCGTTTAACGGATAGTTTCGCTTTTAGGCATGCATCTGGATTCAGCTTGACGCGCTGAACACGAATCCGATGTCCGTTTTGCTCCATCACGTCAGGATTTTTTTCTAACGTCAAAAAATATGTCGGATTTTGAGAGGTAGGCTATTTTTTCTTAAATTAATGGATTTACTTCAAACTTGGTAACTAGGGGTTTTTTGGGTCGCTCATGACGAATTTGAAGTTAGATTTTCAAAATTCAAAATGGCAAATCCAATATGGCGGACGAATTTTTTAAAAATTGATAGATTTGCTTCAAACTTGGTATCTAGGGGTTTTTTGGGTCGCTGATTACAAATTTGAAGTTAGATTTTCAAAATTTAAAATGTTGGCTTCAATATGGGGGACGAATTTTTTAACTATTGATGGATTTACTTCGAAGTTGATATCTAGGGGTTTTTTGGGTCACTGATTACGAATCTATAGTCAGACTTTCACATTTTGAACCCCCTGCACGGAAAAAATGTTCGTGCACCGCTTGTCTCACTTCCAGTGCAGTTGATGCAGAGGTTGTCCGATGGAAGTGCGTTTGCTGTCTCTAAAAAGGGCCGTATATGATCCCTTTTCAAAGTGTAAGATTTGTACTGTAATTAAGGACCATTGGTGCACATATATAGAGATAAACAGTGCACAGAAATTTTTTCCGTGTGGCTGCTCCGAAAGATTTTTTGGTAGAGTGTTGTGTAGCGGGAACTGTAATTTTTTGTTTTGTAATGAACTACTCTCAAGAACTGACAGTTGGGTCTCATTACATCATAGAGATCAATTCGGCAAATGCACAAAACTTTTTTCATTGAGGTAATAATGTGACAATAAGATGTAAAAGTTAAATAATAAATTTTTAAGCAACGAGATAAAAAGGAACTTTAATATCCTCTATCCTTCACTATCTTATTCCTTAAAAATACATTGTTTGCCTTGTACGCTTTGCACTTTTATTGTGTTTCATCACAATACTAATCCTGCTGCTTCGATAAATGTAGTAGGCGATGACAACTGCCCCGAAAGGGGATGTGTAGAATGATTCGCTTCCTGTTTATCGAAGTAACGAAGCCAGCGTAGGCGCGCTGCCCTGCAGGGGGACGTTAGGGTGTGAGGATGATGCCTTAGTGTGTCCGACGACGAGTTGACTTTGCCCTCGTCAAATTCGGAAAGCTCTCATACTTAGGCCTGGGGAGGTATGAGGGTTATCACCCCTAGGACGGCGGACTCACCTGCGATCGGGACAGGATCCCTAACGTGCAGGTTTTCACATAAATCATGGCTTCTCAAAATCAAAACAATAATAAAACTCCAAAGGCTTCAAAAATTAATTTTGCAGTAAAAACGTCGGAACACTTATGCGACAGCAATGCAGATGCATTTTGTTACATATGTGGACAATTCGATTTCCCCAAAAATCGTAAATCAATAAATGAAAATATCAAACAGATCTACAAAGATTATTTTGATCTTGAGATAACCAATCAGGATAAAAATTGTGTTCCACACAAAATTTGCAGTTCCTGTTACACAATGTTAACTCGTTGGAATCATAAAAAAGAGGATAAACTAAAGTTTATAAAGCCAATTTTGTGGGAAAAACCATTAAATCAAAAAGATTGTTATTTTTGCAACACCAATGTGCAAGGATATAATAACAAAAATAAAAAGAACATATTGTATGCTAATGTCCCCACTGTAAAAAAACCAGAAATTTCATGCAATTCACCTTCTTCTCCCAAAACCTTGGAAATTGACAGTTCAACTGAAGATGTTCTAGATTTTGAAAATAAAGACATGAGAACCGATGATGAGGACGACTATTACCTTCCGTATGATGAACAGAAGATAAAGATTCGACAAACGTTTAACCAAGAAGAACTTAGCAATCTCATTAGAGATTTAAAATTGCCGAAGGATTGTGCAGAACACCTAGCATCAGTGTTGAAGAAGAAAAACTTGTTATCAAAAGGCACAACAGCTAGCTTTTATCGAGACAGAGAAAAAGAATTCCGACAATATTTTACAAAAGATGAAAATCCGTCGTTGGTATATTGCTCAGATGTTGTCGGACTCATGAATAAATTAAAAACAAATATATACAAAGATGAAAATTGGAGACTATTTATTGACTCTTCGAAAAGAAGTTTAAAAGTAGTACTACTACATAATACTAATATTTATGCTCCAATTCCAATAGCGCATTCAACGGAAATAAAAAAAAATTATGAATATATGAAACTAGTTTTGGATAAAATTAGATACCGAGAACACAACTGGCAAATTTGTGGAGATTTTAAGATTTCAAGCATACTACTTGGACAACAATCAGGTTTTACAAAAACACCATGTTTCCTGTGTTTGTGAGACAGTAGAGATCGAGCAAATCACTACATTAAAAAACAATGGCCAAGAAGAAATTCTTTCGAACCAGGTTCAAAAAATATTATAGAAAATCCCCTAATCGACCCTTCAAAGGTGATAATTCCATCCTTGCACACGAAACTAGGAGGAATGAAACAATTTGTCAAAGCCTTAGATAAAGAAAGAAACTGTTTTAAATACCTGGAACAAAAGTTTCCAGAAAAATCTGATGCGAAACTAAAAGAAGGGGTTTTTGACGGACCACAAATTCGCAAATTGTTAAAAGATGAGCAATTTATCACCAAGATGAATAAAAAGGAGAAAGCCGCATGGCTAAGTTTTAAAGCAGTTGTCGAAAATTTTATGGGTAATCACAAGAGTGAAAATTGGGAGCAAATAGTTAGTGATATGATTAAAAATTTTGGTAAGTTGGGATGCTTAATGAGCATAAAGATGCATTACTTAGACTCGCATCGGGATCGATTCCCTGAAAATTTGGGAGATTACAATGAAGAACAAGGAGAACGATTCCATCAAGATCTTAAAGAATTTGAGCGTCGTTATCAAGGAAGATGGAATGTAAATATGATGTCCGACTACTGTTGGATGCTGAAAAGGGATATTGTACCTGGAGGCACCAATTTGAAACGAAAACCATTACACAGATCCTTTGAGGACAAAAGAATGCGCTACCATAAAAGGACGTGAATACCTTACTTATGTATATAAGAATTTCCATTTCGAGTTTTGAAAATCTAACTTCAGATTCGTAATCAGCGCCCAAAAAAACCCCTAGTTACCAAGTTTGAAGTAAATCCATTAACTTTTAAAATATTCGTCCGCCATATTGGATCCGCCATTTTGAATTTTGAAAATCTAACTTTAAATTCGTCATCAGCGACCCAAAAAACCCCTAGTTACCAAGTTTGAAGTAAATCCATTAATTTAAGAAAAAATAGCCTACCTCTCAAAATCCGACAGATTTTTTGAGGTTAGAAAAAAATCCTGACGTGATGGAGCAAAACGGACTTCGGATTCGTGTTCAGCGCGTCAAAATACATAGGAAATGACTAGTCTGGTCTGCCGCGCACGACACTTTTTTTTGTGGTGCTGTGTTATTTTTCCTATGTTTGGGGCGTTTGTTATTAATTTATATAAACAATTATTTTAAAAAAATTTATTACTTGTATGTTTTTTATTTTGATACTGTGATCCATGGTGAAGAAAATAAGCCTAACTGGATTTAAACATATTAATATTTAAAAAAGTTACAAGGGTTTTTCTAAGTTAAAATTTAACTGCTGTTTTCTCGAAAACTTGTTTTCTCACGTAAGGTCCCATTTTACTTTCCAGGTCACATATGATAAAGATTAAAATCTCCTCTTTAAATGGAGACTAAGCAGCTTAAAAAATATTAAACATTTCGAAAGTTATTGGAGATTTTAAGAAGGTCTGCACGTTTGACTAGCAAACCATTATTTAAGAAAAAAGTCGCATTACGCCTCGTACCCAGGACCTAATAGGCGCTTCATAAAAAACTAGCCTGATTTTTTTAAACTAGAGTAGAATCAAAAAGAATAAAAACTACTGTATCATCCTTAAATCAGTCATTAATTAAAAATTCCTTTCATATTATTTAAATATTTATTTTTAAGGAGTTATGTTTTTTAAATGTGTTATTTTTAATTTACCAAAATTCTTATTTGTATTTATTTATTTAATCTTATATGAAGAATCTCGATAATCTAATAATCGGGCCCGTCTTTTAACAATGCGACTGTTTTGCTTGAATGATGGTTCGCTAGTCGAACGTGCCTTTTTTATTTTCTAAAATCTTTTTTACATTTCCAGTATCATTTAAACCGCCTAATATTTTTTTAACGTCTTAGTTCACATTTAAAAAAAAGATTTTAAATATTATTATGTGTGAATTTTAATTTTTTAAACCTCGTAGGAAAGCCAAAACTTGAAGCTGGATAATGGAATTTTAAAAAATCAGAAAATTATACATTTTTTCTCACACTCTAACTTAACTTAGTTTCTATTTAACAAATAGTTTACAACTACTTCAATTTCAAACATGAAGAAATTTGTACAGGCGTATACTAATTTTCTCCTTATAACCCAGAAGTCAATAAAGTACCCATTATTGCCCTAGGACTACAATAAAGTGTATTTTATTGACCTGTGAGCTGGTCAATAAGGAACTCCTTATTATCCTAGGGCAATAATGGACACTTTATTGACTGGGTTATTTGGAAGAATTTAGCATGCACCAGAACAGGTAGCATAGAGTGACCATAATATGCCTGAGTTACATAATTATGCAATTGTACCTTAATGTATTATTCTTAGGATTTCTAAATATATTTTTATAAGTGTGCATTATTGTCAAGGTTGGTTAACTTGCACAAAAAAACTAGTTGAAAAACAATTATTAAGTTGATTTTCTTACCTTTAGACCGATTTAAACATTTGACAAAATCAGGTACATAAGTTCCTAATAAGACCTCCATGCACCCTGCCACGCGGGACAGTACATTATGGGGCTTAACCACATTTTTTTTATAAAACGCCGCGCTAAAATCCCATAATATATTATTTTTCTTATTTATTGATGATTTTACCAATATTTATTTACTTATGTCTTTAGTTTTTTAATAACTTAAATTTCTAAATAAAATTGACTGAATATATCTCATGTACGCTGCCCGGATCCCTTACTGAAATGACGAAAATATATTCAATTCTGATTAACTGTAATCTGTGGAAAAACTCAATATATTTTACCATTTAATTTCTTTATTCCTTTAATTACAGAATTGACAGTTTGTAAAATTAAGAGAATTCCTTGGACTATAGAAGAAAAGGAAGTTGTCATTGAAAACATGGGAGAATTGGAAAGTTTGCAAAAGCTACCATCACTTTCACAATGTCAAAAGCTAATTATTGATAACTATGATGTGTTAAAAGACCGCACTCCTCAACAATTGAAGGCATGGATCGACAATCAAAGAAGGGAAGAGTCAAGAAAGATGAAAAGAGAAACAAGTGAATAAATTAGTTAAATGTTCGTTTGAAATTAGTGCTTGAGGAACATTTCACTTTAATTGGAATTCACCTGAAGAATATTGTTTTATTATTTTTGTTTTTTGAAAAAAAACAATTTCTTTTAAAGATTTTTAAAAAAGTTTGTTTTAAAAAACATTAAGACTAACATGAAAAGCTTTTATACTTAAAAGTTAAAGTTACATTTGATTTCAGTAAATTCTTTTAACAAATTTTGTTAAGAATTCATTGTTTTGCCTAGTTAAAAATATCTAAAGTAATATTGAGTTTTTAAGTCTTATTCGATGCGTTTAAAGTTGAATTAACAATTATACTTTTTAAAAGAATATATGGATATTCGAGTCTTAAAATTAGATAAAGTGCATACAGTCAAAATTTAAAAAATTATATTTTTCTGATTTAAAGAAAGTAAAAAATTAGAATATCAACTTATCATTGAGGTGGAATGCCATGATAAAGTAAAAACGTTGAAGTATTAATTCAATAAAAATTCTCTATTAATTATTTCCATTATGTCCTTAAGAATTCTTTAAAAAAAAGTTTATGTTATCTGCGTTTTATATCCGCCATTTGGAATTTTGAAAATCTGATGTCAGATTCGTAATCAGCAACCCCAAAAATCCCCACGTAATGAATTTCAGGCAAATTTAGATATAAATTTCTAAATTTTTGTTCGCCATATTAGATCCGCCATTTTGAATTTTGAAAATATGATGTCACATTCGTAATCAGCAACCCCAAAAACCTCCTAGCAACATGTACCGAGTAAATCTGATAAGTTTGCAAACTGTTTCAAGCGAATCTATTTGCTTCTTACATTTTTTTGGCGCCATATTGGATCCGTTATTTTGAATTTTGGAATTCTGATAGCAGATTCGTAATCAGCGACCTCAAAAACCACCGAGTAACGAATACTTCATATGCAGAAGTATGAATATCGGTTTGTTAACTGTGGGGCTCAAAGAAAAAGTGGTATAAAATAACAGTGCGAGCAAAAGTGAGTTAACTTTTCTGACGGGTAAGAATGGGCCAGATGAATGCTGCGAGGAAAAACAGAATTTCTTTCGAGCGCGAGCAAAAGCGGGCTAAATGGCTATCCCATTTTTGCTCTTAGTCAAAAGTTGATCCGCTTTTGCTCGCACCGTGAAGTCTATAGTAATGTCGAGATACGAGCCGTCGCTACATTTTGACAATTTGACGTTTTATTCCTTTTCGTTTAATTTACTTATATTTAATTGTTTTAATGCGTGAATAATAGGTAATAATAATTATAAATTATTATTTTATTTTTTTATTATATATTATATATTAATTATATATATTATATATTAATAATATATATATATATATATAATAATATATATATATATATATATATATATATATATATATATATATATATATATGTATAGACTGTACGTTGCTGCCTCCGAAATAAATATACAATAGACGAAGTCGCCTCATATATAACGTTGTCACCTCCGAAATCGGAGGTGACAACGTTTTGCTGTATTTTCAATGCAGATCGACGTATAAGAGCGTTTTAAAACATTTGCCGAAAATACGTATGGAGGTGACAAAGTTAATTATTTATCTGCAGTGACGGCATCCTAGTTTGAGTATATATCACCGGCGCTAGTATCGCTATACCTTGCGGTACGTACGCGACGTTGTCACCTCTGTTATATATTTCATTAAACACTGATATAGCCGTATCGTTCTCGCCTCTGAAATCTGGCAACACTGTACAAGACTTTTAACCATGTCTAGAAGTTTCTGTTCACTAACTGAATTTTGGAAATTAATGTAAAGCATGCACTTGTGGATAATAAATCCATTTTTCAATATCTTACCTGTCACTTATATTACAAAATTTGTTATACTGTTTGGTTAGTAATAATAATATTTATATTATAATAATTTATAATATAATTTCATTATTATTAAATTTAAAATAATTTTATTACTACTGCATATATATATATTACAGTTTTTAAATCATATAGGTAATTTTACTACTGAACACTAAATACTTTTGTGTTATATATATATAGAAAATTAGGGTAGAGTGGGGTAAAAAAGCCACATTTTTACTTTTGATGTTGTAAAATCTGTATTAAAAATTTTTTTCTCAAATTTCCAATTGTTATTGAAAGTTTAGTTATCAAGCTTGAAAATTCTTGACGGAAATATTTTTTATCTCATGAAAGGACTAAGTTATAAGAGTTTTACGAAAGCACTGTAAGTGGCTTTTTTGCACCACCTGGTGGGGTGAAAAAGCCACCCTACGATTTTAGCAAAACATGTTATCAATTTAGGTATTTTTATAGTTTCCCTTTATTTATATGACAAATAGTCTTATTTGAAAAATATTCTAATAATTATGAAAGAGTTTTTAGCAAGCAAAATTGAAAATTATATTAAGTTTACCTGTTTTCCATTTGCACTGCCAATTTTTCGTACCTTTTTTAGAAGTTCTCTTTAAGTTTTACCTCAGATAACATATTTCGTTGCAACCGTTTATTCATTGTTTATTTTTTAAATGCACTTTGAACTACTTTTTCGTCGTGTTTAATTTATTTTATTAAATAAACACGAGACATTTTGTAAAATAAGAAGGTTAGTTTAAATAGAAAACAAGTGAATTTCACAAAATATTCAATGGATTTTTTGCCCTGGCTTTTTTACACCCAAGACCAGTTATTAAAAAAAGCAAAAATAAATTGTTAATTCAGTTCAATTTCCAAAAATTAACATTGTATACGTTTTCGGTATACTTTTCTCCTTATGTATAAACATTTACTTTTATTATTCGTTCACTTAATCAAATTGTAATATGTTTGCAAAGTTCACCAAAATGTTTTCAAAAAAGCAACAAAAAATTAAAATTACAATAAAAACAATATTAATATAGGTACAACATTCAAATTAGATTCAAAAGTTGCGTATTACCTAATAGTATTTATATTCTAAACAGCTGATAAATCGGCTTAATAGTTTTTAAATAAAACTCAAATGGCTTCTTTACCCCACTCTACCCTATTATTTTTTACTTTGCACAGTAAAGTTTTATTTAAACTCGAATAATATAATTTTAATATTTTTATCTTGGAGTCAGCATTTTTTTGTTATTATTTAATCAATAAGAATTTGAAAAATAATTCTGAGTTCCATAAATTTCATTATTTTAAATAATTTATTTAGGTATTTTGAAAATAATTGATTAAAAAAATATTTAAATTATAGTACTTATATTATCAACTTAAAAATTGATCATTCTCTCTAAAGAATAAGTAAATATGCACTTATTCATGTTTCAAAACTCTTCTACATAAGAAATAAGTGCATGTATACTTAAAATAAGTGAAATTCCACTTGTTTCAAGTGTAAATACACTTAAGTTTTTACGTTTTGAATTATTCATATTCAGAGAGTTCTTTAATTTATTGTGAATATAGACTATGAACGCTGAGATGCTTTTTGTATAAAATCGAAAAATTTAAAAATATGAAAATTAAAGTCGAATATCTTGCTATGGAATAAATTCATATTTGATTTTAGGGAAGTATTTGAAATCAATTACTTTAAGTTCTTTGTTGTTTTGAAGATAAATATAAAAAATAAATATAAAATATAATTAAAATATAAAATATATGTTTAGGTTTATTTAAAAAATGAATTAACATTTTGAAATATCAATTTAAAACAATTATTACTTTGATTTATTTTTAAATAAATCAGTTATAGGTTATATATAATTACTTGTTAACCTTTATTTTACTACTGTTTCTAATAAAAATTTTTATTTTAATTAATTAGGGATTAAAAATGAATTTGTTTCAAAACTTAATAAATGCATTGCTATACAGTCAACCAAACGTTTGTAAGATTCAACCAAATAATTTCTTCCAATACGTTTATTTGTATTAACCAAATGGTTATTACACTTAACAAAAAATTTTTATTTAATATAACTAAAAAATTTGTTTATTTTAAGAGAAAAGATTTGTTTGATTCAAATAAATACTTTTAGTAAACGTATTTGGTTTATTTAAATAAATATTTTTGTTTACTTAATTTTGTTATTTATTTTCCTCTAATAATATTTGAATTTCCTAATTTAATATTTTCTAGTACATATTATTGGTTAATTTATAATTTATTATATAATCATTGATATTTTAAAATTAAACCTATAATAAATCATAAATTAACCAATAATATGTATACTCGAAAATATTAAATTAGGAAACTCAAACAGTATTAGAGGAAAATAAATAACAATTAAGTAAAATATTATATATTTCTTCATAAAAGCAAAATTACTTAATAATAAAAAAAACATTTAAAATATTACATTAAACATATTATATGATTTTTATACATGTTCTCAGAGAAAAGTTTATTCGAAACAACCAACTGAAAACTTCACAAAACATTTTTGTAAATATTCTTCTCACTGGTACAAATTAAATATGCAGTAAGTCTAAAATGAACACAATGTATAATTTATTTAACCGACACTTATAATTTTGTTTCTTTGTTTTACCGATTTAACTAATAAATTTGACGCAAACGCGGACTGTAGACAAGTGAGATCGCCATTTTTTAATTCACACACGTACTTTTTGATACAAGCAAATATTTTTGTTTGACTCAAATAAAATGATTTGGTTAAATCAAAAAAAATTTGTGTGTTGTGTCGAACAAATTGTATTTAACTAAACAATATTCTCTATTCAAAACACAAATTTGGTTAAATAAAACAAACAACTTTTAATAAAAAATTTCTTTCCAATTACCAAACAAATTATACGTATTTATTAAAATAAACAAAATTTTTATTTAAATCAACAAAATTGTTTTATCGTGACAAATACAATTTGGCGGATAAGTCATTACACATAATTCTCATTTAACATAAAATTCAGTTGTCATAGATTCCATTTTACAAAGATCACTTGACATGAAAGTGAAGGAGCGAATTTCAAAATTGTCGAATCACAATGTTGTTGATAATATCTAATTGGTTACTTTTAAAATTCGCGCCGATATTTTTATGTAAAATGTAATTTGTGTAAAATGATTTTATGTCAAATGAGAATTTTATAAATGATTTTTATGTCAAATTTAATTTATGTCAAATGACTTTTATAACAAATGAGAATGGAAGCATTGGGTGCAAGAAGGGCGTATCACAAAAAACCTTAAGTTTTCAAACTTTAATAGCTCAAAAACTGTACATGCAAATTAAATATACTTTTTTTTAATTAATTAGTCTATTGAACTATCAAATTCAAGTGTAAAATAAGGGGAAAATTGTAATTAAATAATAAATAATAATGTTTTTCAAAAACAGTTTATTTAGCTAACGCCCTTCTTGCACCCAATGCTTCATATTATGTTAAATGTCTTTTATGTCAAATAAACTTTATGTAAAATGAAATTTATGTTAAATGAGAATATCTTGAAAAATATTACTTTTTTCGACTTTTACTAAAAAATGCGATTTTTTCGACTTTTTCTAAAAAAATGCGACTTTTTCAACTTTTTTTCTTGTCTTAAAAAAATATTTGGGTCAGAATTTCTCAAACAGATCACCTAAAACTAAAAAATTTTCTTTTTTAACGAAAATATTCTTTTTTACTCTTAATATGGTTAAGAAGAATCCCTGAAAATATTAAGCCAAAAAATTGTCTTTGTAAAAGTTCTTAACAATTAAAATTTTTAATACTGCTAAATTAACAAATTTTTTCTCAATTTTTTGGCTTAATATTTTCAGGGATTCTTCTTAACCATATTAAGAGTAAAAAAAATATTTTGGTTCAAAAATAAAATTTTTTAGATTTAGGTGATCCGTTTGAGAAATTCTGACCCATTATTAATATTTGTTGAAAAACCGTTTCTTAAATAAGAAAATTATTATTGATTTTATTAATTACTGTTATTCTAACATTATTATCATAATAATGTATTTCGTTTGTAAACTTTTATGCGTAAAATTGATATATATCATTTTATTTTCTAAAATTTTTGATAATATATTAGATAACTTTTTATGTCAAAATTTTGTTATTCAATTGCAATAATAAACCCTATGTTCGTAGTGTACATTGTTCTGTTATTTTATTTGGAAATATTTAAACCACATTTCTCTTTAAATATTTAATAAATTGAGCTGAAATTTTGTAAGAAAGTCTAAAATATAATAAAGAAGGGCAGTAATGTGCAACAGTTTTAATAATTAAAAAATAAATTATAATAAAACATTTGAAATCGGTAAAGACGAGAAATTGATTAGAAGTGACTGTGACAACTGATAATTTTAAAGTAATTTGTAATAATTGATTTTAAAAATATTTAAACTTTTGCACATCACTGCCCTTCTTTATTGTATTTTAGACTTTTGTACAAAATTTCAGATCAATTTATTAAATATTTTAAGAGAAAAGTGATCGAAAAAATTACCATTGAAAGCCTAACAATCACATGCTGTTAAAATCGACTTTTTTGACTTTTTTAAAGATTATAATCGACTTTTTTCAAAAACTATAAAAGTCGATCCGAGGCCTGCAAATGAATTTTAGGACAAAATAAAATTCATTAAATGTATATTATGTCAAATGACGTATGATGTTAAACAAATTTTACCTCAAATTAATTTTCTGTCAAATAACACTTATGTCAATTGAAATATATGTCAAGTGATTTTTATATGAAATAAAATTCAAGTCAATTGTATTATTACGTTAAATGGAAATTATGCTAAATGATTTACAAAAGGTTCGATTTTGTAAAAAATTATAATTAATGTATTTAGTGAAATAAAAACTTTAAAAATAATTCTTGAATTTTTTATCAGTAAATAAAAAATACTTTTCCAATCAAATATATTTTTCAAACATTTAATAATATAAAGCAATTCAGAATATTTTATAAAAATGAATACTGATAAACACAAAAACTTCTTAGCAAATTTTAATTAACTACCAAAAAAATTAAATAATTTATCAACATTCTTTAAATAAATAACTGAATTTAAAATAATTTATCAAAAAACCTAAATGATTAACAATTAAATACAAAAAATTTAAATTATTAAATCTTAAATAAAAAAGTTATAAATTTTAAAAGTTAAATAAATTGAGATTCTTAGTGATTCTAAAGTACCTAGATCTTATAGCCTCAGTGTTAAACTCAACATAAAGCATAAGAAATACGTCACACCTCCCTAATACCTGTGGCAACAACGCTAGAGGTGAGTACGTATTGAAATTAACGCGCTTCCAAATATACAACGGAGGTCTCAACGTTCATGTTATACTTACAAAATGTATAAAAAAAAAAAATAAAAAATCATTACCCCTCTCTTGAAAAACGTGTTTAATGGGTCCCCCTTAACACATATATACAAGAAAAATTTTGATATTTCCATGGGAAATAGTGGAGGCGAGAACGTAGGACACACTACACGGAGGTGACAGCGCACAGCCTATACATATATATATATATATATATATATATATATATATATATAATATTTTTATTATATTATTTTTATTTAATAATTATAAATTATTATTTTGTTAATATTACGTTTGATTCCATTTCGTTTATTTTACTTTTATTTAATTGTTTCAATGTGTGAATAATAAAATAAGAATAAATAATAAAAATAATAATAATAATGTGTGAATATTGATAGAATATTCCTTTAAAGTGAACAGAATATTTCTTCCAAAACTTATTTTTAATATTTTGTTGTTGTTGAAAAATTTGTTAGTTACATTAAAAATATGATCATGTTATTTATTTATTTATTTATTTATATGTAGGTAAATAATTTCCTAATATTTTTCAAGTTTTTAACATGCTAATTTTTACTGAAAAACTTTTTCATTTTTCTCGAACATTTTTCTCGAAAAATTATTTTCAAAAGGTTGTTAAATAACAAATTTTAATAATTGAAATTAACAAAAAATTTCAAGTCAAAATTCCTAAACATTATAACTCTATTTCTTCCAAAGTTCAATTATTAAAATTTTTTTAATAAAAGTTTAGTTTCATAAGTCAATTTCAATTATTGTAATACAATTTTTTAGAAATTCAATTATGTTTAAAAAATCGCATTAAAAATTCCTTAAAATGTAATTACTGACCTAAATTTGTAAAAAAAGTAAGTATTTCAAATATACAAAAATTTGTATTTCAAATTTCCTACATTTCTATTATTTACAAACTTTTTAACAAAAATTATATTTCAAATTAATTATTTTCAAAAAATTATAGTATGAAATTTAAGGCAAATTTTTAGCAATTAAAATTTACAAATATTCGTAGTTTAATTTTTCTAAAATTCAATTTTTATTAAATATACATTAGAATTTAGATTGAAATTTTAAATAATTAAATTTTAATGTGCCTGAAGTTGCCATCGATGCTCAGCATCGAAATTTTTTTTTCATCAGACCATCAATTTTTTTGCATTTTCGTACTCAAGTAGGTACCCAATAAATACCTAATAAGTTTCGTCCTATTATCGGTAGGGGAAAGTTGTCAAATCAACCCCTAAATTTAAAAAAATAAAAAAAATAGGAAAAAATTGTTATTTAAAAACTAATAACGAGACCATAAATTTTATTGCATAAAATGCATTCACTCGATGCCCAATGAATACAAAAAAATTTTGACCCGCAAGTCGATAGGGGAAAGTTGACATTTTCAACCCTTAATATTTAAAAAATCGAAAAAAAATTACAAAAAAATTTATTAAAATTACAATTATCTTTTGACCACACGGAAAAGTTTTCGGGCGAGCTGCGTTCTCCGCGCGTAGAGAAGGTTTCCTAAAAGAGAGAAGGCATATCGCCTTGTAAATGGGTGAGCTTCTCTCTCTACTGGGAACGCTGCTCACCCAGTGTTGGACGAGCTGCGCTGAAAGTCGCCCCAAAACTTTTCCGTGCAGGGATTTTCTTTTTGTTTATTGCTTCTACATACTCCACTAATAAGTAAAAATAATTTCAGAAAAATTGCCGCCCGGAAAACTTGATTTTTCTGCCCGTAAATCCCTGGTCAAAAGATAACTGTAATTTTAACAAATTTTTTTCTAATTTTTTTTTCAATTTTTCGGGCAGAAAAATCAAGTTTTCCGGGCGGCGATTTTTCTGAAATTATTTTTGCTTATTAGTGGAGTATGTAGAAGCAATAAACAAAAAGAAAATCGCTGGTCAAAGAATAACTGCAATTTTAATAAAGTTTTTTGTAATTTTTTTTCGATTTTTTAAATATTAAGGGTTGAAAATGACAACTTTCCCCTATCGATTTGGGGGTCAAAATTTTTTTGTATTCATTGGGCATCGAGTGAATGAATTTTATGCAATAAAATTTATGGTCTCGTTATTAGTTTTTAAATAACAATTTTTTCCTATTTTTTTTTTATTTTTTTAAATTTAGGGGTTGATTTAACAACTTTCCCCTATCGATAATAGCACTGCAAAAATAAGTGTCTTATTTAATATCTTAAAATAAGATGTAAGATGGAAAAATGGTATCTTACATCTTAAAATAAGATGTTTTCTAAAGTATCTTACTGATTTTTAAGATGTTTTATACGTCTTAGATATTTCTTCTATCTTAAAAAAGTAAGATACTTCTGTAAGTTTTTTAAAGTATCTTAAATTAAGATGTTTCTGTCTCAATAAGATGTTTAGCGATAAGATACTTGTGAATTGTAAGATGCGAAAAAATTTTAAGTTACTAAAAACTAAGATACATAAAATGTCTTACATATAAGCTCATAGTTAACCTCAAAACTTTTTTCCCGAAAAATATGCTGAAAATATGTACGAAGATGCTTTTAGTATCTTAAATTAAGATATTTTAAATGACTAAAAAGTGACTACAATAACATCTTAGAAATGACTACCAAAACATCTTAAATAAGATACTTCTTTTTGCAGTGAGGACGAAACTTATTAGGTATTTATTGGGTACCTACTTGAGTAAGAAAATGCAAAAAAATTGATGGTCTGCTGAAAAAAAATTTTCGATGCTGAGCATCGATGGCAACTTCAGGCACATAAATTTTAGACTTATTAAAATTTGAAAGAATTGAATTTTTTTATTTAATATACAATATATTTATTTAAAAAAAATTAATTTTAATTTGTTTAAAATTTAAAGTAATTAAATCTTCTTGTCTGATTGTAAAGTAATTGAATCTAAATTTAAATACCTAAAACTTGAAATAATTATATTATTCTTAAATTAAAATTTTAAAAAATTGAATTTGTTAATTAATTTTGAAATAATATCATTATAAGTATTAAAGTAGTAATAATATAAAATATATGGGAAGAGTGAAACGGGCAAAAATGAATCTTAAAATGAGTGCGGGCAAAAAGGGAATATATCTGTATCCCTTTCTTGCGCGCAGTGAAATCTTATCCCGCTTTTGCTCGCAGCCAAAAGTAATTCGTTTTTCCTCGTAGCGTAACATTTGTTTCGTTCTTCCGCGCTTACGAAAACTTGACTCACTTTTGCTTGCACTGTTATTTTATACCACTTTTACTTTGAGCCCCTCAACTATAAGAACGTTTTTCTCGAAAACTTAATTTTGGACGTAAGGTCCCTTTTAACATTCCAGGTCACATATAATTAATTAGATATTAATATTAATAATATATAAATAATAAATATATCTTATTTATTTATTTTTTTTTTTTTTTGCTTAGGGACTTTTGGGAAATCTGCCTACAGATACCTTGGATTCCGCACTCCAAGGTTATGTGGGGTTGGTACAATGAAACAAAAGAAAATATTAAAAAAAAGATAAATACATAAATGTTATAATAAATTTAATAAACTGGCGACCTACTACCAGCCCGACCCACTAAAACCCGTAACCCTTCTTCTGGAGCCCTTTACCCTCCCTCGGAACTGTCGTAAGACTTTAGCCTTCGAGGGTGGCGCTCCAACTCTGTCGCTAATGCGACCTTTTCCCTTTCTCTGCGGTCCTCCTGCGTCCGTAGTTAAAAAAATGATTAAAACTATTACAAAGTCCAAGCGGAATTCACAGCACAAAAATAATTTTAAAAAAACAAATATTTTAAGAAGTGTAAAAAGTCAAAAGATAAAATTGTAAACGGATATAAAAAAGAAAAGAAAAAAAAAGTAAACACGTATATAATGTTGAAAAGATAAAACTGTTTAAAGACGAATAAAAAACACAAAACAAATTAAACAAAAAAATGTATAAGGACAAATAAATCACAAAATAAATTAATAAAAAACAAACAAACAAATTAAAAGCTGTTTAAATCACGCTTTTTGGCTCCTTTTAATACTTCTTATTTGCTTTTAGTTCTTGCGAGAGTCTTCTTCGCCTCCTCAAGGGCCGTCCTGAAGACTCCGCATCCTCCACTTCCTGCAATATGGGTGGTTAACACCTTATTGCCAATCTTTTCCTTGCACAAAAAGCAACTTGAGTTGTTTTTACAGTTGGAGAACCTGTGACCGGCCTCACCGCATTTAAAGCACGCAGCCGATCTGTACTCCTTCTGGCATTTGGCTCCAATATGGCCGTATCCCAGGCATCGATGACACCGGACGACCATTACTCTTCTTTTGATTGGGCAACACATAAAACCAATTTTTACGTGTCCCAATTTCTCCATCCTGTTCGCCTCTTCCAGGTTGGTGACTACAACCGCGAGCTTCATCCCTCGGCGGTTGGGTCCTAAGACCGTCACTCTCCTGTTTACTGGCTTACCCATTGCTTCAGACAACACTTGTTGCACCTCAGCTTCTTGGGTAAGGCAATCCAAATCACGGATCTCGAGTGTAACTCTTCGATCCAATGACTGCACCTTACCCATGCTTCCAACCGCCTTGGTGACCTCAGCGGTGATAATAAAGAAACAAAATGATTATATTAATTTTATTTAATAAAAAGACTTTAAAGTGGCTACATACTAATTACTTATTTTACTTATTTGTACATTGCATGTATTTTCGTTAATTTAGTATATAATTTTTTATTTTTAATTACGTTAATTACGTTAATAAGTATATAATATTTTAATTAAAATAATTATAAAAATTATAATGATTAAATTTAAAAAGAAAAAATATTAATAATCATAATCAAAATAATTATTTACTTTTATTCAGTTTCTTTTAAAAAAAATTAATTTTCAAGAAAAAATATTTAAAACCTACAAAAATTTATTTGTTTGTACAATTTGCACATATAATTCAAATTTTTTATCATATCGCTTGAATAGTTTTTTTTAAAAATGATTTAATTTTAATATAATATACAAGGTGGTCACAAGTTTTAGTTTATCAATTTCCCTGACAATTTACTGACATTAACATTATTTTCCCTATCGAAATTATTTTTACAGGAAAATATGAATGTTTACGGAAAATGAGTAAAATTTATTCGAATTTGAATAATTTCTAAAAATTACAATTATAATCCTTCCTGAATTCAATTATTTTCTACAATTTTTTCAACTAAATTTCATCTATGAATCAAATAATTTAAATAATTTTCCACAAGTTCTTCTAGAATTCAATTATTTAAATACAAAAACTCAATTTTTTTATAATAAAATGTAACTCTCCATAATTTTTTCTTAAGAATATAATGTTTTCAAAAAATCATAAAGAAATTCTTACAATTAATTTTTTAAAAAACATTTTTAAATAATTTTTAAAAGATAATAGTTTTTCAATTTTGCAAAATTTCCAAAGAATTAAAATTTGGTAAAATCTTTTAAAAATAATTGAATTTTTAAAAAATATTGATAAAAATCGTCAAATTTTTGAAGAATTTTTATTAAAATCAGGACCATGATTTCTATAAAATTTTAATAAGTCCAAAAAGTAAATTTTCATAAATTTTTATTTACATTGTTTGAAAATAAGTGAATATTAAAAAATTATTATAAAACAATTGTAATAATAAGTTTTTAAAAATATTTTAATTTAATTTTTCGAAAATAATTTAATTTCTAAAAAGAATTTTTGTATAATTTACAAAAACTAATTAATTTTTTTTGATAAATTTCAATTAAATATTTTGAACATGATTGTTTTCTCCAAAAATGTAAAAAATAATTCTAAAATATTATTATTTTTTAATTTATTTCAATTTTTGGGACCAACTGTGATGCCTGTGAATTGAAAAGAAATAAAAATAACAATTAATTTTACTTTCAAAATAATATTTTTTTATTTAAAAAATGGTTTCTTTTTATATTTATAAAATCTTTTTTATAATAATAATAATAAAGTATATTTAAAATAACATTAAATAAACACTCTCTATCCGGTATACTCGCTATATTTTTAATTACATTCTTTTCAAAAGCGAGTCTAAAGCAGATGCTTCATCTTCATTTAATAAACTGTCTTTGCCTTTCTGAAAAAATATAAAAATTCACATATTATTACAATATATATATATATAATATATATAATATATATAATATATATATATATATATATATAATATATTTTTTTTTTTAGTATTCATATATTGCTGAAAACGTTGAACGAAAAATTTTTGGTGGACGAAGGAAGCATTTTAATATAATATAAGAATATAAGATAAGATTTTTCTAACCATTTTTGTTTTTCTAAACCTTTTACATAAACGGTAGGTGTACCTATTAGTACTTTTTTTATTATAGGTTGTAATTCTTCATAAGATACGTCACCAGCAGCCCAATCGATACCATGATAATTATTTTTAAGCCATCGATTCTCACATTTGTATCTTGCAGGCAATCGACTCCAGGCATATGGCATATTGATGAGCATCTTGTTGAAGTGGTAGAATCGCCAACTCTTTAATGACAAACTCGTTGTATGGTCTCTTGAAGCACTGAATATCTACGACGTACGCCATGGTATCTGAAATAGAATAATGACTCAAGCCTTAGAGAGACGCTCTCTTTATAGCCTTTCCCCCACCACTCCAAATACCCCCACTACCAATGTCGTCTATGATTGGTCATTATTTCCACCAATCACGTTACTTTTTTTAACAACGCCGCTGATTGGTGTATACTGTATAATGCGGTCGTGAATTATAAGGCAATATGCAGCTGTATTGGCTGGAAAATTTACACTTGCTTCAAATTCCAATCGCACATCTACAGATGCTTGCTTCAGAAATTCATTTTGTTTTGAGCAGTCAATAACAGCCAATGGTGCATAATCTTTAAAGTTATTTCTAGTTAATAAAGGTTCAGATTCTTTTCCATAGTAGGATGGTTGAAAATTACAATACATTTCATATAGTATGGAAAATTTGTTTTGAGTAAAATTTAAATCTCCATAAGGATAGTACTGTGAGTTTAAGAAAAGTTTAACATTGAGAAGATTACAGGTATCAAATAAATTTGCATACCTTCCTTGATCTCCTTTTCGATTTGTTTGAAAACCAAGGTTTTTTTTTTATCGAGGTTTTTCAACTTGTGTTGAAGTTTTTACAGTCCACACGTGCTTTTAAGTGGCAGGAGTCATAGGATACTCATACAAATCCCATGATCTAAAACTCATTGTTGTAAGTGAGTCTTTTTTAATGAATTTCAATAATTCAATTTTTTGGCGATCATTTACCATTAAATATGGAATCAACCATTCAACTTTATTAATTAAAATTTTAAATTCTTCACGCTCAGCTGCTCCAATGTTTACTACAGCATTAAGATCAGTACGAGATCTTGTTAAAATAAGTCCATGTTTTGCATTTACAACAATCTTTCGATAGTCTTCAGCAAAATCAATAATCATACTTAGTGGAATATATATATATATATATATATATATATATATATATATATATATATATATATATATATATATATATATTTAATTATATGTATTTAATATTATATTATATTATTATTATTATATTATATTTTATATGTATTTTATTTTAATTTATATGTATTTAATTATATGTATTTAATTCAATTTTAATTACTATACACTGCCTACGATAAGGTTTCGTCAACAAATTACGTAACAGGTTTTTAGCCCAATTTGGACTTCCTCCCTCCCCCTTCTAACAGGAAGTATCAATAGAATAATAAACCCCCTCATTTTAAATTACGTAACAATTTGCATACCCCCTAATTATTTTTTGCAAAATAATTTTTGTTTTAATAGCTTTAATCTTACATAAATAAAGTAACTTAAGTAATTAAGGGGTAATACTACCATGTATGAAGTAAATTTTCTGTCATTTTTTGTGAGAAAAGATATAAATAATTTATTAATGTTTGGGTATTTACATATAAAAATACATATCTGAAAGTATTTAAAAATATATTAAAACATTTTTTCATTACATTTAAATATTTTTTTACAGACTTTAAGATATGTATTTTTATATGTACCTAAATACACAAACATTAATAGATTTTAATGCTTCTTTTTATTAATTAAATAATTATGTAAATTTTTCGCCCCAGTGAGGGTTATGACCACTATGACCCTCCCCCTGGATAAGACACTGCCCCCTTCCCCCCTATGTCACAATTAGTAACAATTTATTAAACCCCCTCCCCTTAAAATGTGTTACGTAATTTCTAGATGAAGCCTAAAGTAAGAAACTGTATACAAACGGTTTAAGACTTTTCAGAGTTGAGGGAATTTAGCAGTTTCTTACGATAAGCAGAAAAAATAACGCTAATATCCGCAACAGTATTTACCTGGGAAAAGGAAGAATTAAAAGATTCAATAAAAACTGTCTCATAATGCATACGGACATTTATAGTTAACTGAGTAAGCAGAGGTTCAAAATTTAATTTTTAGATTAAATATAAATGAAATTGATTTGTTATTATAAATATATTTCATATATATAATAAATTTTTTCTCAAAATGAAATTTTCAAAAATTTCAAATTTAATAACATGATAATTATTCTAACAAATCATATCTCAGGATATCTTATAGACGTCCAAAGCTTGTCAGGAAATTAGGATATCCGTAGGATACTTTCAAAATATATTTTAACGTCCCTATGACATCCTTTAGATATCATAGTATCCAGAAATTATATGGACCGCTATAGGATATTCTGAATATCTAGATGCTATCACGACAATTAATAATTAAAATCAAACTAAAAATACCAATATTCACAGTGAAGCAGAATTTCCACAACTGTAGAAAATGTAAGAGAAATGTTCAAGTTACAAAATCAGTGTGTACTGATTTTATTCTGAAATTCCAGGTTTAAGATTAAATTATTATTAAATGGTTTTAACATTTTATAAAAATGAATTTTTTACCCTCCATGTCGAAGTTCCTCCAAAGCGTTGTGAATTATAACATATCGCTTCTTATCTCGTAAACGCATTCTTTCACCTATAAGTTTTCCTTTTTGAATTTCAGCGCAGTTAATTTTCTCGTCAATAATGACATCTTTTAGCAAAACTGTTACAGCAAATATTTTTAAATCAAATTCAGACAAAAATATTTGAAAAATTGTTCTTATTTTTTAAATAAAAAAAGACATTATTTGAAAATTATTATATTAAAAAAATAAAATGTTCGTAATTAAAAATTAATTTTTAAGCTTTTGTCATTTCTAGTTTAAAATAAGTTAATAAAATATTAAATTTTAAATGCTAAAGACATTTATTGCAGCATCTAAACATATTGAAATGGAAAAATTATTTAACTTTATACACAGGTGACTGCTTAAATACTTTTTTTCCGGTTTGCACATCCTGTTTGAAAATCATGACATTTCTATCATAACCTTTATACTGCTACGTGCTGAAAAATCACGCTCAGTGCTACCCCCGATCTGTCAGACCGTTATTATCTTTTTACGATTTTTTAGTAATTTATTATTTTCTTAAGACAACTAACGTAAATATTTTTTACTTTTTAACATAAAAAAAGTCATTTTTATATTATTTTGATTCAATTTCTTTTATTTTTACATATGTTACAATACAAAATTTAACGATTTAAAAAAAAATTTGAAAAACTTGTCAACTAACAGATTTTCATAAAATATGAAGCTACTGAAAAGCTCAAGTTCTTATTATACTTTGAAAAAAAGTAATAAGCAAAGAAAATTTTTTAGCGGTCTGTCAGACCGGCCTAGCTAATTTTCAATAATTTTCACTTTTAAATTTACCTTCAAAGATTTTTCATTAAAATTTTTTATATTTCAATTACTTATTTTTTTCAAAATTTGCAATTAAAATTCTTCAAAAATGTAAATAAATATTTGAAATAAATTACATTTTACAAAATTTCAACTACTCAAAAAGGTTTTTATTATAGAAATATTTGAAAAATTTAATTATATTAAAAAATGATTGACAAACAATTTTTGAAAGATTTGTTTATAGTTATTTTTCGCATTATAAAAATCAAAATAAGTTGCACTTTCATAAATACTAAAAATTGTTGTATATTATTGCAATGTTTGGAAGAAAAGTCGAAAAAGTCGGAATTTTTTAAAATAAGTCGAGAAGATTCTCAATTTTCTTAATTTCCCTGACAAAATTTTTTTTCCTAACATTTTCCTGACTGACAAAAAATTTGTTTCCCTGACATTTCCCTGACTGTACTGACATGTGGCCACCCTGTTTGAATATAATGAAGACTTGAAGATAAATAATTTCTAATTAATAATTGATTTTCTTTCTGTATTTTTACTCAAAAAATTAAAAACATAACCTCCAATTTTTTGCTTCTTAGGTACCTTTCTTCGGAGCGTGACACATTTGTTTCTGACAACTTTGTTCATATTATTCACAAACTAATAAAATAGTGATAAAAATGCTACGGTTCACAAAAAGGCGTCCAACAATTAATTTTTTGCAGTTATTTGACTTTACATATCCCTTAATTAAATTTGTTATGTGTATAATATATACATACACAAAAACTTCCAAACTCCAGGATTCTTCCCCATTGTACGATATAATTTGCTGTTGAATGACTCACAAAAATTATTTGTGCGATGTGGCAAATGACCAACACAAATAATACTAGTTTTATTTCCCCAGTATCGTAAATATTGTACAAATTTATTTAAACTTGGATGCCAATGATTCGGATATTCTAATACTTTTTTCTTCAGAATTTTTAAACCTTCATTGAAACGCTCTGGAGGTGCCAATGCAAGGGAAAATGCCATTTTCAGAAGAGCATTATCGGCCATTTTTAGATGTAAATTTTCCCAATGTTTTTGGAGACACTATAAAATATTTTTTTATTTTTGCAATCCAAAAACTCCAAATAAAATCTAGAGCAAATGCACCAATTACTACAATTTCTCCAATTACTGTGATTCTTCGAAAAATACTATTATTAACTACTATAGAATAATATATTTGAAAAATTTTTGAAAAAATTATTTTCGACCTTACTGAATATAAAATTGTACGTAAATAAACAGATTTAAACTATTATTAATTTAATTTTTCCAGAACGAAAGTTACTTATCGCAGTAAATAGCACACTTACCCTATTGAAAATATTATTTTTTTTTACCTTAATAAAATGGAACCAACAGGCATAGATTTTACAATATGGAAATAAATTCAAAATGCTATTTTGCACTGCGGTCTCAAAGTCCATCATTACTTGCTTTAGTATATACTTCAATCTGGGACAAAGTTCTTGTAATTTAAGGAAAACTGCAGTGTACAATTTTTGAGTACGTCTTGTCATTAAGACAAATGCAGCTGTAATACTCTACAATTTAAAACAATTAAATTGAATATGATATGAATATATATTGTATAATAATAATAATATATTATTTACATTATATATGTATATATTAAAGAAAAAGATAAATTTATAAATTTTATATACTTTATCACCAATACGCATAAGAACTGTATACAACTGTGCAACTTTTGCTACTTTCGGGGGAACCTAAGGAACAAATTAAATATTTTTATTTATATATCACAGTGAAAGCAAAAAAATTTTAAATAAAAAAATACACTTTAGACATTACATATAATCTTTGTATATTAAAGCATATAGCATTAAGGGTTCATAACACTTTGTCATTTTCAAAAAAGCAATAAAATTTTTATTACGGATTTCGAAAGTAAAATATGTCAAAAATGTGGTGTAAAATTTTTAGAAAGATCCCACTACTCAAAATATATTTTTTTCAGTGCTATTTGAACGCGTAAACGGCAATGTAAGTATACAACACAAACTTTAAACGCATTTTTCTCGAAACGACATTTTTCCATGCTGCGGGATGTTTTTTTCGGAAACTACTGGACCGATTCTCAAATTTTTTTTACGAACATCGTCGTCACATGTATGGGTATCGCCGGTAGAATTGTTTAAAAATATTAATTTTTACTATTTTTTGAAACCGAAAAACTGACAAAAAAAACCTTGATTTTCGAAATTTTTTTTTAAATTGTCGCCATTTTGTTATTTTTGCATAAAAATGAAAAATTCTAGTTTGGGCGATAAGCACAGTCCTACTGAAGATAAATCAGCTTGAATTTTGAGTTTTAGATTTGCCTAACCTGAGAAATCAATCCCGCAGCTGGCATCGGTATTTTTAGCAAGTCTAAAATTATTGTTAAATTTTAAATAAACAAATAATATTTTTTTAATAAAATAAGGTTTTTTATAAAGTTAAAGAGTGTATTTATTGAACTAAAAAAATGCAGATTAATATAATCCATAGGAATCGTAAAAAAATTCTAGAAAATAGCTTCATTTTCAAGCGTGTAAAGTGGTATGAACCCTTAAAATTAATTATTTTCGTATTTACTTTAAAAGTGCCATCCATATAAAGTTCTTTTTAAAAATTTAATTGATCTATTAGGGATGTGCTCCCTAAAATTAATGCGCTATCTCCTTTTATTTCAACATATCCTTGCACTAAATGTTTCAAATTTTTATTCTTTTTTATTAATTTCATTAATTTCTTTAAATTTGAAGGTTACTTGTAACCATTTTTTAACCGCTCTCTATGCATAACTTGTTTCATAGAATTCCATGTTAAATTTATAGGCCTCCCTTTTTTAAAAAATCTATAATACAATATTAATAAACAATATTTTAATATTTAATTTGAAAATATCAATTTGTTAGCAAAAAATTTTATAATTGACATAAAAGTAAATTTTTATAAAAAAAACTTTTAATCACATATTTTTTTACTTTAAAAACAAAATTACTTTTTCCTCGATAAAATCAATTTTCGATTTTGAGGAATAAATTTCAAAAACTAATATTTCCTGATTGTGGCTTAAATTTTAAAAATTTGAATAATTATTTCAGGGTTGCTACAGGGCAGGGAATTCAGGAAAAGTCATGGATTTATATTAAAAGTACTGGAAAAAATTAAACTTATAGAATTTATAAGAAAATTCTGAATTTTGGATTTTTTTTGTTTGCTTCGCAAACTATGAAATTACCAAGAATCACAATATAAAAACTTCAATTTTTTTTCTATTTCTATAATAATTTCTTTTTAAATAACTTAATTAAATATTAAATAACTTAATTCCTGAAAAAATATCATAAAATTATTATTCATAAATTATTTAATAAATAATTGTACTTAAAAATTTCAAAATTAATTGGATTTCAAAAGAGTTATGTTTACAATCTTCATAAATAACTGAACTTTAAAGGTTTCAATTTGAAATTTTAAGAACAACTGATTCCAGAAATTTAATTATTTTCAAAAGTAATAAACTTCTTCGCATAAATTCAATTATGTTAAAAAATTTTAAAAAAATTCTAGTCAAAATATCAATTATCTTTATAAATGATAAAATTCTTCTGCAAAATTCAATTATTTTCACAAAATTTAATAAAATTCTTGTTAAAGTTTCAATTATTTTCAAAAAGATTCCTCATTTTAATTATTTTTAATATCTATTATTTTAATATAATTTTCCAAAAGAATTCAATTATTTTAACAAAATTTTAATAAAAATTTCACAGGAATTTAATTACATACTTTCTAATTTTTTATAAATTTCTTCGAACCAATTCAATTATTTTTGAGTTTTTAATAAAGTTTCTCAAAATAATTCAAATATACCTATTCAGAGAATTGAGAAAAATAGTTCAGAGAAATTCAATTATTTCGACAAATTTAATGAAAATTCTTTTAAAAATACTATCATTCAAAGAAATGGTAACAAAATTCTTGAAAAGATTTAGTTAATAAAATTGCAATTTTAATATGATTTTCCAATACAATTCAATTATTTGTAATACAACTCTTCTTAAGAATTTAATTATTTTAAAAAATTGAAATACAAGTTCTTTGCAAGAAATCAATTATTTTCATAAATAATAAAATTTTTCTCAAGAAATCATGTATTTTTAAAAGTTTTGATAAAATGTTTTATATAAATTTGAAAAATTAAAATAAAAGTGATAATAGAATAAAATTATTATCGTAAAATATAACATTCTTCCTAGGAATACAATTATTGTCAGAAATGTTTATAAAAATCTTCGAAACAATTTAATTATTTTCGTAAAAAATAAAATTCTGCGAACCAAATTAATTATTTAAGAAATATTAATCAAATTCTTTCCAAGAATTCAATTCTTTTTAAAAATAAACATTTTAAAAGGAGTTCAATTAATAAAAAAAATTTTTTTAATTCTTTGTCAGATTTCAATTATTTTTATTTTTTTAATGAAAATTCTCAATTCTATTTAATTATTTTCAAAAAGTTTTTAAAAAATTCTGAAAAATCCAATTCTTTAAAAAAGTTTTTAATAGAATTTGTTGCAAGAATTCAACTTTTTTCTCATATTAAATTTATTATAAGTTATTGAATTTCAAAAGGTTTGAATTTGAATATCTTAATTTCCATAGAAAAATAATAATGATTAATTATTTACTTAAAAAAGAAGTTATTAATGTTTTCGAATAATTTTACAATTAAAGAAATTCGTAAATAAATATAATAGAACATTTTTTTTGAGTATCTAATCATTTTTGGAGTGAATCAGAATATTCTTCAGGGTAAGGTAAAAAGTAAAAATTTTGTCTAAAAATTAGCGAAAAGTCAGGGAAAAACAAAATTAAATTTTTGTGGCAACCCTGTATTTCTTTGATTTCTATAAGTTCCAATAGTTAAATTTTTAGCTATTAGAACAATAAACATTCGAAATTTTTAAATTTAGGTCAAAATGAAACTGCCCAAAAATTAAAAAAGAATGTAACAAATTTCATTAATTAATAGATTTTAAAAACTTACTATATAAAAAATATTATGACAATGACAAAGTTATTTTTATACATTGCGGTAGAATTTGTTTTCATAACTTGTAATATATATATATAAAACTTACGATCGACGAACGTCTTTGAAAATTACATTTGTGACTGTCCACGAGAAAACAAGGCTTAGGTCCAAAAAATCAATTTTGATTTTTTTATGGTAATCGACAGATTTTATGTTGCTTTTTCAAATGCAAAAGTCAAAAGTTAAAAATATCAATTACTTTCGACAATATATCGTTTTAAAGATGGGTATGTTAAGCGTAGTTAACCTCAATCGTTGACTGTCCACGATAAAACACGGCTTAGGTCAAAAAATCAATTTGAGTTTTTATGGTAATCGACAGATTCTATGTTGCTTTTTTAAATGCAAAAGTCAGAAGTTAAAAATATCAATTACTTTCGACAATATATCGTTTTAAAGATGGATATGTCAAGCGTAGTTAACTTCAATCGTAGTACTTCAATCGCTCGCCCTGTGAAATTCACGTTTGGGAGCTAAGCAAGTAAAAATATTTTATAGAGATTTATATTTTTCTTTATAAAGCGACAGTTTTAAAAGTAAGACATGCAAAAGATAACTTATTAATTAACCTGTATATCTCAGTTTTTGTGCATCTGATATCTTTTTTGTATCGATATCCTTTATAATAAAAAAATGCCATTGTCTGTAAAAATAAATTAATGTATCACTTTTTATCAGAGTTCTGTGTAGTGAACGCTTTTTTAATTAAAAAATTTTTTTGGGATTATATTTTCTGAAAAAAAGAAAACAGATGAAATTTCCATTACGAGCTAGGAAATTGTTTATAATTTCTTAAAAAAATTGAAACAATTTTGTATACAATTTTAAAAAATTATTGAAATTTTTTATTTTAAATTTACTTAACAAATTACTTCTAAACTAAATTATCATTATTTCATAAAAATTACTAAAAATCGATTAAAATTGAAGGACTGTAAACGAAACTTGACATACCTTTAGGTATTACAATTTAAAATGATTGCCATATTTAATTTAAAAAATATTCAGCTGTACAAAAGATATGGTTTCACAAATTTTTTAAAATTCAATTTTTTTTACTTTTTTACAGATTGACGCATAGCCAACTTATTGAGATAAATACGCAACCGATAAACACAATACAATTTATAAATAAATAATAAACCTAAATTTTTAAGCCAAAACCATATTTTTTATTTTTTAAAAATTAAAAATTTATTTTTCTGTTAAATATTGTTTAAATATAAAAATATAACAATCATATTTATGTTTTTTTTACTTTTCACTGTTAACTTTTCTGGCTAAAATTAATATAGTTTTTAAAATAATCCAAGTAATGTTCTTCTTTCACTCTACTCAAAGAAATATCAATTTGTACAGGAAAAATATGTTATTTGTTAAAAAATTTGATTAGTTTTTAAATGCGTAACAGATGTTTAAATTGTTGCAAGGAAAAAATTAAGTATTTAAAACTAATCACGAGAATTTATCAAATTTCTTAGATTAAATTAGTATCTAATTAGACGTAAAATTACATTTAAAATAAGTCAAAAACTTAGAGCAAAAAAATTCAATTAAGACTGTCAAACGAGGATATTTTTCTCATTGTAGACAAATTAATTCGCTTACAGATTTAATTTCTTCAAGTTAGCTTTGTAATCTAATAAGCTTATTAAGACGTTTAACATTTTTAATTGTTAAATAAAGAATCAAACTATATTTTAAGGTTATAAAGAAGCAGATAAATCTGTAAACAAATTTACTAGCAATATTTTTGTAAATTAACAATTCCTCATAGAATTAGAGAAGTAGGATTTTACACATTTTATTGAAATTGGCAATGTAATAAATATAAATTTATCAGAGAATAATTTAATTCGCAAAAACACGTATAGTTAGATGCAGATATAAATTTCGAAGAATATAAAAAATCTTAATAATATACAAGTCGAAAGGAAATACGACAGCTAGAATTTAATACAAAAAAATTATAAAATATTAAAAAAAATGCACAAGATGCGGTACATACAATAGGAAAGGAGGACTTTTACCTAAGAGAAATCTTAAAATTTTTAATTTTAAGGCAACATGCATAAAATAAAAAAGTAATGTTCATTGGAAGATAAATGAGCAAACAATACCTTAGTAAAGAAACGTTGAAAAATAATAAAGCAAAACAATTCACAGTATTATTAAACTTAAACATTTTAGATTACTTCTAACCTTTTTAAAAATAGTACCACTTAGAATATATATATAAAACAAAATTTGCAATTAAATATTTCAATATTTTAATAGAACTCACTTACACAGTTTAGTAAAAGATGTTAAATCTTGAATGTAATCCAAAAGGTCCAAAAGGTAAAGCTGGAAAGCACCACGAGGTAATACACTTGACTGCCACACAACTTTTAATATAGTTTGACAGGAAAAGAAAAAGGAGGGAGAATGAAGATCTTACCTGATTTGTCGTTACATAAGAAAGTGAATTCTATTGGCTGAAAATGGAAACCGCGAACACAAAATATTTCAAACAGGACGCTTCGGAAATAAGAATATTTTCTCCGACTCACGTGACGTCTAATATTCTGCGTTGGCCTAAAGGCATACTTATAAAGGTACACTCTCACCTCTACTTCCTGCCTGCGCAGGCAGGCGCAATGAGAGTGAGAGAGAAAAAACATTTAATTTGAATTTATGTTTATTAAAAAATCAATTAGAATAAATAAATTTAGAAACCAATATTATTAAAAATAATAAGTAATTATTAATAATAATAATAACAAAGAGTATAATTATAATATAGCAGAAGTTTAAATCTAATTTAAATGTAAAGAAATTAAAGTTAGGGAGCGTTTACAAATGATGTCACGTTTTTGGGGGAAGGGGGGGGGAATCCCCTACCTGTGACGCAATGTATTTTTACATGTGAAATTGCATGAAATTGCGTGACAGGGGGGAGGGGGGTCTAAAATCCCGAAAAATTGCGTGACATCAATGTGAACGCTCCCTTATTAGAATTAATTCAAAATTTGGTAGCAAAGTAAATTTAGAAATGGCGTAGAACAGTTAAAGACAATTTTCTATTTAATGCTTAGCATTTGCCAGTTTCGTATATCTTACGTTTATATGTTTGTGTAAGTTTAATTGTATATAAAATACACAAAGGAAAAATAAAAATTGTAATTACACTGAAACCCCACTTATTTGAACATGGCCCACGCAATTCGACACGAAGTGTCGCGTTTATTTGTATTTTGGTCGACATATCCTACGTTGGTGACGAAATATAGCAAAAACGGGTTCAAATAAACGCGACTTTAAGTAAACGAGACTTTAAATAAGTGGGGATTCAGTGTAATTAAAAATTAGGCAGGAAACTGAATTAAGAAATGGCAGAGAACGGCAAAGGAGACGGCTGCTTGCGGCCGTCGACTGCGCTAGTAGGTATGTTCTCGTTGCCTGCACTTCTTACACTTTAACACCTAACCTGCACTATGCTGTTCTCTTTGCCGGATGTGACGTAGTTTTACCATACATTTCGCTGGAGGGAAAACAAACAGACGACGCAATGCGTTCAGATCTCCGCTTGCAAAACTTATGCATGCAGGTTGCCATAGTAGCGTACAAGAGTGAGAGAGATAGAATAATTTCCTATCTCTCTCACTCTTTAACGCTACCATGGTAACCTGCATGCATAAGTTTTGCATGAGGAGGTCTGACCTGACCCTTATGGGAGAAACAAATTTGACATTTTCTTTTCAATGTTCAACTTATGCATGCAGGTTACCATGGTAGCGTTCAAGAGTGAGAGAGATAGGAAATTATTCTATCTCTCTCACTCTTGAACGCTACATATGGCAACCTTGCTATATATGGCAACCTGCATGCATAAGTTTTGCAAGCGGAGATCTGAACGCTCCCTAAGAATTGCATTGTGTCGTCTGTTTGTTTTCCCTCCAGCTATCTGACGTCATACTCGAACTCGAAATATCTCGATGTAGTGAAAACAGACTAATTTTGCAGGAAACGTCAAAGATGCGTCATAACCTCACTTTTTGCAACCAACACACCGAACACACGTTATTTTGTGTTTCAAATTATAATATAAAAATAAATATAATTTCTTTAGCAATATATGTTTTCTCTTGATCATCATAATTCAACAAAATAAATTAGAATAAAAAAATAATTTTTTGTAGACTATTAAATCACGATAAAGTAAACTCATTTTATTTCAAAGAAAAGTGTAAATAATGAAATACCTTGTAACCATGTCAATTCTGACATTCTTTAGATTCCTCGACCGTGATGATGTGGATGTGAAGCCCCTTTTTTATTATAAATTGTAAAAACCAAAAGGGTAAAATATCATAATAATGTCATAGAACAAATCACAAATTATAAGAATAAACTAAATCTTGATGGTTTAACTGTAATGAGTCTGAGAGCATATCTTGCCTATATTGAGAATTAAAGAAAGTAGTCTGCCTTCTTTTTGTTTATTTTATTTTAAGCTCGCTGGACGCTGCCTTTCAAAGACGTGAGGCTATAACAAATTCACTTGGTTCTCAGTTCCGGAGTGAGAAGAACCAGAGGCACAACTTGAGGGCGTCTTAAGTCAAGGGACAAGAAACAAAAGCATAAAGAGCCGAAAATTATTTCGGCTTTATTATAAATATTACTTCATAGTAATTATTGTATTTAAATTGTTAACTTATACATGACTCCGGAGTCCCAATAACGGCCAGTCCGAAATTAGTTGTTGTCTCACTAAATATAAGATAGCTAGCGCCGGAAGGACCGCAACCCGTCAATCAGTCTAATAAATTAGAATAGCACTTTATCGACAGGGTTGTGCCCTACTGAAATAATGTATCCAGCGAGGTTAGGCCGACGGGCGATCGACGCCCCCTCGGCCTTCACATCTGTAACGTCACGGTGGACGGATCTCCAAAATAAGGAGAAAGTAACAAAAATACAAAAATAATAAAGGAAAGAGGAAATAATAAGGATAATAGAATTAAATTTATATTGAGGAATAAAGAGGACACTCAACGTTATAAATAATGGCGGTGAGTCAGAATTTTGGTTTGTCTCAATAAATTGTTTAAATTAAAATAAAATCCAGAACTTGCTCTCAGGCCTAGTGACAGACTTGGCCTTATTATTTTTATTAAAAGGATAATTTATGTTATTTTCTTTTTTTATTCTAAATAAATGTGATTATTTGTGTTGTTAATAAAGTGTTTTATTTCCTATTAATTAACAAAGAAAGTCACCTTACGAATTCACCTCCGGTCGGGTAATGATAAAATTCTAAACAAAAATAATAATAAATATGGCTAGATTTTAGATTTAAAAATTGAATAAAAGCAGCCAGGCGCTCAAATCATTAAAGATCGCCTTTATAACTTGTCACTTAAATTGAGAACTTTTCCCTTTTTCAATAAATCTAACTACAGTTATTATTGAAGTATAATTAAATAAAATAATTCGTATTGAGAGAAAAGTGACAGGCTATAACCTCTATTAAATTAAATTATCTTTTTTACAATATTTAGAAAGATTGTTAATGGCAAGCTAGTTTATAACAGATAATTTTTTGTAATTGTAAAACGAAAAAATAAAAAATACTTGAATTAGTTTTATATTATTTTACTATTCCGAATAAAAAAATATACAGTGCCGCTCAATAATTTTTGTCCACCCTGCAGCGATTAAACAATTTACAAAAAGATTTTATTTTGTTTATAATTAAAGTTAAAAAGCTCAAAATTGTCTCTTTTTAAAGCTCTTTTTTGACCTTTAACACTATATATAAAACAAAAATTAATTTGTGAATGTTTACAAAATGTTATTGCAACATAAAATTTTTCGTTTTTTTTTGTTTTTTTTAAAGTGATACAGTTTTTTAGAAAATCATTACATGTGAATCACACTTATATCATTTTAAAGCTACTTTTGTAATCTTTAAAATGCATTTTTAAAAATTTTTGTACGATAATTTTTAAGAATAATACGATAATTTGTTAAAAAAAATTAACCATTTTTTTTCAATTGTTGATAACTGAAAAACGGTTTTATTAAAAGAAATAATAAATAAATAAATAAATTATAGATTATAAATATTTTCATATAATAGGAAAAATGTTTTTAACTGTCGTAAAATTTTTATTATATTTTATGAAACTATCAGTATTGTTACGTCCGTAACCTATTACTCTATAAATTATATTACTAATGTATGTGTGTTGTATTTACCTTATATATTTTTAACTCTTATAATCTATATTTTAATTATTGCATTATATTCAGTATATTTCTCTATTAAAATATTGTAATTATCATTTATACAATTTCTATATTAGTATTATATTTAATACATTTTTCTATTTTAATATTGTATTCTATTGTCATATATTATTTGCATATTGATTACTATACAAATGTACACTATGTATTTTGAAACTGTAACAATCCAAGAAAGGAAAGTAATACTATTACTCATGTAAAAAGAATAACGATGAAGCGACAATTCGACAACCTTCTAAAAACGTAGGCCGGACGAAAGAAAGTAAAAGCAGCAAACCCCGAGAAGTTTAGGTGAACAACAAACGCCGAGAAACTTAACGAAAGGGCGATACGTACAATCTCCCGGAGGAAATATCAACAACGCATAGAGAAATTCTTTCGCTATTAACTAGCACAAGGAGAAACAAATTTTAGCACGTGTACAATTTTTCGGCATCATTACAGTTATGAAAATCTAATATAAAAAGGGCAAGCAGTTTCATTCAGCAGAGAATAATAATTTGAAAGCCAACCTTATAACATCTTCAGTACAGAGAGTAATAATTTGAAAGCCAACCTTATAACATCTTCAGTACAGAGAGTAATAATTTGAAAGCCAACCTCATAACATCTTCAGTAGAGAGAGTAATTTTTTGGGAATCAACCTGTACACATCGATCTAGTATTGCTCTAGTGTAAAGAGTATATCATCAACGAGTGAATTATATTTTCAAGTTTTATTTTGAAACAAAGTTCGAATCAGTATTTTAAAGTACAACTTAATAATTTCCAAAAAAATATTAAATTGGAAATAAATCCAAGTATCAACGAAAGTCTAATATTGAAACGCAGTTCCAAGTTTCAACAAATCTTACATCGAAGTATAACAAATTTCGAAGCAACGAAATTTGTTCAAGAGGCGACAACTGTCTGGAAGAAAGCAGATATTTTCAAAAATACAATACACTATCTCATTAGTGTAAACAAGAGGATCAACACTCAACCATTAAGGACAACTGTCACAGGCCCCATTGCGTCTAGCCCTCAACACCATTGGAGATCGGACAACCAGATACAACCACCAGTTCATACAACACCAGTAATCGTTATTCTTTAAAAGTAAGATTTTCTAAAACTCAATTATACTCATTGTATTTTGTCAATTCTTTTCTTTCTTGTTGGTTTTTAAATAAATTATTCTCTCAGTACATTTAGTAGGCTCATTGACTTATCCTCATCCCAAATTAGATTCATTTATGAAACTAATTTAAAACGAGGAACGTTAGGAATATTTAAAAAGGTTTCTTGTTTATTTGACGTAACAGTATACAGGAATAAAATTATTTTAATACTTATAAGAAACATGAGTTCAGATGTATATTCCAGACAAGTTTAAAAAAATTATTATACTGTATGAAATATTTTGAAGAATTGCGCACGCGTTAGTTGCGCAGTAGTCTGCTGCGCATATTTTTACATATAGAATATTTAATCGTGACGGTTTTCTCTCGTGTGTTGCACGTGTACCGGTGATTATAATTGTGCGAGATATTTTGTGTTTTTTTGGAGTATGGATGGTGAGTATAATAATTTTTACTAAAATTAAAACTTTGGATGGCTAAATAAATTTAACCTAAAAAATTTTTTCATTTATATATTCCCTTTGTCAGTAATATTTCTCAACTAATTAATAAATTTCTTAATTTGGTCAGTGCATTTTTATTAAATATTTTTAATTTAGTATGTTAAAATTCTTATAAGAAAATTTTTTATGTTAGGTTTTGAAATGGATCTTTTGGAGCCAAATGTAAGCTATTGTACATATTAATAAATTGTTTCGAACAATAATGTAAAATATTAACTTTAATTTATTTTAAATCCTTGATTTTGAATATTAACTTTAAAATATTATTTCAGAATTGTTGCCGTGTAAATTCATATGATTTTGAAGACAGTGTAAACAAGCAGTTTACAAATTTGTCCCCTGTTTCAAGTTCAAACGTTGTTGATGTTAGCGATTCTCGACTTGGTATCTTCCCTAATGTCACAAGTGACGATTGAAGCAAAAAATTAAATTCTTCTTTAAGTGAAAATTCGGAGCAAAATAATGATAATAATAATAGTTCTCATTCAGATCAAAGTGATTGGGATTTGGAGACTTCTACCAAAAATATATTGAATCAAGTACAGTACCGTCCGCAATTGTCAGTCCACCCATTTTTAAAGGAATGACAAAAATTTTTTAACATAAAATTCATGAAAACTAAAATTTTTTTTGGTTTATATTTTGAAAGACGATAAAATTTTGAAAAGAATAAGACCTTACAGAAGTCATTTGGCCAAAATTTGTAGAAGATATTCCTAAAAATCGTCATTTTCAATGTTTTACAAAAATTTAAATAACTTCTAAAATAATGAACGCTTTTTAATAATCTTAGGCTTATTTTAAAGGTCTTTTTCTACGGAATAAGAATTACTTATAGGCATTAACCTGTCATTTTTAACTTGGAATAAGCATGACGTCAAAATTAGACAAAAAAATTGGAAAAATTTGAAATCAATTTTTTGTACTAAAAACTATTCTAGAACATATATAAAACATGATATGGTGTAGATTTTTCAAGAAAATTTAATAAAAATATATGTTTGAGTTTCAAAAATTATTTTTCTTTTAATAATATTATTTCAAATTTTTTGAATTTTTTTGTCCAACTTTGACGTCATGCTTACTCCAAGTTAAAAATTACAGGTTAATGCCTATAAGTAATTCTTATTCTGTAGAAAATGGTCTTTAAAATAAGCCTAAGATTATTAAAAAGCGTTCATTATTTTAGAAGTTATTCAAATTTTTGTAAAACATTGAAAATGACGATTTTTAAGAATATCTTCTACAAATTTTGGCCAAATGACTTCTGTAAGGTCTTATTCTTTTCAAAATTTTATCGTCTTTCAAAATAAAAAACAAAAAAAATTTTACTTTTTATGAATTTTATGTTAAAAAATTTTTGTCATTCCTTTGAAAATGGGTGGACTGACAATTTCGGACGGTACTGTACGTATTAACACAATCTATTTAAACTTTAATAAATTTAAAATTAAATAGGTAAAAATTTTATTACATAAATCAAATTACTTTGCGAAAAATTTTGACTCATTTTAGTCACCATTTTCCACACATATTGCGTATTTTTCTCTCTCTATGTTTATATCTGTGTATAAAATTAATTTAATAAGATTTTATGATTTACTATTTTTCTATAAAGAAGTTTAAATTATAAAAAAATTGAGTAAAAAATGAAGATGAAGCTAGTAAAATAATTAACAAATTATAATTAATAATAATAAAATAATAAGATAATAATAATATTATTAATAAAATAAGTAGACTAATGCCTTATTATTTAAAATTATTATTTGTTTTAGGATTTACGACAATTCTTAGAGAAAAGTAGCGAAGGAAAAGTTATATTGAAGTCCTACATCCACAACGGTAATTTACTCACTGATCAGTCAAGGACTTTGTTAGTGCATTTGATAATTAAATGTGATAAGGATCAATTGCTTAAGCACCTTAAAGTGGGAGAACAAATAGATGATTGGAAGTAAGTAAAACAGTTTTAAAATTCAAAAATTTAGATTAAAATCTTTCTCTATTGGTTGAGCTGGTTTTCAAATTGTGTTTAATGATTCTCACCAATTTCAAAATAAAAAAATTAAAATATTCATTCTTAGATATATATTACATTATTATATTCTTATATATAATTCAGAGAAACTACAATTTTTTTTATTATTTTGTAGAATTGATAAACGTAAATTGCAATTTTGGGCTTCCGAAATTGTAAAAATTTTTCCTTCCGAAGGGAAAGAAGTTTATTATTCTCCTTTTCATGTCGAAAACGGATTTAGGATTTTAGGATCAGGGAGGTTGTACGATAATTGTAATTACGAAAAGACTATAAATTGAGGAAATTAGGCATTATAAAGCCATCTAGGAGAACTAAACCGGAAGAAAGAACGTTTATAATATCAGGTTAATTTTTTATTTATTAATATTTTTAAAAAATGCACATTTAACAATTACTTCAATTTTGAAAGCAATTTATTGTAATTTGTTTCTTTAATGTGAATAATATTTATTCGAATCACCTCTGAAAATAAAAACATGGTTTTAAGTAATTTTTCCAAAACATATCTCGTAGACTCCTATTCAAAAAATCTTAAATGGTTAGAGGAAAATTCTTCACCGTGGAACAAAGTTGAGGAACTTTGGAAAGCCACACATTCTGATCGAAGGGAACTTTTATTGTCAAGAAAAATAAAATTAAATGAGTATCTTGAGTCAGTTAAGGCTTTCAAAGAGCAAGAAAGAAAAAAATTGGTATTTAATTACATCATATTAAATATTTTCTTAAGAAATAAGGTAATTTATTCTCATTCTTTTTGATAAAAATTTCTTTTTCAGATTGCATTGGATTTTCAGCTGTTGTTTCCGGAAACCAGGAATCCTTTTCCTCAATTCTGGAATGCAGTTAAGCCAATTATAAACATTTAAGTAGAACTAAAATTAATGATGAGAATGATAAAATTTTTCTAAAGTTGTTACCATCTGTGGATTCCTGTAAGCAATTTATTTTTAATTTTTTGTTATAATTTTTTCCGCACAGTTTTAAAGTAATATACTTTGTTTTAGCTACTCAAGATGTAATATTGTTTTACTTGCTGTTGTATATAATTCCCTGTGGAAGTTCTATTGTTCAAGGGAAGCGAAAACGAAAGGATGAAAACAACAAATCGGCTGAAAAATATGCAAAATTAAGCATACATGAAAAACGTTACAGTTACATGTTACACGTGCAGGTGAGACACTTTCAAATTTAAGAAGTAATTGTTTTCTAAGAAAAAATAACTAACAATAATATTTTTCAGACCGCTAACGAATTGGAGCCAACACTAAATAAAATACGAGAGAGCTTAGAAGTAAATCAAGCAGATTTTAAACCACTTACAGTCATTGTTGGTAGCATAGTGAAAATTGAAAAATTCTACGTTGTTTTCAATAACATATCTTACGAATGTTAAACGCTGCTTGATGCCGTCCATTTAAATTTTATGAGTTTTCGATCTTTTAATTGTGAGTACCCAACACATTCAGAATCTATATGGCATTTCATTCAAAGTGCCCTTTATAGTATTGATATAACCGAGAAAAGAATTCCGAACAAAGTCAATGCTCTTATAGCTCAAACGAAACAGGCAATTGAACTTTCAAAAATAGTAAGCTAGTCACTTGTTAATGTTTTAATTTTTAAAACAAAGTTGTTATCTACAAAAAGTAATATTTATTTTAAATAAGAATATTTTTTGTTTTAAAGTCTTCTAAAGACAAGTTTAAGAGTTTTTTAATGACATTAATTTTAAGATTTTTTATTTTACTTCTTTGATTATGTTCCATTGTTTTATATGTGAGTCTGTATTCGATGATAATCGACAATTAGTTGTACACGTTCAACTATCACACGCTAATGTAGCAACTTTTCGTTGCGCCGAGTTAGATTGTTTAAGGGCTTATTCTAAATTTAATTCTTATAAGAAGCATCGATTTCATAAACATGAGGCAAGAATACGAAAGCAGAGAGATGAATTAAAAAATGCAGATGAAATTTCGGTAAAATCTTTTAAAACTGCAGAAAAAGAAAATGAACAAAAAATTAACTTCTTGGATTTATCAGATGAGTGTCGTGATTTATCCGACAATTCATCTGATACTTCATCTGATGCTTCAGATGTAATATTTGAAAAAGAAGACATTTTTTGGGAATTTCCTGACATGCCAAATGAAAATATTTTAAAAGAATGCAAGTTTGAAGAAAAATGTCTTCATTTTTTTGCTAAATTATATAAATTTCCCGATGTTGCTAGAATAAGAGTGGATGAAATAGGCCGCGATGTTATGGAAATAGTTAAAAATCAATGTGATGAAATTCGATGTGAAATTAATAATCGAGCCACTCAATTAGGCACAAATTCAATTCCCATTAGCGAAATAAATTCTATTTTTGACAGAAATTTGCAACCATTTGAATCGTTAAGCACCGAATCGCGACGTTTTAGTATTTTTAAGAAACTTGGAACTTTTATTCCTCCCCAATCTTACGCTCTTGGTAGTCAGGAAATAGTTGTCGAAAAAGAAGGAATTAGTAACTAAAACTATTGTTGCTCAATTTATTTCTATTAGAGAGGTATTTAAAAAGTTTTTTGAATTGCCCACTATTTTGGAATGTACACTCAATTACTTAGCAGACGCTAAAAAACATTCCAAAATAGTGAAAAGTATAGTCCAAGGATCTTTGTGGATAGAAAAATCAAAGTTGTATGGAGATAAAATTGTTCTGCCCTTAGTCATGTTTTTCGATGATTATGAAAATAACAACCCTTTGGGGAGTCATAAGGGAGTATCGAAGTGCGGTGCTTGTTATTTGAGTATTCCGGTTTTACCTCCAGAATTTCAAGCAAAAATTGAGAACATTTTTCTTTTTATTCTTTTCAATACCAAAAATAGAAACATATTTCGAAATAAAGGTATTTTCTCGAAAGCAATTGAAGAGATTAATGCTCTTCAATCTGAGGGCATACCTGTTATAATTAATAATGAGGAAAAGCGCATTTACTTTTTATTGACTTTAATTATAGGCGATAATTTGGGGGTTCATTCGATTTTTGGTTTTACCGAAAGTTTTTCTGCAAATTTTTTTTGCCGATTTTAATTAACCGAGCACAAAAATATTTTCAAAGTCTTTAACGAACGAGATTGTGTACTTCGAGACAAAAAGAATTACGAGTCTCTTTTATCTGAAAGAAACGTTTCTCGTTCTGGTTTAAAAGAAAATTGTATTTTTAACGAAGTAGATTACTATCATGTAACTCAAAATACAGCTGCTGACCCTCAACATGATCTACTGGAAGGCGTTTGTCGTTATGATGTTGCGCTTGTGTTATATTACTTTATATATGTAATGAAAATATTCTCGCTGCAGGATTTTAATGATAAATTGAAAAGTTTTAAATACAGTTCAAATGATAATGAAAATAGACCTCCAGCTATTAATGCAAAGCATATTACAAATAATTGTATAATAATGTCAGCTTCAGAAATGTTCGCTCTCATTCGAAATCTAATTATAGAGTGTACAAAATCAGTACCAGAGGATAACAAGCAATGGTTACTACTTAAAAAACTTAAACAAATTGTTGATATTGTTTTCAGCAAATCACTTCATGAAAAAACTTACATTTTCCTTGATAATTTAATTGAAGAATATTTAAAGCTGCATTCTGAAATTTTTCCTTGCAAAATGAAACCAAAACATCATTTTCTTATACATTATGCTCGCATTCTTAAAAATGTTGGTATCTTCAATGTAATTTCATGTATGCGTTTTGAAGCCAAGCATCAAGAAGCAAAAGTGACTTCTCACGTATCCAGATGCAGAATAAACGTTTGCAAAACGATTGCTATTAAACACCAACTCATTTTGAATTATAGGTTCTTAAGCAAACATTGCTGTTATCCTCTGTTTACTTTTGGCACCACTAAACAAGTTTTATTTACACAAATTCCAAAATTTAACGAATTCATCTCTTTGTTTTCGGATTCAAATGCTTCAATTAAAAAAACAAAGTGGGTTAAACATCTTGGTAAAAAAATAAAGATAAATAGTATTATTGTCGTTCCTTCAGAAGAGGGTCCATTGTTTCATCTTGTACATATAATTATTATACAAAAAATGAATGTTTTATTGTCACGAAGAAGCTTACTGATGTGTTTTTTGATAATCATTTGCAAGCTTTCCAAATATTTGATGATAATAATTATTCTTGAGATGTATTAAATTTGTCCCAATTTCTAGATGTTACAATTGCAGTGAGAAACAAATTGCCAAATGGCTATCATTTTATTTGTAAGTCTTGGCTGTAAATATTATATAATAATGCGTGAAAAAAGTTTTTTGGAAATCATCGCTTACAATTTTGATATGTAAATTATTTCCTAATACTTTTAATAAATAAATAAATGTTAATTGAAACTGACACAATTTGTATTTGCCTTTGACTATACATTCGTAGAGTTTGAAACTTTTATATATTATGCATATGCACCAAAATAAGTTTTATAATTTTTAAGTTTGGTAAATAAAAAATAAAATATAATTGGTGGAGATATTTAAATAATTTTTATTACTTTTGAAGAAATAATTTAATAGTAAATTTAATTTAATTAAATAAAAATAAAATAATTCAATAAAATTAAACCACATTACACATAGCAGATTGGTAAATGAACAATTGTGCTCAACAGTGAGAGTGTCATCTATTTTCGAAGGACCACCTGCAGCGTTCGTTGCGTAGGTAGTTAATTAGGGTTGCGTTCTGTTAATATTAGGGTTGTGCGTTCGATTCCGGTCGTTAATAGATTTTCTGTTAGGTAGGTTATCATTAAGTATAAATAAACGTTAGAGTTTATAGTGTATGAATTCTGGGTGGAATATCAAGTAATGTGGTGCTTTAAAAAAGTTCAAAAACTAAAAGGTGAACTATATATATATTTTTTTAAATAAATTTGTTGTATGATAGAAATTATTATACTGTCTTAACAAAGTTTTGAGCTATATGAAAATGAAACATTTCAATTTCAGGTTTTACATTTGTATACAGTATTGTAATTTACTTCATACTCATTCAACAGATTTATTATACTGTATTAAGAATCTTTCAATGAATATGAGGATTAAATATTTCATAGAAAGGTTTCACATTTTAAGACAGTATTGTAATTTATTTTGTACTGATAAAAATATTATTCATATTTGTCTTTATTTTCTTTAAACTTTATTGTAATAGTTATATGTATATTAATTTGAGATACAGTATTGAAATTTTTTTAAAAAGTCACTCTTGTCCAACTTTTTAATACAAATATTAAAATATTCTTTAGACTTTTTCTTTCCGTGTAATATTATTCAGCAATTAAAACCTTAAAAATTGTCTTTTTGTCTCAAAACAACTTAACATATTAATTATTTCAGTAAATAATTTAAATTTTAGATTGACGTAGATTAGATATCAAAATAAATGCTCTTTTTTCCTTTATAATTTAGAACATCTTAGATGTTTAATGACTTATTAAACATTCATAGCTGTGATAAATTAATGTATCTATAGATGTTTGTTGCACAGTTGCGAATCTTATCTATCTACGAATATAATAGAGGAAAACGAATATTCATTCGTTTTGTACTGTGCAGGTATTTTACGACAAAAATCTTCTGTTTTGTTATTTTTATGTATAGTTTGTTACCAAATTTTGAATTAATTCTAATAAGGGAGCGTTCACATTGATGTCACGCAATTTTTCGGGATTTTAGACCCCCCCTCCCCCCAGTCACGCAATTTCATGCAATTTCACATGTAAAAATACATTGCGTCACAGGTAGGGGATTCCCCCCCCTTCCCCCAAAAACGTGACATCATTTGTAAACGCTCCCTAACTTTAATTTCTTTACATTTAAATTAGATTTAAACTTCTGCTATATTATAATTATACTCTTTGTTATTATTATTATTAATAATTACTTATTATTTTCAATAATATTGGTTTCTAAATTTATTTATTCTAATTGATTTTTTAATAAACATAAATTCAAATTAAATGTTTTTTCTCTCTCACTCTCATTGCGCCTGCCTGCGCAGGCAGGAAGTAGAGGTGAGAGTGTACCTTTATGAGTATGCCTTTAGGCCAACGCAGAATAGATCTTTAACCGGAACCGCAATCGTGACCGTAGCGTAAGAATGAGTTAGAGAAGGATAAACAATATACCTATCCTTATTTAACTCATTCTTACGGTTACGCTAACGATTGCGGTTCCTGTTAAAGATTCTATTCTGCGTTGGCCTTTTCTCCAAATCGCGCTGCGAGTTCTCTGCAATATTTTCGATATTGCATGGGCAAGGTCGAAACCTTGCCCATGCCTTCATGCTTTTTTTGGTACTCATTTAAGTACTCATTTTTAATGTACTCATTTAAGGCCTAAGCACAATAGGTTCGCGAACGACATTCGCCACAACCTATTGTGCGTTAGACTTTAGGTAACATACGTAGAAAACTTCGAGTTTATTACACTTACCCTTCCCTGGCCTTTAGGGAGTTGATTGTTAAAGTGGGGGAAATTATTAGACGTCACGTGAGTCGGAGAAAATATTCTTATTTCCGAAGCGTCTTGTTTTAAATATTTTGTGTTCGCGGTTTCCATTTTCAGCCAATAGAATTCACTTTCTTATGTAACGACAAATCAGGTAAGATCTTCATTCTCCCTCCTTTTTCTTTTCCTGTCAAACTATATTAAAAGTTGTGTGGCAGTCAAGTGTATTACCTCGTGGTGCTTTCCAGCTTTACCTTTTGGACCTTTTGGATTACATTCAAGATTTAACATCTTTTACTAAACTGTGTAAGTGAGTTCTATTAAAATATTGAAATATTTAATTGCAAATTTTGTTTTATATATATATTCTAAGTGGTACTATTTTTAAAAAGGTTAGAAGTAATCTAAAATGTTTAAGTTTAATAATACTGTGAATTGTTTTGCTTTATTATTTTTCAACGTTTCTTTACTAAGGTATTGTTTGCTCATTTATCTTCCAATGAACATTACTTTTTTATTTTATGCATGTTGCCTTAAAATTAAAAATTTTAAGATTTCTCTTAGGTAAAAGTCCTCCTTTCCTATTGTATGTACCGCATCTTGTGCATTTTTTTAAATATTTTATAATTTTTTTGTATTAAATTCTAGCTGTCGTATTTCCTTTCGACTTGTATATTATTAAGATTTTTTATATTCTTCGAAATTTATATCTGCATCTAACTATACGTGTTTTTGCGAATTAAATTATTCTCTGATAAATTTATATTTATTACATTGCCAATTTCAATAAAATGTGTAAAATCCTACTTCTCTAATTCTATGAGGAATTGTTAATTTACAAAAATATTGCTAGTAAATTTGTTTACAGATTTATCTGCTTCTTTATAACCTTAAAATATAGTTTGATTCTTTATTTAACAATTAAAAATGTTAAACGTCTTAATAAGCTTATTAGATTACAAAGCTAACTTGAAGAAATTAAATCTGTAAGTGTTAAGGATGAATTTTGAATACTTTAATTTATTAATCAAAATTCTTATTTTTACAAAAACTAGTTTTAACAATTTGCTAACAAATTAATTAAACACAAAAATTTAAATAAAAATGTCTCAAGGTAAAACGTTATTTGCCCTTCGAAAATAATTTATTTATTTAAAGGTAGTGGATCCTTTCTTAGATTATTATTGTTCAATAATCCCGGATAGACGGTATTTATATTTAAATAAAAGGAATAAAGTAAAAAAGACAGGTGTGAAAAAGTTAATCGTAATAAAACACTGCAATGTGTGTGTAATGTGATTCTCACAGTTTATTCAACTTTAAATTCTCCAAGATTAGAAACAATAATGTGTATCTTTTATTTTTACATATATTGACAATTATAGTTATTCCAAATAATTAGCTGTAACTCTTTAGCAATAGTTATTGCACATTTTATATTTAGTTAATATAAACAGAAAAAGGTTTTTATAGAATTTATTAAATTCTTGTAAAATAGTATTGTGTATGACTCTCAATGTGTGTGTGAATAATAGTAGTTATTTGACAATTTTACTCACCAATAAAAATAAAATATTTTATATATTGTTATTACCCTTAGACTTCTGTGTTTTTCCTCAAATAATCCAAGTTATGTCACTTGAAAAATGACACTATTGTCGTCAAAATTGCTGATCGCCTATTCTCTCTAATTTCTTTATTAAGAATCTTCTTTGATTTTTTCCAACAATAATAAATTAATAATTTCAAATCAACTTACAATATTCAAACTACAGGGTCACTGCATTTAAATATTTGGTTGATGATATTATTTAATCAATCGATTTTAAGTGCATTAGACAGAGGTTGATATTTCTAATATCAATGAGACTTTAATTATTTTAATTTATTTTTATTCAATTCAAATTATTTCTTTACTACTTTATTACTACTCAAATCACTTTCTTTCACAGAACTTCAATTCAATATTTAAATCAACTTTTTTTTATTATAAATATTTCACTTCACAATTTATGTCGTATAAATTCACTATAATTATTAAATTCACAAATCAACCCTTCTTTTGGGGATAAAATATAAACCTCCGACTTTGCGGGAAATGCAAAATATAAACTCTACCAATTTTCGGTAGAAACAATATATTACGCAGCCTTACTGCGGGAGGAACTAATTCAGACTCAATCGTTAAATCAATCGAAGTTATGGATCACACCCTGAAATTCCATTAAAATGTTAATAGTGGGGAGACTGTTACACACAGTTCATTAAACTTCTTGGTTGACAGGCAAGCTTTTCGCAAGCTTGCAAATTCCTAAAGTTAGCTAACACGAGTTCAATGCTCTAATTCCACTATACTTTTAATGTGTATGTTTCTTTTCTTGATATTTAAAACAATACATTTAGAGTCTTCCACTGGAAAATAACTCTTTCGAAATATGGGTGTTGTCCATACTTCTTAGCGATTCTTAATTTTAATAAATTAAAATGTCATTTAATATTGTTGGTGCAAAAGAAAATATATCCAAATTACTATTTAGGTAAAATTGAGGATAACAAATAGTAAATTTGTTACTTTTAAATGATAGATAGTTTGAATTGTCTTTGTGTAAATGATTTGTATGCTATAGTGTACTTAAATCTAATTACAAAATTCCCAATTTTTTAAATGAAGTTATATAATATAAGAATTTTTAATTTATTAAAAAAATTAAAAATAGTTACGAATGTAATACGTAACAAATACCCCCCTTTTTCTGGCTGACGTCCTTTGGCAGCTTTATGTTGAACATATAACCTTGTAAAGTTTACATATAATCCTTGTTTCAATGGTTTTACATCATTTAGCTTGCTCATTTTGCTGAAAATAAGTGATTTTCATAAACAGAGGCAAACTTTTGGTTCTAATCTTTTTTCAAAAAAATTCGTTTCCTCTTTTTTTTGTTTCAGGAAGATTTTTACGATTATAAAGTTTGCTTTTGTTTTATTAATAGTAATAACAATAATAATGGTCTGAAATTTTATCGTTGTAAAAATTGCATATAAATATGTTTGATATATTTTGTATTTATGCTATAGTTATATTTATTATTTTTTAAATTGGACATTATTTTGATTAAAAAAAATAAGAAATCGTTAGTGGTGGGTTTAATCTTTATTATTGTTTTAGTTGCATAGTTATTTTTTCTTAGTTATTTTTTTTAAATAATTAGTTCTTTTCTTAGTTTGAGAAAGACAATATTCAATCTAATTTTAAATAATAGTAAAGAATATTAGAGTGGGTTTCTTTTATTGTAATTGAGTCATTAGAAAATGTTGTTAATATTAGTAGTTCAATGTTACATTGTGAGTTTTGATTAATGTTAATCATATAGGTTTACTGTTTTCTTTGTAACTTCGAGAATTGTTTTCTCTATTGCTATTTTGTGTTAAATATTACTTTTAAAATGCTATATGCGGACATTTACATTTTAAAAAAAATTAGAAAACACAATTTATTAGAGCTTAAATGTCATTTAATTTTATTAGTAAGTCAGTTTGGAATTTCGATGGTTATTTAAGAAAATTATAGTATTCCATATTTTTATAAGAGGGTAAAATAACGGAAGGTGTGGCAATTTTGATTTTAAGAGTTACAATGATCTAGTTTTATCCTTTTTTTTAATATTATTGTTTTTATGAAGTTTAATTCATGCCTATTTATAGAAACAAGCAAATTATTTACAAGTAATTTTATTTATTTTGTTTATTTTTGATACGATGATTGTTTCCTGACAAACGATATTCAATCAAATTTACTTAGTTTAACCCATATTTATAAAACATGCATATTTTGTATTTATAAGTATTTACTTGCTTAACTATGTACTTTTCTTAGAATTTAATAAATATGTATGTATCCCTCATAGTATTCATAAAATTCTATTTAAATTCTACATCCCATTTAATCAAATACTATTTATAATAAGCTATAGTGTATTTTTTCCTTGTACTATGTTACTATGTATTGTATGTCATATGTACACATATTTTGAATTAAATGATTTACCTGTGTTTATTATATAGTTCCTTTATGATATTTAGAGCTAGAGCCACAAAAAAAATAAAGCTTTTCTACACTTAACCAATACCTAACCTATTGAAGGGAATTTTTGTTACTACTATTTTTGGTATTTTACTTTGTAGTATTTCATTCTCTTCGAATTTGTAGATAACTTCATTTTTCTCATTTGTGTCGAGTAAAAATGTATCCCAAAAATATTTTTGATGTGTTCTTGATAATTGGTCGTGTATTGAGATATAATATTCTATCATTTCTAAAATTTCTTGATTTAAACTTTTTCCAGATGACAGAATCTTATTTATGATAAATTCTTCTATCTCAGCATAAGTATTTGTTGAAATGATTTGATCTGCATTTGACATCTGAACACTAAGTTCTTCTTCTTTACTTCCTTCTTCATTTTTGATACTTAATTGTTCTTGAGTTATAGATTTGATTTTACCAGGGGTTTTTCCTTTTTTTAAATTTGTCGTAGGGCTGCCCGAATTCATATGTTCTATTATTGAATGCGAATTACCTATAAATGAGACATTCTCAATGTTGACCTGTTTAATATATAAAAGTTCTTCGCTTTTCTCGATAATTTTTTCGTTGATTTTTTTATCTAATATTGTTTCATTTAGTTTATGGTTACCCTTGGAATTTGGAATATCATTTTTTGGTTGTAAAACTTTGTTAATAGGACAAGTATAGTTTTCGAATTGATCTTCTTCCTCTAACTCCATTGTAAAGTTGCTTCTTTCTGGATCAGGATTTTGTAAAGTGTCCTCTTTATTTTCTTTATCATCTTCAAACATTTCACTGTCCCAAAATTTTATCATTTCCTCTTCTGGAAGTTCTTCACTGATGCTGATATCTTCCTTGTCATTGGAACTATCTATAATAGGATTCATGTACTCCACTATATGTTCTTCTTCCAAATGCTTTTCTATACTGCGAATGGTTTTATGTTCTCTGGATTCTTCACTTTCGATGGTAGGTTGTAGTGCATTAATAAAAGGTAAGACGTTATGATCCCTTTGTTTTTTATCCTTTATAAGGTTCATGCTTGGTTGCGAATCGCTGAATATAACGGGTGGTAATATGAAATCATCAACACGTTCTCTATTAAATTTGCGTTTGTTTATAAAATAATCTCTTCTATAACAATCATTGTTAAAAGATGGTTCCTGTCGATTGCATAATCTTCTGTAAATTTCCTGTTGTTCGTTGTATCTTCTATCTCTTTCACTGAGATGAAAGTTCTGTTCATCGTGGAAATATAAGTGCTTTCTGGAATTAATGTTATAATCTTGAAAGTACCGATCCCTGTCGTTAAAATTGTTTCTTTCATAGCCTTGTGATGTCATGTCCAAATTTTTCCAATGTTCTTCAAAATGCGTGTTCCTATTTTGGTTATTAAATTCATTACGGTCATATGTCCTTTCATCAAATTGTTCACTTTGTTGATGGTTCTGTATTTGCCATTGTTGGTCATTTGGTTCAAGATAATAATTCGGTGAATGTGGTTCATACATGTTAAATTGGTTGCTTGCATTCTGGTAGTTGTATTGATCTTCATAATTAACATCATCATAAAAATAATCAGAATCTCGATCATAATTATTGTCTTCCATCCTGTGTACATCTTGCTTAACGTTATAATTATCTTGACATTGATTTGGATGCCATTGATCTGTAGAATTATTTTTTCGATCTTCTGCTTCAAAATAATATCCCTCCGTTTTCCATCTTTCTATGTGTCCTCTTTGTAATAGTACGTCATAAACTGTTTCCATTTTTAATTTAATATAATTCAAATATAAGTAATTGATTTAACTTTAACTCAGAAAACTTTAATAAAAATTATTTTTTAAACATGATGCAATAACAAGATAGTTTTATATTAGCCCATTGTTGCATAATTCTGATATAATTTGTTTTTTTTTACAAAATTGCTTAATGCTATAAATACTTGATGAAAAGAAAAACCTTGCATTTTTACTGTGTCAGTGTGTTATTTATGCAGTTATTATTTGAATTTCAAGAAACAATTAACTAAAAAAATGGCTCCTTTTTACAAAATAATATCAAATAAATTTTAGTTTATTAAATAATATATTTTCAAAATAAAAAAAATGACACTAAATTTGTATATAATTGTACTGTTCTCTTTAATTCTTTATTCGTTGTAACCGGCCTTGACTTTAAAATTCTACACCGTATCACTCGTCAGCATTATTCCTTCCTCAATCTTGGAATTATTTTATATATTATGTAATAACTGAAATTAGTTCTTCAGAGATGTACATATCTCAATTTTATGCCAAATAATTATTTACCAATATTTAGGAAATATTTTTTTTTATATAAAAAAAATAGTAATTGATCTTATTTTTATTTTAAACTTGAATATTTATTATTAAAAAAAAATTTCTATTAGGTATTTTTACAAACGTTCTTCTGTTAATAATCCTTTATTAAACATTTTAAAAAAAAAATTTATCCAAGAAATTGAAAAGAAATTTTTATTTTCAATTCTACTGTAATATTCAGATAAAAATCGTAACTAATCGTTATAAATTTTCATAATATTTAATCCTCTCACTTGTCCAAGTGGCTACACACTTCCGACAAGGTTGTTTTTTTATTCGAGGAAATAGTACCGATTTATTAAGGAAACCAGTGCTTGCCGATCGCAAGGGTGGTTACTGTGCCCTAGACTCGACGTTAGCGAGTCAAAAAAAAATTTTTTTAACTACCCGCACTTGTCAAAAACACAAAAATAAGTTATTTCTGAAAAGAAAAATAAATACAATGAAATATTTCATAATAAACATAAATTGTACATCATAAATCGATTCAATATTTCTGTTATGCATATTATATGTGTATAAGTGTATATGTATGAAAGTATTTTTTTTAAAATTCAATTATTATATTTCACATGATCTTTTTCCTTCATTTTTTTATTTTTTTAAATATAAGAAAGTCATCCCACCGCTGCCACCATTGTTGTTAAGGATGAATTTTGAATACTTTAATTTATTAATCAAAATTCTTATTTTTACAAAAACTAGTTTTAACAATTTGCTAACAAATTAATTAAACACAAAAATTTAAATAAAAATGTCTCAAGGTAAAACGTTATTTGCCCTTCGAAAATAATTTATTTATTTAAAGGTAGTGGATCCTTTCTTAGATTATTATTGTTCAATAATCCCGGATAGACGGTATTTATATTTAAATAAAAGGAATAAAGTAAAAAAGACAGGTGTGAAAAAGTTAATCGTAATAAAACACTGCAATGTGTGTGTAATGTGATTCTCACAGTTTATTCAACTTTAAATTCTCCAAGATTAGAAACAATAATGTGCATCTTATATTTTTACATATATTGACAATTATAGTTATTCCAAATAATTAGCTGTAACTCTTTAGCAATAGTTATTGCACATTTTATATTTAGTTAATATAAACAGAAAAAGGTTTTTATAGAATTTATTAAATTCTTGTAAAATAGTATTGTGTATGACTCTCAATGTGTGTGTGAATAATAGTAGTTATTTGACAATTTTACTCACCAATAAAAATAAAATATTTTATATATTGTTATTACCCTTAGACTTCTGTGTTTTTCCTCAAATAATCCAAGTTATGTCACTTGAAAAATGACACTATTGTCATCAAAATTGCTTATCGCTTATTCTCTCTAATTTCTTTATTAAAAATCTTCTTTGATTTTTTCCAACAATAATAAATTAATAATTTCAAATCAACTTACAATATTCAAACTACAGGGTCACTGCATTTAAATATTTGGTTGATGATATTATTTAATCAATCGATTTTAAGTGTATTAGACAGAGGTTGATATTTCTAATATCAATGAGACTTTAATTATTTTAATTTATTTTTATTCAATTCAAATTATTTCTTTACTACTTTATTACTACTCAAATCACTTTCTTTCACAGAACTTCAATTCAATATTTAAATCAACTTTTTTTTATTATAAATATTTCACTTCACAATTTATGTCGTATAAATTCACTATAATTATTAAATTCACAAATCAACCCTTCTTTTGGGGATAAAATATAAACCTCCGACTTTGCGGGAAATGCAAAATATAAACTCTACCAATTTTCGGTAGAAACAATATATTACGCAGCCTTACTGCGGGAGGAACAAATTCAGACTCAATCGTTAAATCAATCGAAGTTATGGATCACACCCTGAAATTCCATTAAAATGTTAATAGTGGGGAGACTGTTACACACAGTTCATTAAACTTCTTGGTTGACAGGCAAGCTTTTCGCAAGCTTGCAAATTCCTAAAGTTAGCTAACACGAGTTCAATGCTCTAATTCCACTATACTTTTAATGTGTATGTTTCTTTTCTTGATATTTAAAACAATACATTTAGAGTCTTCCACTGGAAAATAACTCTTTCGAAATATGGGTGTTGTCCATACTTCTTAGCAATTCTTAATTTTAATAAATTAAAATGTCATTTAATATTGTTGGTGCAAAAGAAAATATATCCAAATTACTATTTAGGTAAAATTGAGGATAACAAATAGTAAATTTGTTACTTTTAAATGATAGATAGTTTGAATTGTCTTTGTGTAAATGATTTGTATGCTATAGTGTACTTAAATCTAATTACAAAATTCCCAATTTTTTAAATAAAGTTATATAATATAAGAATTTTTAATTTATTAAAAAAATTAAAAATAGTTACGAATGTAATACGTAACAGTAAGCGAATTAATTTGTCTACAATGAGAAAAATATCCTCGTTTGACAGTCTTAATTGAAATTTTTTGCTCTAAGTTTTTGACTTATTTTAAATGTAATTTTACGTCTAATTAGATACTAATTTAATCTAAGAAATTTAATAAATTCTCGTGATTAGTTTTAAATACTTAATTTTTTCCTTGCAACAATTTAAACATCTGTTACGCATTTAAAAACTAATCAAATTTTTTAACAAATAACATATTTTCCCTGTACAAATTGATATTTCTTTGAGTAGAGTGAAAGAAGAACATTACTTGGATTATTTTAAAAACTATATTAATTTCAGCCAGAAAAGTTAACAGTAAAAAGTAAAAAAAAAAAAAAAGATTGTTATATTTTTATATTTAAACAATATTTAACAGAAAAATAAATTTTTAATTTTTAAAAAATAAAAAATATGGTTTTGGCTTAAAAATTTAGGTTTATTATTTATTTATAAATTGTATTGTGTTTATCGGTTGCGTATTTATCTCAATAAGTTGGCTATGCGTCAATCTGTAAAAAAGTAAAAAAAATTGAATTTTAAAAAATTTGTGAAACCATATCTTTTGTACAGCTGAATATTTTTTAAATTAAATATGGCAATCATTTTAAATTCTAATACCTAAAGGTATGTCAAGTTTCGTTTACAGTCCTTCAATTTTAATCGATTTTTAGTAATTTTTATGAAATAATGATAATTTAGTTTAGAAGTAATTTGTTAAGTAAATTTAAAATAAAAAATTTCAATAATTTTTTAAAATTGTATACAAAATTGTTTCAATTTTTTTAAGAAATTATAAACAATTTCCTAGCTCGTAATGGAAATTTCATCTGTTTTCTTTTTTTCAGAAAATATAATCCCAAAAAAAATTTTTAATTAAAAAAGCGTTCACTACACAGAACTCTGATAAAAAGTGATACATTAATTTATTTTTACAGACAATGGCATTTTTTTATTATAAAGGATATCGATACAAAAAAGATATCAGATGCACAAAAACTGAGATATACAGGTTAATTAATAAGTTATCTTTTGCATGTCTTACTTTTAAAACTGTCGCTTTATAAAGAAAAATATAAATCTCTATAAAATATTTTTACTTGCTTAGCTCCCAAACGTGAATTTCACAGGGCGAGCGATTGAAGTACTACGATTCGCTTGCTGGGTGTAAAATCATGATACCTCGGATTAGCGTTGAAAAACATGATACCTCGGTTTTGATTTGAAAAACATGACATATCGTCGTTTGGTTTGAAGAACATGACACGTCGAAAACAAAAAATTTTTATTGAAATTTTGTTTGGTACCACTGACCGCGAAATTTAAAATGATTTGTTATATTACATTTTTAAAAAATATATGATAAGAGATTAAAATCAAAGTAAAATCTTGCACTTTACTCATATAATTTTAAATATTTCACGACATGAAATTTATTTTAATTCCCTATATTAAAGAACCAGTTGAGACTAGTAGAAATTGAACATGGATCTACTGGTGTCTACTGGTTTTAACTTCGAAATCCGATTTATGTAACTGAAATGAATATCCAATATAAAATTGAAATGGATTTATTCTGGATTGTCCTCTTCAATTTTTGTTTCGACTTGTTTTAACATGGATTTCTAATCTTATAATTTCTACTTGCATTTCCAAGTTCGCACATACTAAAAGTATCAGCTTGCAATTCCAAATACAAAAATTAAGTTTTATTATCTGCTTGGTTCAATTTGGATTCTCGAATACTACATTCTACTTGACATGTCAAATTAAAAATCATCAAGCTAAGTTTAATTTGAATCGGGGATACATTCAGTTCTATGTGGAATTTCAAGTTTAAATTTAAAGAGTTTGATTTATAGCGAATTGGAAGTCACAGAATTGTTATTTTCGCCAATTGTTATTTTGTAAATTGTCATTTTTGCAAATTTCCATTCTTACAAAATATTAATTTTTTCACTGTTATTTTTGCAAACTTGCTTTCTTCGCATTAACAGTCTAAAGAATTGATAGATGCTTCTGCTAATTGTTAATTTTTGCGAAATTGTTTTGTTATGAGTTGTTATTTTTGGTAATTGTTGTTTCGCTAATTTGCATTTCTCGAATTGATATTTTTATGAATTGTAACTGTTGTTATAAAAAATTATTTTACCTTATTCTCCTTCGACCTGACATATTATAAAGCGAAATTATTTATTTCATATAAGTTTCAAATATTTGACACATTTTAAATTTCGCGGTCAGTGGTACCAACCAAAATTTGAATAAAATTTTTTTGTTTTCGACGTGTCATGTTCTTCAAACCAAACGACGATATGTCATGTTTTTCAAATCAAAACCGAGGTATCATGTTTTTCAACGCTAATCCGAGGTATCATGATTTTACACCCAGCAAGCGGATTGAAGTTAACTACGCTTGACATATCCATCTTTAAAACGATATATTGTCGAAAGTAATTGATATTTTTAACTTCTGACTTTTGCATTTGAAAAAGCAACATAGAATCTGTCGATTACCATAAAAACTCAAATTGATTTTTTGACCTAAGCCGTGTTTTATCGTGGACAGTCAACGATTGAGGTTAACTACGCTTAACATACCCATCTTTAAAACGATATATTGTCGAAAGTAATTGATATTTTTAACTTTTGACTTTTGCATTTGAAAAAGCAACATAAAATCTGTCGATTACCATAAAAAAATCAAAATTGATTTTTTGGACCTAAGCCTTGTTTTCTCGTGGACAGTCACAAATGTAATTTTCAAAGACGTTCGTCGATCGTAAGTTTTATATATATATATATTACAAGTTATGAAAACAAATTCTACCGCAATGTATAAAAATAACTTTGTCATTGTCATAATATTTTTTATATAGTAAGTTTTTAAAATCTATTAATTAATGAAATTTGTTACATTCTTTTTTAATTTTTGGGCAGTTTCATTTTGACCTAAATTTAAAAATTTCGAATGTTTATTGTTCTAATAGCTAAAAATTTAACTATTGGAACTTATAGAAATCAAAGAAATACAGGGTTGCCACAAAAATTTAATTTTGTTTTTCCCTGACTTTTCGCTGATTTTTAGACAAAATTTTTACTTTTTCCCTTACCCTGAAGAATATTCTGATTCACTCCAAAAATGATTAGATACTCAAAAAAAATGTTCTATTATATTTATTTACGAATTTCTTTAATTGTAAAATTATTCGAAAACATTAATAACTTCTTTTTTAAGTAAATAATTAATCATTATTATTTTTCTATGGAAATTAAGATATTCAAATTCAAACCTTTTGAAATTCAATAACTTATAATAAATTTAATATGAGAAAAAAGTTGAATTCTTGCAACAAATTCTATTAAAAACTTTTTTAAAGAATTGGATTTTTCAGAATTTTTTAAAAACTTTTTGAAAATAATTAAATAGAATTGAGAATTTTCATTAAAAAAATAAAAATAATTGAAATCTGACAAAGAATTAAAAAAATTTTTTTTATTAATTGAACTCCTTTTAAAATGTTTATTTTTAAAAAGAATTGAATTCTTGGAAAGAATTTGATTAATATTTCTTAAATAATTAATTTGGTTCGCAGAATTTTATTTTTTACGAAAATAATTGAATTGTTTCGAAGATTTTTATAAACATTTCTGACAATAATTGTATTCCTAGGAAGAATGTTATATTTTACGAGAATAATTTTATTCTATTATCACTTTTATTTTAATTTTTCAAATTTATATAAAACATTTTATCAAAACTTTTAAAAATACATGATTTCTTGAGAAAAATTTTATTATTTATGAAAATAATTGATTTCTTGCAAAGAACTTGTATTTCAATTTTTTAAAATAATTAAATTCTTAAGAAGAGTTGTATTACAAATAATTAAATTGCATTGGAAAATCATATTAAAATTGCAATTTTATTAACTAAATCTTTTCAAGAATTTTGTTACCATTTCTTTGAATGATAGAATTTTTAAAAGAATTTTCATTAAATTTGTCGAAATAATTGAATTTCTCTGAACTATTTTTCTCAATTCTCTGAATAGGTATATTTGAATTATTTTGAGAAACTTTATTAAAAACTCAAAAATAATTGAATTGGTTCGAAGAAATTTATAAAAAATTAGAAAGTATGTAATTAAATTCCTGTGAAATTTTTATTAAAATTTTGTTAAAATAATTGAATTCTTTTGGAAAATTATATTAAAATAATAGATATTAAAAATAATTAAAATGAGGAATCTTTTTGAAAATAATTGAAACTTTAACAAGAATTTTATTAAATTTTGTGAAAATAATTGAATTTTGCAGAAGAATTTTATCATTTATAAAGATAATTGATATTTTGACTAGAATTTTTTTAAAATTTTTTAACATAATTGAATTTATGCGAAGAAGTTTATTACTTTTGAAAATAATTAAATTTCTGGAATCAGTTGTTCTTAAAATTTCAAATTGAAACCTTTAAAGTTCAGTTATTTATGAAGATTGTAAACATAACTCTTTTGAAATCCAATTAATTTTGAAATTTTTAAGTACAATTATTTATTAAATAATTTATGAATAATAATTTTATGATATTTTTTCAGGAATTAAGTTATTTAATATTTAATTAAGTTATTTAAAAAGAAATTATTATAGAAATAGAAAAAAAATTGAAGTTTTTATATTGTGATTCTTGGTAATTTCATAGTTTACGAAGCAAACAAAAAAAATCCAAAATTCAGAATTTTCTTATAAATTCTATAAGTTTAATTTTTTCCAGTACTTTTAATATAAATCCATGACTTTTCCCTGAATTCCCTGCCCTGTAGCAACCCTGAAATAATTATTCAAATTTTTAAAATTTAAGCCACAATCAGGAAATATTAGTTTTTGAAATTTATTCCTCAAAATCGAAAATTGATTTTATCGAGGAAAAAGTAATTTTGTTTTTAAAGTAAAAAAATATGTGATTAAAAGTTTTTTTTATAAAAATTTACTTTTATGTCAATTATAAAATTTTTTGCTAACAAATTGATATTTTCAAATTAAATATTAAAATATTGTTTATTAATATTGTATTATAGATTTTTTAAAAAAGGGAGGCCTATAAATTTAACATGGAATTCTATGAAACAAGTTATGCATAGAGAGCGGTTAAAAAATGGTTACAAGTAACCTTCAAATTTAAAGAAATTAATGAAATTAATAAAAAAGAATAAGAATTTGAAACATTTAGTGCAAGGATATGTTGAAATAAAAGGAGATAGCGCATTAATTTTAGGGAGCACATCCCTAATAGATCAATTAAATTTTCAAAAAGAACTTTATATGGATGGCACTTTTAAAGTAAATACGAAAATAATTAATTTTAAGGGTTCATACCACTTTACACGCTTAAAAATGAAGCTATTTTCTAGAATTTTTTTACGATTCCTATGGATTATATTAATCTGCATTTTTTTAGTTCAATAAATACACTCTTTAACTTTATAAAAAACCTTATTTTATTAAAAAAATATTATTTGTTTATTTAAAATTTAACAATAATTTTAGACTTGCTAAAAATACCGATGCCAGCTGCGGGATTGATTTCTCAGGTTAGGCAAATCTAAAACTCAAAATTCAAGCTGATTTATCTTCAGTAGGACTGTGCTTATCGCCCGAACTAGAATTTTTCATTTTTATGCAAAAATAACAAAATGGCGACAATTTAAAAAAAAATTTCGAAAATCAAGGTTTTTTTTGTCAGTTTTTCGGTTTCAAAAAATAGTAAAAATTAATATTTTTAAACAATTCTACCGGCGATACCCATACATGTGACGACGATGTTCGTAAAATAAATTTGAGAATCGGTCCAGTAGTTTCCGAAAAAAACATCCCGCAGCATGGAAAAATGTCGTTTCGAGAAAAATGCGTTTAAAGTTTGTGTTGTATACTTACATTGCCGTTTACGCGTTCAAATAGCACTGAAAAAAATATATTTTGAGTAGTGGGATCTTTCTAAAAATTTTACACCACATTTTTGACATATTTTACTTTCGAAATCCGTAATAAAAATTTTATTGCTTTTTTGAAAATGACAAAGTGTTATGAACCCTTAATGCTATATGCTTTAATATACAAAGATTATATGTAATGTCTAAAGTGTATTTTTTTATTTAAAATTTTTTTGCTTTCACTGTGATATATAAATAAAAATATTTAATTTGTTCCTTAGGTTCCCCCGAAAGTAGCAAAAGTTGCACAGTTGTATACAGTTCTTATGCGTATTGGTGATAAAGTATATAAAATTTATAAATTTATCTTTTTCTTTAATATATACATATATAATGTAAATAATATATTATTATTATTATACAATATATATTCATATCATATTCAATTTAATTGTTTTAAATTGTAGAGTATTACAGCTGCATTTGTCTTAATGACAAGACGTACTCAAAAATTGTACACTGCAGTTTTCCTTAAATTACAAGAACTTTGTCCCAGATTGAAGTATATACTAAAGCAAGTAATGATGGACTTTGAGACCGCAGTGCAAAATAGCATTTTGAATTTATTTCCATATTGTAAAATCTATGCCTGTTGGTTCCATTTTATTAAGGTAAAAAAAAATAATATTTTCAATAGGGTAAGTGTGCTATTTACTGCGATAAGTAACTTTCGTTCTGGAAAAATTAAATTAATAATAGTTTAAATCTGTTTATTTACGTACAATTTTATATTCAGTAAGGTCGAAAATAATTTTTTCAAAAATTTTTCAAATATATTATTCTATAGTAGTTAATAATAGTATTTTTCGAAGAATCACAGTAATTGGAGAAATTGTAGTAATTGGTGCATTTGCTCTAGATTTTATTTGGAGTTTTTGGATTGCAAAAATAAAAAAATATTTTATAGTGTCTCCAAAAACATTGGGAAAATTTACATCTAAAAATGGCCGATAATGCTCTTCTGAAAATGGCATTTTCCCTTGCATTGGCACCTCCAGAGCGTTTCAATGAAGGTTTAAAAATTCTGAAGAAAAAAGTATTAGAATATCCGAATCATTGGCATCCAAGTTTAAATAAATTTGTACAATATTTACGATACTGGGGAAATAAAACTAGTATTATTTGTGTTGGTCATTTGCCACATCGCACAAATAATTTTTGTGAGTCATTCAACAGCAAATTATATCGTACAATGGGGAAGAATCCTGGAGTTTGGAAGTTTTTGTGTATGTATATATTATACACATAACAAATTTAATTAAGGGATATGTAAAGTCAAATAACTGCAAAAAATTAATTGTTGGACGCCTTTTTGTGAACCGTAGCATTTTTATCACTATTTTATTAGTTTGTGAATAATATGAACAAAGTTGTCAGAAACAAATGTGTCACGCTCCGAAGAAAGGTACCCAAGAAGCAAAAAATTGGAGGTTATGTTTTTAATTTTTTGAGTAAAAATACAGAAAGAAAATCAATTATTAATTAGAAATTATTTATCTTCAAGTCTTCATTATATTCAAACAGGGTGGCCACATGTCAGTACAGTCAGGGAAATGTCAGGGAAACAAATTTTTTGTCAGTCAGGAAAATGTTAGGAAAAAAAATTTTGTCAGGGAAATTAAGAAAATTGAGAATCTTCTCGACTTATTTTAAAAAATTCCGACTTTTTCGACTTTTCTTCCAAACATTGCAATAATATACAACAATTTTTAGTATTTATGAAAGTGCAACTTATTTTGATTTTTATAATGCGAAAAATAACTATAAACAAATCTTTCAAAAATTGTTTGTCAATCATTTTTTAATATAATTAAATTTTTCAAATATTTCTCTAATAAAAACCTTTTTGAGTAGTTGAAATTTTGTAAAATGTAATTTATTTCAAATATTTATTTACATTTTTGAAGAATTTTAATTGCAAATTTTGAAAAAAATAAGTAATTGAAATATAAAAAATTTTAATGAAAAATCTTTGAAGGTAAATTTAAAAGTGAAAATTATTGAAAATTAGCTAGGCCGGTCTGACAGACCGCTAAAAAATTTTCTTTGCTTATTACTTTTTTTCAAAGTATAATAAGAACTTGAGCTTTTCAGTAGCTTCATATTTTATGAAAATCTGTTAGTTGACAAGTTTTTCAAATTTTTTTTTAAATCGTTAAATTTTGTATTGTAACATATGTAAAAATAAAAGAAATTGAATCAAAATAATATAAAAATGACTTTTTTTATGTTAAAAAGTAAAAAATATTTACGTTAGTTGTCTTAAGAAAATAATAAATTACTAAAAAATCGTAAAAAGATAATAACGGTCTGACAGATCGGGGGTAGCACTGAGCGTGATTTTTCAGCACGTAGCAGTATAAAGGTTATGATAGAAATGTCATGATTTTCAAACAGGATGTGCAAACCGGAAAAAAAGTATTTAAGCAGTCACCTGTGTATAAAGTTAAATAATTTTTCCATTTCAATATGTTTAGATGCTGCAATAAATGTCTTTAGCATTTAAAGTTTAATATTTTATTAACTTATTTTAAACTAGAAATGACAAAAGCTTAAAAATTAATTTTTAATTACGAACATTTTATTTTTTTAATATAATAATTTTCAAATAATGTCTTTTTTTATTTAAAAAATAAGAACAATTTTTTAAATATTTTTGTCTGAATTTGATTTAAAAATATTTGCTGTAACAGTTTTGCTAAAAGATGTCATTATTGACGAGGAAATTAACTGCGCTGAAATTCAAAAAGGAAAACTTATAGGTGAAAGAATGCGTTTACGAGATAAGAAGCGATATGTTATAATTCACAACGCTTTGGAGGAACTTCGACATGGAGGGTAAAAAATTCATTTTTATAAAATGTTAAAACCATTTAATAATAATTTAATCTTAAACCTGGAATTTCAGAATAAAATCAGTACACACTGATTTTGTAACTTGAACATTTCTCTTACATTTTCTACAGTTGTGGAAATTCTGCTTCACTGTGAATATTGGTATTTTTAGTTTGATTTTAATTATTAATTGTCGTGATAGCATCTAGATATTCAGAATATCCTATAGCGGTCCATATAATTTCTGGATACTATGATATCTAAAGGATGTCATAGGGACGTTAAAATATATCTTGAAAGTATCCTACGGATATCCTAATTTCCTGACAAGCTTTGGACGTCTATAAGATATCCTGAGATATGATTTGTTAGAATAATTATCATGTTATTAAATTTGAAATTTTTGAAAATTTCATTTTGAGAAAAAATTTATTATATATATGAAATATATTTATAATAACAAATCAATTTCATTTATATTTAATCTAAAAATTAAATTTTGAACCTCTGCTTACTCAGTTAACTATAAATGTCCGTATGCATTATGAGACAGTTTTTATTGAATCTTTTAATTCTTCCTTTTCCCAGGTAAATACTGTTGCGGATATTAGCGTTATTTTTTCTGCTTATCGTAAGAAACTGCTAAATTCCCTCAACTCTGAAAAGTCTTAAACCGTTTGTATACAGTTTCTTACTTTAGGCTTCATCTACAAATTACGTAACACATTTTAAGGGGAGGGGGTTTAATAAATTGTTACTAATTGTGACATAGGGGGGAAGGGGGCAGTGTCTTATCCAGGGGGAGGGTCATAGTGGTCATAACCCTCACTGGGGCGAAAAATTTACATAATTATTTAATTAATAAAAAGAAGCATTAAAATCTATTAATGTTTGGGTATTTAGGTACATATAAAAATACATATCTTAAAGTCTGTAAAAAAATATTTAAATGTAATGAAAAAATGTTTTAATATATTTTTAAATACTTTCAGATATGTATTTTTATATGTAAATACCCAAACATTAATAAATTATTTATATCTTTTCTCACAAAAAATGACAGAAAATTTACTTCATACATGGTAGTATTACCCCTTAATTACTTAAGTTACTTTATTTATGTAAGATTAAAGCTATTAAAACAAAAATTATTTTGCAAAAAATAATTAGGGGGTATGCAAATTGTTACGTAATTTAAAATAAGGGGGTTTATTCTATTGATACTTCCTGTTAGAAGGAGGAGGGAGGAAGTCCAGATTTGGCTAAAAACCTGTTACGTAATTTGTTGACGAAGCCATATCGTAGGCAGTGTATAGTAATTAAAATTGAATTAAATACCGATTTACATTGAATATATATATATATATAATATATAATAATATAATAATATATATAATATATAATAATATAATAATATATATAATATATAATAATATAATATAATACAAAACTAAATTTTGGAATAATATTTTGGTAGAATTATTTACAACTAAATTTTACTCCGTTTTAGAATTTTCCAACATTTTTCACGACCTCGTGGCAAGCATCAGTGACGCCATTTTGAATATTAAAAACTCACATGTTGAGTATCAAGGATTTTCCTCCAACCTTGATGGAATCCTGGATTAAGGAGATATTATTTTAACTCTTGGACATTTTTAACCTGATTTTGTCTCGTCAATGTCAACTGTTTTTGTCATTTTCTGTCAACCACGCTGATCCAGAACGAAGTTTCCTGAAAATCCGATGCTGTGGTGATTGATTGCTGAAATTTTATTGTAATTTATGCTTTGGAAAACAGCGCATGGGCAAAACATTCTGCCCATGCAACAGGTATGTTTTTAATAAATTTACTTGGTTGCTAATAATGGTTTTCCGCCCCCATTCATGATCCTGTCTCTTCCATGAAAATTCGGAGCAACTGTTGGTTCCTGGCCCTTTACACCAGTCAATTTGCTGCGGATTTTTTTTTGCTGATCTGGAGAGTTTCTCGAGGATTTTCTGGATTTGGCACTACTTCTACAAGTCAACAGGACATGAAGTTCTATTTCTACATGTATGGAAACATCAACTTCGAAAGGAAATTCATCGCATTCTGGACAACGTTATTTTTTATAAGTATTTTAGTGTATTTTTCTTTTTAAATTTTTTTTTACTTATTTTTTTGTGTTTTCTTTTGAGAATCATTTTTTTCTGTTCGCACTTCGAAATAATTTAGTAAAATTTTGTTATTTTATTTTAAAGTGAGGACATTTTTGTGATTTATAGTGATATTTTTTGTTTTTAAATTTAACAATGAGTAATCGCGGTTTCATTTTTGTGAATCCTGAGGATGTCATTGAACGTGGAGGGCTTGGTAGATCGCGGGCGCCTCGTAGTTTTGAGGGTCGTTTTGGTGATTCGTCTCATCCGGGTGTTGCGAATCAGGCCCAACAGAATTTTAACAATCGAATACCACAATTGCCACCATTCATTCTCTCTGATCCATCTTTGTGGTTCGCGCAAATCGAATTAATCTTTGCATCTTTCGGTATTTTTTCCCAAAGAACCAGAGCCGGCGCGTTGGTTTCCGTCCTCGATCATGAAGTAATTCAAACTTTCGGAGATTTATCAACAAATAACAACCACATTGAGAACTTATACGTCGAGATTAAAAATAGAGTAATAGAAAATTTTTCGATTTCACATGAGGCTGAATTGAGGAGCGTTTTAAGGGGCGAAGCTGTCAGTGATGGCAAACCGTCTTTAATACTTAGCAGAATTCGACACCTCGTCCGTGGTAAATGTAGCGATGATGTTCTTAACCCTTTAATGGCCAGTGGTACACATACGTACCACCTACTTCAATTACATCAGGGTAAAAAAATAAATGAAAACTACCCCAAAAAACGAAAAAATTTAAAAATCTGCTAAATTCGCCTAAAATTAGTTACTCGGGGGTTTTTGGGGTCGCTGTTTACGAATCCAATGTTAGTTTTAAAAAATTCAAAATGGCGGATCCAATACGGCGGACAAAAAAATAAAAAAAAATTATCAGATTCGCCTGAATCTTGTTATGCAGTATGGGTGGTTTCGAGGGGTGTGCTTATTAATATTATCCACATCTGTGTCACTTAGAAACCTTTTTTATAATTTAGAAGCTGAAGATTTTTTTTATCATTCACAAAAACTTTTATCAACAAGGGGTGGTTATTTGACCATGGGGTTGTTTTTAGAGGCTGGTTTACATTTACTAGCATTACCTAGTCATCATACAAATATTTTTTTGTATTTTCGAAACGTATAGAATCTATGAAAATTATTTTCTTAATTGTTCAAAACTATTGACAGTATGTAAGAATAATTATGAAATAGGGGTGGGTTCCAAGGGGGGTGTTTAACATTATTATCTATATTAGTGTCACTTAGAAATATTTTTTGTATAATTTAGATGCATTTAGAATCTATAGATTTTTTTAAATATTCACAAAAACTATTATCGTCAAGGGGTGGCTATTTGACTTTAAGGGTGGTGTTCAAGTGGTTATTTATAATTATTTTTTATTTTTGAACAACCAGACAATATTTATAAATAATTATAAAGCAGACAGGAGCTAAAAATCTTCAATTTATCACTTAGATTAATTATCAATTTTTTTGGGTAGTAATATACGTTAAGGGTGGTTTTAAGGGGTGGAACATGTAAAAAAAATGTTTTTCTTATATTGAATAATAAAATAATCGAATTTACTAAACATTATACATTTATATTAACGGCAAAAAACTCGGCCATTAAAGTGTTAAGTCAATTTTTCTCGATCACCTCCCAACTAATTGCCGAGCGATTTTAGCGGTTTCTGATATCAATGATCTTTCGCGTTTAGCTTCGATGGCCGATCGTATCGTCGCCTGCGAACCATCTGAAAGAAACGTTTCAACAATTTCAGCTAATCCGGAGATAATAAATAGACTTGACGAACTCACTTTGAGACTCGACGAAATGTCAAACAGATCTCGAGATTACTCTAGATCCTCTAACAGGAATCATTCCAAAAATTGATCCAAATCACAATCTCGAGGCGAGCGGTCACGTGATCAAAATTCTAGAAATAAAAAATTTTGTTATCTTCATTATAAATATGGCGAGAAGGCTCATAGATGTTATAAACCTTGTTCTTTTAAAAGTAAATTCAATAACAATAAAGATTCAGAAGATCACAATTCAGAAAACTCGGAAAACTGATTAAACGGCCCTACCTTGAGGCAATAGGTCCTGTAGAAAGGTCAAAGCGCCTCTTTATTTACGACAAAAAATCCGGTCTTTATTTCCTGGTGGATACGGGATCTGATATTTCCTTGATTCCCGTCGAAACCAAGTCAAAACAACGCCCAGCTAAATTCGTAATTTATGCTGCGAACAATTCGCAAATAAATACGTTTAGCGAACGACGTCTTTGTCTTGGTCTTGGTCTTCGACGTCCTATATCGTGGAATTTTTGCATGGCGGATGTTCCCTATCCTATAATAGGGGCCGATTTGCTTTCGAATTTCGGATTTATTGTTGATCTTCATAACCGGAAAATTACTGATCCTGTAACAAATTGTCATTCTGTTGGTGAATTTAGGGATGTTTCTTTCTTGAGTATCAGTTCAGTTAATTTGGCTGCACCCTACTCGAGAATTTTATCCGATTTTCCAAAAATTACAGGATTAACTCAGGTTTCCGAGATACTTCCAAGTGAAGTTGCTCATCACATTTTGACTTTTGGTCCACCTGTTGCCAAACGTGCTCGAAAATTGGCTCCTGATAGATTGGTTGTTGCAAAGTCCTGGATTCAAGATATGGAGAAAGCTGGTCGTTGTCCTTCTTGTGCTTCTTGGGCTTCGCCTCTTCATATGACCTTGAAGAAAAAAGGAGAATGGAGATGCTGTGGGGATTATCGCAGGGTTAATGCTTGTACCATTCCTGACAAATATCCCATCCCTCTTTTGCAAGATTTCACGAATATGCTTCTCGGTGTTACAAACCAGAAATAATTATTATTATTTGGGCTTTTGAGATGGCCCTTTCTATCTCTGAATTGGGAGGCACTAAGCTGCCAGGATTAAAAAAAACCCCGTTTAAGTATGTGGGTTTGTTGTTCCACTTTTAAAAGTTACCATTCAATCGCCTGTTATTTCCCTTTCATATTTTCCTTGGTACGGAAATAATGTTTAATAAGTAGAAGTGTTAATTCAGTTTATATGTATTTATTAAAGTAGAGAAAAGATACAGTATTGTTATGAAAAGAGAAACAATTGAAACTAATATCGGAACGATACTATTTACTTACGGCTACCGTCGTCGGTTGATTACATTTTGTCGACGTCGGGCGATACAAAATTTCTCGCTGTACACAGTAATAAAATTTGTAGAATTTTCTTAATGAAAATTACAAAATTTTATTTTGTGGGGCCACTGTCTCAGGACGGCGCAGGCGCTACACGCGCGGGCTGGCCGGTCACGAACAAAACTAAGAGCAGTAAGGAATTTTACTGCACACAAATTTTACCCAACGACAGCTCTCACAGGACTCCGTCGGCTCGAAGGATTCTATTTTATTTTGACGTCCGCCTCTCGTGGTGCCAACACTACGCGTGTCTATCACTAGGGTCCGACGCGCAGACGGGCATGTGTTAATTAATTTAGATCGAGACCAGGTAATTATCAGTGAAGATGTTACCCGTGAAGATCACAAATTATACTGTGCCTGCCGAGGTTGCGCGACGGGCCTCTAGCCCTCGTCGTCGACGTTAAGGTGGAGAAACGTAAAAATTTTTTAGAGTAGGAGTAAGGAGTAGAGAAGACTCGTGGGCCCATTGGTCAACACTTTTTGCTGATTTTGCAGGTTCCCAGGCAGCTCCGTGAGAACGGAATTGCCTGTTAATATGATATTTTCCGAAAAAATAATTTTTAAAATAACTGAGAATTAAATAACAATTGTATTTGTTTAATTATTAATACAACTGTTATTTACCCCAGTCATGTAAAACAAATATAATTTATTTATTCCAATTATATTTTTTCCTACGTATTATGGATCACAACCATGTACATGCATGTATTAATCTATATGGTTACATATATACATACATATACATCCGCGATCCATAGTCCTCCGGCATTCCGTTGCAACTAATGTTGCAACAGAATGTCTATCTAATTTTCAATTAATTCCAATTGATATTTCGTTTTTAGAAATATAGTATAAATTCCAGTAGCAACCTGTGCTCATATGTGTTGTGGTGAACACATGTGCTGTCTAAACGCACGTGCGTTTGTTTTGATGTTGTGATTCACAACTCGTGGGCCCGGAGAGGTGGGGTGGGAAGCAGCGGTCGGTGGCAAGTATAGCGTCTGTGTTGACACTCACGGACGCGGACTACATATTTGTGTTACTATTCTAACCGAGGGAGCCATATGTGTTGGTGCCCGTAACCAGAGCGCCCACGCACATGTCGCCGTAGCCGTCCAGATACGCGCGATTATTGAATAATAATTTTCTTTCTATAATTCTTTTTACAATTTCTTCCTTTTCTTTTTGCATCATAACAGGTTACAAATAATTCCAATTTTGTTATATTTTACTATACTTCCTGGAATATAGCCACAATGTAATTTTTACTTTTAGTTTCGTAACATTGTTGCAATATTCCGAAATAAAATTTTTTTTTATACTTGAAGTATTAAAAAAAATTAAACTATATTTTAATTTTAATTTCTCAAGAAGGAATGAGGCTCGAGTCGGGGCATTTAATATCTGCCGACTTGCCTTATCGGGGTATCAGGTGTCTCTCAGCAAGGCATTGCTACGTTGTAGCAATCCTTACTGTTAGCTATTTTCATTCAAAATTCATTATACAGCGTTGCCGCGTATAGTCGGAATAAATATAAAATTTTATGTGTAACACTCGGAAAAACTATCTTTTCTAAATTGGACCTTTTCATGGCTTACAATCAGATTCCGATCGCTGCTGATGACATCCCAAAAACTGCTCTCATAACGCCTTTTGGCCTTTACGAATTTACAGTTATGACTTTTGGACTTAGAAACGCTAGATCCACTTTCCAGCGATTTGTCAATCAGGTTTTTAACGGTCTCGATTTTATTTTCGCCTATGTTGACGACATTTTAATTGCTTCGACTTCTGCCGAAGAGCATGAGGGTCATTTAAGAATTGTTTTTCAACGTCTCTCTGATGCTTCACTTCGTTTAAATTTAGCTAAATGTCAGTTCGGTCTTCCAGAAATTGAGTTCTTGAGTCACATTATTAATAAAAATGGAATTAAACCAACTACTGAAAAAGTCAGAGCAATCAGCGAGTTCCCTCGACCTAAAACAATCATTGAACTTAGACGATTTTTGGGGTTATTAAATTTTTATTGACGTAGCCTACCTCATGCTTCGGAAAATCAAAGACCCTTGAATTCTTACCTTCATGAATCGCGTAAGAATGATCGTCGTGAGATTGCATGGAATCCTGGAACTATCGAGGCTTTCGAGAAGTGTCGTTCGAGTATTGTCGACGCAACTCTTCTTTTCCATCCGGATTGTTCGGCCCCCACTAGAGTAGTCTCTGATGCATCGGATTATGGTATGGGAGCCGCCTTGGAACAGTTTAGGAAGGGTTGTTGGCAGCCTCTGGCATTCTTCTCGCGTAATTTTAATTCAGCTCAAAAAAACTACACTACTTACGATAGAGAATTGACTGCAGTTTTTGAAGCAATAAAATATTTCAAGCATTTTTTGGAGTTTCATGAGTTTTTCGTAGCTACTGACCACAAACCGTTGATTTTTGCCTTCAAACAAAAGTCTGATAAGGCTTCTCCTCGTCAGATTCGCCAATTATCCTTCATTTCTCAGTATACAACCGATATTCGATACTTACCTGGGGAAGAGAACGCTGTTGCCGATAGTCTCTCGCGTGCAGGGGTTGCATTGAATGCCAGAGATCCAAGGTTTCTCGTCATACAGTTTTACAACCTTCTTACTGAAGCCATTCCTCTAAAAAACGTCGAGGCAATTACGATTTATCCTGCCTTCGTCGATGGCTGGATATCGCGTTACGGTACTCCTGAAACTCTTACAACTGATCAGGGAAGCCAATTTGAATCCCAGATTTTTTCGTATCTTCTCAAATTGTCTGGATGTCATAGAATCAGAACAACCGCTTATCACCCTGCCTCAAACGGCATCGTCGAACGTTGGCACCGTACTTTAAAGGCGGCGATTAAGTGTCATACCGGTCAGCAGTGGATTGGTGTATTATCGACAGTTCTCCTAGGTTTAAGGTCGAATGTCCTAGATTCTGGTTCGTCTCCTGCGGAATATTTGTACGGGACAACTCTTAAGATCCCTGGCGAATTCATTCTTCCCGAAGAGTTCGCTCCGGACCCTCAGATTTTTTTAGAGGAGTTTCGCGAGCACATGCGATCTATTAAGCCTGCTCCTGTGAATCATAGACATAAAAGAAAAATTTTCGTTAACAAGGATTTGCATTCCTGTTCTCATGTATTTTTTAAGATCGGAACTATAAAGAAGTCCCTCGAATATCCTTACTCCGGTCCTCAGAAGGTTTTGAATCGCATTTCAGACAAAATCTTTGAAATTGAAATTAACGGAGTTAGCCGAAGAGTCTCTGCAGAATAATTTTTAGTTAGTTTTATTACCGGTCACCGTGTGTAGGGAGGGGACCGGGCAAGGGCTAGTCTTAAGTTTGAAGAGTAAATTAGTTGGTGTTGGTTTAAGGATGGAAGGGACTAGTTGGAATTTTAAAGGGAATTTCAGCACTAGGAATATAAATAATTAACGTAGTTTCCAATACATAAATAAATTAATATATTCTGTAAACCCCCCCTTCAAATATGTACAGTGTCGGAATATACAAGCTAACAACGTCGAGGTTTAATTCGTTGAAAAATACCTTTCAACCGATCTTGATTAGTGCGAGGTTTACCTCGCGATCTCGATTTCGGTACCGTCTGAGCAGTGGGCCGAGTGTAGGGCTTCTGCTCTTGGAGGCGAGGTTGAGGCACGACAAGGGGCTTTTCTCCAGGTTGCAGACCCTCAGGACAAATAATGGGCATGTCCAGAAGTGAGGGTATTGAGTTCCGGGGCTGGCTCCACAGTTGCCGGCGACATGCCAGTGCTGGCCCAAGGTTGGCTGGTGGTGAGCGAAGGCGGGGCGACCGTGATATTGGGGAGCCGGGACTGAGTTCCAAAATGTCCTGGTTGCTATCTGTGAGAGCTAGATCCTCCTCCAGGTTACTGATAGACCGAAAGGGCGCCCTGGAGCTCCGGATGAGGCTCAGAAGCGGCGGTGGAGTGGGTATCTTCGATGGAGTCACCAGGTCGATCGTAGGCGGCTTCTTTTCGGGCGTCAAGATCAACAAGGGCCAAGGAGCCTCGTAAGGAGTAGCTTCGAGGAGCCTGGTTAGCTCTTCAATTTCCACTTCGATAGTGGATATCTCCTGGGCGACTCGTATCCGTCTCCGAGGAGTAGGGACGTAGGTGTCCCGTTGGTCAATAGGTAGAGTCCCCGTGGGGTAGTAGGGCTCCCAACGCGATCCGGCTGACTGGTACCCTGGGTCCTCAGGGAGTACTTGATCGCTTGGGGCTGACCACGTCGGGGCGGAAAGAAACACCGGTGGAGAGATCGGAGCTCGTACCAGGATCTTGGCCTCGGGAGGGAGGATTTCGATAGTCCGAATGGTAGGGCCAACGAAAGAGTCCTTTTTGCTGTCAGTCCGGGGAATTATAGACGAGACGGTGAGCTCGTTGTTGTTTCCATCCGGGGAAGGTTTGTCCACGACCTTCCGAAGAGTCCCTAGTAGAGCCCAATTGGCGAGTTTGGCCTTTAACTTTTCTGATTGCCGTAGATTTCGGGCCTTCCGCTTCTCGGCAGTGTTAAAGTTGGAGGGTCGACGTTTCGGCATCTACGGAAGCAATCATGGTGAATTACATGTAATTTTTGCATAAAATATCGGCTGCGTGAGGATAAGGGATGAGCCCATGGGGGGGGAACGTGAGCTGTGGAGGAAAAGAGTGAATGGAAGGAGCCCGCGTAAGGACGTAGGTTAGGAGAGGAGTAGTGAACCCGCGTAAGGGCGTGAGTTCGGAAGATGGATGAAGCCCGCGTAAGGACGTAGGCTAGGAAAGGAGTAGTGAACCCGCGTAAGGACGTGAGTTCGGAAGATGGAGGGAGCCCGCGTAAGGACGTGAGCGTGGAGAGAAAGGAACGAGCCCGCGTAAGAACGTGGGTTCGAAAGATCGAGGGAGCCCGCGTAAGGACGTGAGCTTGGAGGGAAAGGAACGAACCCGCGTAAGAACGTGGAGTTCGGAAGGAGTGGAGGCAAACGAAGTGAAAGTTACTTACTGCGAATAAGACACGGGGTGTAGTGAAGATGACACTTTATTTCACTTTTAAGAAAGTACACTATGCGTAGGCGGAAAAGACTGAGAGAGAGTAGGCCCGTTTCTTCCCTTTTTATACCTAACTCAAGGGTTATAAAAAATCTGGTCCTTGGTAGGGGAGATTTTTTATTAACGGAGTTGAGATAAACAAGGACAGAAACAGCATAACTCTCTTGACAAAAATCTTGCAAACTTAAAATTAGCTTATAATTACTTACAAACTGAACAATTAATTTCTAACTATTTTCCGGGTAAAACTGCTAAAAAAGAGTAAAATTTTGATACCAAACAACATAGAATTAATACAATTTTATCGTAAACAAAATCTAATAAAATTTAATATAAAATAATGTGATATCAATTTTAAAATAACAGAAATTCTCAGAATCTAATATAAAACAATATCATATATAAGAATACAATATACACATAATACTATAATGCAACATTATTACATATTATATCATATTATAATATAATAAGATATAATTATATGTCCATAGTAGTACTATAGAGTATCTTATACTATAATATATATATTAATATTGGTACATAAAAAAAATGTAAGTCTTTGGTAAAAGAATACTTAAGGGGAGACCCCACCTTAATTTTGACCCCTTTAAAATAAAATTATTAAACGAGGTAATATTTTTTTTCTTGCATCATTTTTAACCTGAAAACATATAAGATGGTCAAAAATATTTAATTTTAATTTTTGAAGAGGTTAGAATTTTTTTTTCTGACCTATTGCATATTATTGCAAATCCATGCGAGAAGTTGTTTAGAATGGTAAAATATGCATGGAAAAAAAATTTCGTGAAAAAATATTAAAAACTGCAAGAGAAGATCGATTTTTAATATTCAAATCTTTAAATTTTGCCGAAATTTCGAAAGCCGTAAATCTTTAATTTTTTCCAAATTGTGTATATTTACGTAATTTGATGCTATTATTAAAAAAACATTGTTAAAATTTATATTTAGCTCATTTTCGTGGTAAATTCCATAAAAATCATAGTCCGAAGCTTTTATAGTATACTTTATATATACCGAAATAAATGCAAAAAGCCATGATTTTTATAGTTTTTACCATGAAAATGAGCTAATCGTCAATTTTAACGATGTTTTTTCGACTTTGAGCATCAAATTGGAAAAAAATAAAGGTTCAGGACTTCCGAAATTCCGGCAAAATTTAAAGATTTGAATATTAAAAATCGATCTTCTCTTACAGTTTTTAATATTTTTTCACGAAATTTTTTTTCCATGCATATTTTACCATTCTAAACAACTTCTCGCATGGATTTGCAATAATATGCAATAGGTCAGAAAAAAAAATTCTAACCTCTTCAAAAATTAAAATTAAATATTTTTGACCATCTTATATGTTTTCAGGTTAAAAATGATGCAAGAAAAAAAATATTACCTCGTTTAATAATTTTATTTTAAAGGGGTCAAAATTAAGGTGGGGTCTCCCCTTAAAATCTAATAAAAATCATAGTTTTTACACTAAAAAAAAATACATGTAAAAACGGGCCCGGCGGAGCCTTGCTGGGGGTAAGGGAGAAAGGCGGAAGCAGGAAGTACCGTTGGAGAAAGGGAGAAAGCACTGTAGGAAGTACCGTTGGAGAAAGGGAGAAAAGTGCTGTAGGAAAAAAGAGAGGGACAAGGCCGCCAGAAACCGGTTTCATAGTCAAGGTCTACTCTCAAGGGAGACACATGCAGTGTTTAGGCAATATTTTGCGTTTCAACAAATGGTTCTCAACTAGAACCGTGGTTGTCAACCAGGTTTATTTCCTCATGCAAAATGACCGGTATCAATCTCCCCTTGGGAAAGGTCTTGACTATCAAATTTATTTATAACGTTATCCTCGTGTTTGGAGTATTATTTAGGTTTTATCAAGAATTTAAAAACAAGTTGTCCTTTTTTCTAAAAGAACTACAACGATCTGGAACGTAGGCTGGTATCCAATTAGAGAGAGGGCTCTAATTTGGGATTTTACTCCGTCGAGGTAGGCAAGGACGGACGTCCTTATAGTCGACTACTCGGCGTTGGCGTAAGCTATAGCGTGGAAAGGCGTTGTCTTCTGGTTTTACTGTCATTGATCCTTTAGAACCTTCTGCAGGCTCTACTTCTTCGTGATATTAGTGATATATTATATATTATATTATTATATATTAGTGATATTAGTGGTTAGTTGATCAAAGGGGACCGAGCAACTTCTTAATTCGTTTGGAATACTCAGAGGTACTGGAGGACAACCTTGGGTTTGATCAGTCTGAAACGGCGTGTTGACTACTTCATCCGAGATGTCACAGCGACGCCTCCCGTCTTCCTTGTAAATCATACCTGTTTCAGGTATTGTCGATGGAAGAGAGGCTTTGGTTTGGGGCGAGGGTGGTTCCTCGCTGTCCGTTTCCTTAGGGCGATAATTTGTGGCTTCGAAACATGTTCTGGTGCTTCGGGTATGAGAATGAGGTTCCTCAGAATTAATTAACTCTTTAGAGTTATCCGATATTTTTTCTGTTTCTGTAATCACCTCTATAGGCGCTGCTCTTCCCAGAGCAAGGTCTGACGAGGTTCGGAGCGATTGTTGAGTGACTCTATTTGTTGATTCCTGAGGTATGGTCAAGCGAGTTGGAGTGGGTACTAAAATTAGTTCCGTTGCATACACTTTATGGGGTCCATTCTCTTTCTGAATCCAGAGGACACCTGGGGAGACTACTTCAAGGACCGAAGAAGGTCCGGTCATACGAGGAGCCAACTTGGCATTGTAGCGCTCTGCGGCGTTAGAAAGGCGGGTATTTTTCGCAAACACCTGATCTCCCACCTTGAAGGGGGCTTCCTGTGTGATCCCAGCATACCGATTTTGATATCTAAGCTGATGTTGATATGCATCTGCCTCTCGCTGATGCAATTGTGTAACCGGGATGACTTGAGGTTGTAATTTCCATTCTCCTGGTCTAAAAATTTCTCGACCAAAAAGTAGGTGAGCAGGAGTGACGCCAGTTGCGGCATTTTGCCTGCGGCGTAATCCAAAGAGCAATTGAGGGAGTTGTTGATCCCACACTTTCTGATTTCCGTCGTATAGTCTAATGCGAAGACCCTTTTTTACTTCTTAATTACGCCTCTCAGTCGGGTTGGCTTGCGGGTGATACTCTGGTGTAGTCCAAAGCTGACAAACCCACTTTTTGCCTACTTCCTTCCAAAGGTGGCTACGAAACTGCGGGCCGTTGTCGCTTAAGATTCGGTTGGGATAACCAAACCTGGAGAAGACCTCCTCTTCAAGAATTTTGATGATGGTGGATGCATTTGAGTTCCTAATAGGAAATGCTTCGGTCCACCGAGAAAACAGGTCAGTCACCACGAGGATGAAGCGATTGCGTAATTCTTCACAGGCGAGGAAAGTACCAGGGTATTCTTGATCCCCCAAAAGGGGGGAGAGGGAAATAGAGCCATGTAATTGTACCGTGGCTCCATTAGCTGCTAATTTGGCTTGAGGGGGACCGACTTTCAACGATGCGCGTTCGTGGGCTGTAAGAACGGCTAATCTTACAAAATTGTGAGATGCACAGGAGTCAATCTCTGCCACGACTACTCTGTTACCAATGCGGACACGAGTTCGTGGGAGGTCCTGTGCATAAGAGTAGATGGCGCTTAAGACCGGGAGGTCGTTTCGGCAGGAGCTACTGGGGTAGAACAACCATTTTTGCGCTTCCCCCGCAAGCCCTTGTTTATCAACTGTGTTCGCTGGTCTGGGTCTGTTCGGGCTGAGACAAAATATTTTTCGCAGCTATGGAGGAATTTCTGCGGATCCTCATGGTCGTTCCCATTGAATTCTGGGAAAGGTGGAGCGGGTGATTGGAATGCACGAATAAGGCCTAACTAATCATCAAAAGTAAGGTTAGAAGGCATTGCCAGAGGAAACCCGTTTGTCAGGTTGGACGAAGTGTCAGATTCGTGACTTGATTTTCAGAAGTTGCAAAACCTGCGGGCTCAATAGTGGTCAATTCTGTCAATCCGTTTAGCAGTGCTGTTTGTCTGCTCGGACTCAACTCCGAGCTAGGCTCTCGATAAGAGACACGGCTTATGGAGGGGGGAGTACGAAAGAGTCCGTGAGCTCTACGACTAGGTAAATCTCTCAAGTTCCTTCTATCTACAGCAGTTTGTGTAGACGAAGTTAGGTTAGCTCGTTTGGGAGTAGGAGACATCAGGCTATAGGATCCGTTCTGATATCCATCAGAACCTGAAGGCCAAAAGGCAATCTCGGGCCCCACGTTGGGCGTTAGAAACCGGTTTCATAGTCAAGGTCTACTCTCAAGGGAGATACATGCAGTGTTTAGGCAATATTTTGCGTTTCAACAAATGGTTCTCAACTAGAACCGTGGTTGTCAACCAGGGTCGCTGATTACGAATCTGCTTTCGAAATTTCAAAATTCAAAATGGCGGATCCAAAATGGCGGTCAATTTTTTCAAATTTATTGGATTTAGTAGAAATTTGTTACTCGGGGGTTTTTGATGTCGCTGATTACGAATCTGCTATCGAAATTTTAACATTCAAAATGGCGGATCCAAAATGGCCGTCAATTTTTTTTTTAATTTATTGGATTTAGTAGAAATTTGTTACTCGGGGGTTTTTGGGGTCGCTGATTACGAATCAGCTATCGAAAATTTAAAATTCAAAATGCGAGATGTAATGTAGCGGTCAACTAACTGTAGTTTGCATTTTGACACATTATTTGTGACAAATCATCTTTATAATTCACGATTTTTGTGAATGGTACACGCACAAATCAAATATGTGTTCCACTATTTCCCATTAGAATACAATTCTTAGGACGCATTTGAGCAAATTTGCTGGAACTAACGCCAGTCATTACTCTGCTATTAGAATTATTTTTATAAAATTCTATTATTTTTTTAATGTTGCTTCTGATTGTTTTTTCAGCTTTTGCCGTTGTTTCCGCTAAAAAATACCTTTCGATTACCTCACCTTTTGATTTCTTCTCCAATTTCTCAGAAGATTCAAATTCCCTAACAATTTTTTTAATACTCCAGATGGAGCGATCGTTAAAATTTCTAAGCGCTTAGGATCATTTAAATTTAAAATTGAAAACTTTTCTTTCAAGACGTTTTGCATCTCTTCAAGTTCAATTTCACGTTTTGATTTGTCTTGGGAACTATCAAGCTTTGCGGATGATAAAGATGATGTGTCGATTTGTTTAGTTGATTTTTCAGCTTTACTACTCATAGATTCAAAGCCTTACGCGGAATTTAATATTTTTTGCAGTGACAACAAATTTTTGAATTTTCAGGAATACTGCGAAACAAATGCAATGCGTAACCAACGTCTGTAACCAACCAAGCCATTTTGAATTTTTCAAAACTGATATCATATTCGTAATCAGCGACCCCAAGAACCCCCGAGTAGAGAGTTTCAGGTGAATCCAATTAATTTTTACAAAACTCGTCCGCCATATTGGATTCGCCATTTTGAATTTTTCAGAACTGACATCATATTCGTAATCAGCGACCCCAAGAACCGACGAGTAACGAGTTTCAGGCGATTTCAGTGACTTGAAAAAATTTGAGCACTATGTTTCATATGTGAGCCATTTTTTTAGTTTTAGCCGCCATATTAGCGTCCGCCATTTTGAAAAAAAGAATTGACCGCTTTAGGGTTTTGTAGCTAAGGGTCCATGGACGCGATATTTTGAGTTTTTAAGAGTATCTACCTACTTTTTTCCGGTGAAAATACGTCTGCAATGAAATTTTTCTTTCGAAAAATCGTGTTTTTTTGGAAAAAATTGTTTATAACTTTTTTACAATTTGGAAAAAACAAATTTTAACAGCAGAATCTGAAAGAGGAGCAAATTTTACATTAAAAATAGTATGTGCCAATTTTTTATATGCATTTTAATAAAAAACGAGGTCCTCAAAGTCAATAGAAATTTTTCGTCCGTCTGGTCCTTAATGGGTTAAATAATTAATTTTAATAATTTTATTCATTAAAAACATAGAATGCAGAAAATAGCCCTAGTTGACAGTACTTGAAATATTAAAACAAATAATAAATAATCATTATCAACTTACTTGTTTTTCTTAATTGATGATAATTTTTATCAAACTGTTGTTTATATCTGCGCCCATGACAATAACTTTTAAGTTGCAGTTGTTGGTCTTTATTATAATATTTATGGTGTTCTTGTTTGTATAATAATTTGTATATGGATGATGGTAAACATTTGAGTGGTTGTATTGACGGGTTCTAAAATTTTGTTGATGCGTCTGCTTTTGATGTGTTTGTTGCTGATGGTTTGTTGCTGATGGTGCACACCCTTCGCAGCATCATGCAACAGAATGTCAGCGCAATTGAGTTCATCGATAGAAATTTCAGATTGTAGAAGAATGTACAATGCTTCAACGAATTTCATCCAATGAAGAACGTATTTTTGGTCAAAAAACTGTGCTAATATTGGTGTACTGTAATATAGAACCCAATTTTCCCACTCACGTGCCTTCCAGAAGGCCTTATCTTTTAAAGTTCTTGTTAGTCGTCCCACTTGATGAGGAACTTTTATGGACTTTATAATATTAATTATCTTCTCAACTGTTTCTTTAGAAGCAAAACCTGATTTCTTACTAGAGCCAAACCATATATTGGCAAACTGCTTACCAATACCGGCAACAATATGCATGTAATCGGGCACGAAACCATCAATAACATTGAATTTGGTTAAATTCATCAACCGAGATGGATTTTTAAATCCAAAGCATGGCTTTTCTTCGGTGCCTTGTTCCATATGTTCTCGCGAATCTTTATCATTTCGTTTTGCTGGTGTAGAATCTAATAGCGGACATTTGTGGCTTCTGGATAAAGGGTTCGTATTACTTTTAACCCATTCACCTGGATGAAGACACCAGTTACATCCGTATTCACCATTAAATTGAGTAAGTCCCTGCATTGGTGCTCTGGCTATAGAGTCGACACAACAAGTTAAGCAAAACACTTTAATTGAACATTCCTCATTGTCTAAAGTACATTTTACATCTTCCTTAGCTAGTCTGTTCATATCTTCTACAAAAGGTTTTATGAAAATTTTCATGTCTGGCTTATTTTTTCCGAACCATAAGCCAACTACTAACAATTCAGACGTTCTAACGGAAAATGGTAACTCATTTATCATCATGTAGATGGGCCAGATTGAATATGAAGAACTCTCAAAAAGAGGAGCACCATCAGTATTAAACGTCGCAGAAACAAAAAGATTTCTATCAGTAGGATCTAAACCTTCAACAAATTTTCGATACAGCTTGCCGTCATAATTATCTTTAAAAACATTGTCAGATTGACCTGCATTCATTACATGGGTGTAATAGGCACTATTAGCTTCTAATAAATTTTTAATATTAGTTGTCGGATCTATAGTTACAAAAAAATCTTTATACATAGGATCCCTAACATTGGCATTGTAATTGCATATGCTGCAGTGTTTGTTTAGATCTGAACGTTTAAATATTCCGATGTCGATTCCACATTCCGGACATAACGCATGAAATGTCACATAATTTAAAGGGTTAAATAATTTGTTGATTAAATATCGTGTGTCTGGAATAATAGGTCTAGCAAAAATGCAATTGATGATCATAAAAAGGTTACAAACAGCAGATAGGTTAAGTGAATGGATCAAAGCGTATTTGACAAGCATTAATAACAATTCACCAATGCTTATTTTAACTTCAACGTCTATCTTATCGAAAATATTTTCATTGTCCAAAAATTTATGTAAGTTCTGGAAACATGTATCCTGTGAATTTTCATCTTCATTGTCTTCTTCGGTATCGCTTTCATCCAAGAAATCAAATTCTATGTTGCCCAACTGAAATTTAAATTTGTCATATGTTTATAAAATTTATAAGTGCAAGGGGTTAGTACCACTTCTCAGTGATTTTTATTAAATATTTTTTTTAATTACAAAATTTATTTTATTTACTTTAAACTTTTTGCACATTAAAAAAGAGGTTTCAAACTATTCAAAAAATTTTTTATTAATTGTTTATTAACAATTATCTTCCTGTCATAGCCGCCTGAAATTACCCTTGGTTAAAAAACCAAACACATTTCGGACTAATCCTAAATTTGTCCGAAACAATGCGGTTTATGGTCAGGTTCTTGTCACCCGAAATTAATTCGGATAAATCTGAAATCAGTACAGTTTGTATACAACTAGTGAATCCATAATTAGTCCGAAACAGTCAAACATTAGTCTGGACAATTTAGTTAATGTCAATAAAAAAATAATTTTACAAGTTATACATATTGGGGGATTCGAACCTACACCTATTTAACATTATAACGCACCAAAATAGAATTCACTGACCACTATACCACGCTCGCATGGGAATTCAGTCATAATAGAATTTATACAACTCAGGCGTATTATGGTCACTTTATCTACCTGTAGAGGCGCGTACTAATTTCCCCCTTATAACCCAGCAGTCAATAAAGTAACCATTATAGCCCTAGGAAGATAAAGAGTACATTATTGACCGCTCACTGGTCAATAAAGTACCCTTTATCTCCCTAGGGCAATAATGGTTACTTTATTGACCAGCTGGGTTATATGGGAGAACTAAGCATGCACCGGTTCAGGTAGCACAGAGTAACCATAATACGCCTTTGTTGTATAAAGCAAAGTATGCAACAAGAGAGGTAACCTCGTTCATGACCTCGCACAATATTGAAAAACACATCAGTGTTATTATAATATTAAAATAAGAACTAATAAGGGTACGGTCCCATGATGAGCAGAAAACAGAATGCAAAGGAGAATTTCGTAAGTGCAAGAGAGATAGTTAGATACCACTATCCTTTTCACTCTCACGAAATTCTGCTTTGCATTGTGTTTTCTGCTCATCATGGGACCGTACCCTAATTCTAGAAACTTTGTAAAATCAAATTGACTGCAAAAGTAAATAGTTTATTTATCATAAGTAAATACTCTGAATAAAAAGTCGGACCGATTTCGGACTAATCAGGAATTTTTACGCAACAGTGTATATATATATATATATATATATATTTTTTTAATATTTTGTGATAAATACTTATGTTTTTAGTCCATTGCAGTTTCGGACCCAGGGGGTGCTGGAGGGGAGTCATTACCACCCTTTCGGGCGAAAAATTTACAAAATAAAAAGAAAAATTGCCTTCTTATAGGCTCCCCTTCAAAACGTTTTAGATCCGCCACTGGTCCATTTTGTAGCAATATTTAAGTAATATAGCTAAACATATTTTTTTTAATAACATAAAATAGAACTTAAGAAGTAAGAAAAAGAAACTGAATAATTTGTAAAGCGACAATATTATACTGGTTCACTTTTCGGTGTTCATAATTACGCATCGATACACGCTATGTTCCTATTGACAATCTGAAAACATAAAAGATAGTTTTATTTCAATATACTTATATAGTAATTAGGATTTTCTATTATGTTCAACCCAGTGGGAATAACTGTTTGCAGCAATTTTGTAGCAAATTGGGACGGTAATATATATATATATATATGTGTATTATTTATTTATGTATATATTTATATTGTCCTTATTTATTTATTTATTTTTATTTTATTTTTTTTTAATTTTCTATTAACAGTTAATTTATTAAAATTTTATACATGGTTTATTGAAATAACTGTTAATTGGAATCTATCGCGTTATTTTATTCCCATGGTAGGGTAGGAGCTGGTAAATTCCAAAATTCGTCGGAATCGTCAGATGCGCTTGTTGTTGGATTTTCTTTTCTTAATATTTTCTTATTTCTGATTACGCTAAAGCATTGTTCTTTAATGTGCCCCCTTATATAGCAATATTCGCAACAGTTTTCCCATTTGAAAAGTTTTCTTTTTAAACCTTCTTTCATGACATACGCTTTATCACCGACTTTTCCTTGAAAAGGTTTGATAGATTTATCATACCTTTCTTTGGATTTTAATTTAGCATTTATTAGATTTTTAGCTGCTAGTGCCCTTATTTCAATTAATTTGGTAATAAGTTCAGTTAAATAGGAACCATATGTTTCTAATTTAACATCCTGAGAAAAAGAACTAGGAGAACGAGCAGTTTTTCCAAAAACTAACTCATAAGGGGTAAAATTGGTGGCTTCATGCACGGATGTATTGTAGGCAAACATTGCAAAGGGCAGTAGTTTGTCCCAATCGTCATAGTCTTTAGTGTATTGTTTTATATAGTCTGCTAAAACGGCATGACTACGTTCTAAAGCACCGTTTGTTTGGGGCCTATAACCAGAGGTTGTAACTTGTTGCACTTTGAAAATTTTGGATAATTTTGACATTAATTTCCCGATGAAAGAAGTACCTTTGTCTGTTAAAATTACTTTTGGGGCTCCATACACTGAAAATAATTCTTTTGCAACAGCATGAGCAATAGTAGTTGCTGAAATATCTGGAATTGCAACTGCTATACAGTATTTAGATAAATGGTCTTGCATCGTGAGAATATGATAATTTCCGTCTGGGGTTGTAGGAAGTTTTCCTACTGTGTCTAGTGAAATTTTGTCAAAAACATCTAGGGGTGTGTCTGTTATAATCATAGGTTCTCTAGTTTTTACTCTAATTTTTGTGTTTGACATGTGGGACATTTTCTTACAAATTCTGTCACTTGTTCCCTTAATCGTGGCCAATAAAACTTTTCGCGAATTCTTCTATATGTTTTCACTATTCCTTTGTGTCCTGCTATTTTACTTTTATGGAATTCACTTATGATATCTTCTCTATTTTCTTCTTTAGGAACAGATACTTGTCCATAACACATAGTTATATTATTATTGCCATTGTAGAAAACTGATTTAATAATTTGTCTTAGTTCTCCTTTTAAAAATTCGTCTGTAAAGTCTCCATGTCGAGAAATTCTTATTTCTTTTGCCTTCTCTTTAGAAAGAAGTATTTTTAAATTCTGCATTCCTAAAATAATGTCTTCTTTCGATAATGGATCATAGTAATTATCTTTTGCTATTATAGAATATATGTTATATCGTCCTCTTGGGGTTACAAGAATTTGTCCTTTTATAGGTTTTTTATTTTTTATTTCTTCAGGATCTATTACTGCAATGTCAATAAGTAATCTGCTTATTGGAGTTGTGAACTCGCAATCGGCAGATAGAAAATGAACATAGTTATTTCGATGATAAGTAAGATTTTTTCTGTCACTTGTGATGTTTGAAGATTTTTCTGATATTCTTGAATAATTCGGAGGCAAATTTGGAGGAATGCTGTTTATAGCATTAAACTTATTTTCCTGTGTTTCGTTGTCCATGGTTTCTTCTTCATTTTCCTCTCCTTTATTTTCTGTATTGTCTTCTTTTTCTTCTTCATCTTCGTTTTCCTTTTCTTTATTTTCCTCTTCGTCATCTTCATTATTATCATCTGTGGTTTCTTCGTCTTCATCATCTGTATCGACATCTGTTTCGTGCAATGAAGTGTGATAAAATGTTGACATAGCTTTTGGAGTTTTGAAAAATACAGGTGTGTTAGGTTCTGATGTTGAGGGTCTGAAAGTGACATTTTTGAGTTTGTTTTTGTCCATATTGTTTTTCTGTGGTGTTTGATGTATTTTGAGCTTGGAAAATTTACATTTTTGGGTAGCAATTGTGGAGGTGCACTTTTAGGTCCAGGCATGTTTTTTATAGCTGCTGGTGGAAGTTTTAATCTAGGAAGCAAACTTCTACTAGGTTTTTGAATAGGAGGATTTGGTATCTCTATATCTTCTTTAGTAATATCCTCGTCTGAATCTTTATCTATTGTTATTACTCTAGGTTGTGTTGCTCTTCTTTGTGATACTCTTGATCCAATTGTACTTTGATTTAAGTTACCTTTTGATGTTGATGGTTTTAGTATTGATTTTTGAGGCTGTAATTTTGATTTTTGAGGATTTACATAGACTTTTGTCGGTGGTTTCTTTGGTTTCTTTGGGTCATTATCAAGTTTTTTATTAATTAGGATTCTAACTTGCTTTTGTTGTTCGATCTCAGTTTGAGAATTTTTGTTAATTTCTTCATTAACATTTCTAGAAAGAGCGTCGGCATTTGTGTTTAGTTTTCCTGATTTATGTTGAAATTCATACTCATAGTCTCTTAATTTTAGTCTCCATCGTATTAATCGCTGTCCTGGATCCTTTATGGTGTCGATCCATCTTAATGGTTCATGATCACTTACTAAGGTAAATTTCTTCCCATAGATATATGGTCTAAAATGATGTACAGCATATAAGACAGCTAGACATTCTTTTTCAGTTGTTGAATAATTTAATTCTGGTGCATTCAATATTCTAGAAAGATATGCAATGGGAAGATCGAATCCATTTTTTTCTTGACTTAATACTGCGCCTATAGCGAAGTCTGATGCGTCTGTTGTTAAAGTAAATTGTTTTTCGTAATCTGGATATTGTAAAATGGGACTAGTACACAAAGCTTCTCTTAGCTCTTTGAAACTTTCTTCTTGCTCTTGTTTCCATTCGAATTTAGCTTCCTTTTTTAACAAATTAGATAATGGTTTAGCTTTTGCTAAAAAATCTTTTATGAATCTTCGATAATATCCTGCTAATCCTAGAAATTGTTTTACATTTCTGGGTGTTTTAGGGCATTCTTATGTATTCGTAATGTCCATGTATAGTAGAAAATGCTGTTTTTAATCTATCAAGGGGATCTAATTCAATTTGATAAAATCCACTTGCTTAATCGAATACAGAAAAATATTGAGCTCCTCCGAGGGTGTCAAGTATACTAATTATATTCGGTAATGGATAGCAATCACCAATTGTCTTCTCGTTTAGTGCCCTGAAGTTGATTACTATTCGCCACTTTTTCTTACCGGTTCCATCGATTTTCTTTGGAATTATGAGTAGTGGTGAGTTGTATGGTGAACTAGAAGGACCTATAGCTCCTTCTGACTTCATTCTATCAATAACTTTATCAACTTCTTTTTGGGTTGGTGAAAATCTGTATTGTTTAGTATGAATTGGTATTTCGTCATTTGTAAGAATTTTATGTTGTACCATATGTGTTGGTGTTAATTGTTCTCCTGCCAGATGAAAACTGTCTGGAAATTCTCTTACTAATTGCTTTACATGTTCTTTTCGTCTTCATTTAAATGATCAAGTCGCAAACATTCTAATATGGCTGAAACTCTATCTGTTGGTGGTATGTATTCTTCTTCTGTTAAATAGTTATCTAAATCTTCACCTGGTAATTTATAAAATTCAAAAGGAATTAATTCTTGAGGTGGTATTTCAATTTCTGCATCTTCAGATGTCATATTTATGGCATAGATATGACAAACACCGTTGTCGTTTGTTACTACTCCTTCACCTACTAGTAATCCTTTGGCTGTTTTTATTAATGGTAGATATCCTTCCTTTAGTTCTGTATTTAAAATGTCAATGGGTATTACTTGTCTTGTTCTGGCTTTGATAGTTACATTTTTTCTTTTATTAGCTTTGTTTTCAGTTAATGCATCTCTAGCTTCTGTTGATTCTTTATCCGCGAAAAATATAGGTTTTACAGGATCTGAATGTGTGACTATAGTATTATGCCAAAATGAAATTTTAACTTTTTCTTCACGTAGATATTCACGACCTAGTATACCTAGTATACCATCCTATTCTATAGGGAAACTTGTAGATACTACTTGAAAAGTTATTAGTTTCGAATTGATGTCTAATTGAACTGTTCCTAATGTTAGAATTTTAATAGGAACAATTCCGGCTATATGTATAGCTTCGTCTTGGTTTATTGATAATTCTGGTAATATTACGTTTTCTTTTATGATGTTTATATCAGCACCTGTATCTATCAATAAGGTTGCTGATAAATTTTGAAAGCTTGAGGATTTGATAATTATTAATGAAGATTCTCTGGAGTTTCTTGCATGGAAGATGTGTTTTGTAACGACAGAATTCTCGCGTTGGCTGGACGCTCTTTGAAATTTTCGCTCGTCGTCGCGTCTGTCCGTCGAGTCGTGTTTAAGTTTAAATTACTCTTTTCAAAAGAGTGTGGAGATTGAGAACGAGGTGGTGTTCTATTTCCATCTTGAGGTTTATTAAAATATGGTTCTTGTGGAGGAGGATAAGAATAAAAAGGATAAGAATTATATGGTATATAAGCATTAGGAAAATTGAAGTTAGGGTAATTAGAGTATTGTTGAGGAAAATTATTATTTGGCATATAAGGTGAATATGGATTTCTTAATATTCCAGTAGGAACAGATGATTGAGATTGATATCTCGTTTGTTCATGAGGATATGAAAATTGCACTCTATTACTGGGACTTCTTTCTCGATATCTATAATCTTGTGGTTGATGTCGGGAATAATGATAAGCATTGTAATCAGGTTTGTGATAACCATGACGTTGTTCGAAATCTAAAGCAATATCAAACGCATCATCAAATGTTTTAGGATTTCGCGCTTCTATTATAGTTGCCATAGTATCTGGGAGTCCTTTTATAAAGGCTTCTAAAGCACAATGATTTAGGGGTTTCATTTGGGTCAGAGCATTAATTGCTCCATAGGAATTAGCAAGTGTTGCGTTTGTTCCTGATAATAACTGAGATAACCTGTCATAAAATTCACTAACATTTTCGCTTCGGTTCATACGAATTGTGATAGTACCATGAGTACTACTTCTAGCAGCACCTTTTAATTTAGCATGAACAGATTTTAAATACTGATCTTCACAATGTTTTGGAATAGTAGATTCAGCATTTATAATATCTTCAATAAAATCTTTGACTGGCATATTATGGCCCTCATAAAAAGGAATCTTCATTATACCCTGTTGTAACGCAAAACATTCAGCCATAGAATTTACCATAGTATCATGAAGGGATCTATTAATGGAGGTTGTGAAGGTTGAGCCATTTGGTCCTGTGATTTCATCATTATTATCGTCTACATAATCTTTTTGGTATTTTCTACGAGGCATTTTGATGTTAGTTTAAATTATTTCGTTAATAATATCAATTGAAAAAGGAAGCCCTAGAACTCCAATAATATCTGAATTGTCGTCACTAATTATCGTTTGAAATTCTACTAGTGTATAATTAATACAAACTTTTGTTTCTCCGTGCGTTCGTAAAGTACCGTCTCTCAAAAAATATTTTATTATACGATTTACTCCTAAAAATGGATTAGGTCTGTCTTCTTTAATGATATTAATAGGTAACGAGGGATCTAATATGAATAAGCCTTTGTTATTTGTAAAGAATGAAGAATTTAGTGATAATAGTGGATATAATTCGCTATACTTTAGTAAAAACTGAAAATATGAGTTCATTAATTAAATTATATAGTCCTTTACTGGGAGTATTACTCTCGTATAGGTGTGAAATTTGCTTTATTTTTTGTGATTTTCTTGAGATTTGTTTAAATCAAAATATTTGATGAATTATTGAATTTAATATTTTGAGTTATGTACCAAATTTTTAGCCACCAAATTATTTGAAAATGTTACAATAAAAAGTGTTGTGAATAATATCATACAATACATGTAATATGTAGTTGATTAGAATGTAAATTCACTAGGATCTGTATTAAGGAAGGGAGATCCTAATATACCTGTTAGCTTAGGTTGATTTGGATTAATAAAAGTTTAAAATTTTATTGCTTTATTAGCAATTACTATTTTTTTGTTCCGTATGTAACGAATGACCCGAAATTTATTGTGTATTTTTCAATTCTTTTGATTTTAGTATCTTGAGTGAGTTGGTTTTTGTTTATTAAATTAATATCCAAGGCAGGATTGATTAAAAAGAGTCCTTTATTCTCTATTAAATTTTTGGGAGATATGTAGATTTTCGGATAAATCTCTAAATTGAATGAAATGTTGTTAATATGTTCACTCATGAGAAAATTCTATGAAGAATAGAAGATCCTCTGAGCAAATTATGTCTTAAGAAATTAGCTAAACGACGCCTTATTCGTCTCTGAATTGATAATTCACGTCTCCAGATTTCTCTTTCGTAAATGATTGCAATTCTTTCAAAATATCTAGTTTCAAAAATTTGATCCAGAAATGGTGCTCCTAATATACCGATAATTTCTGATTCACAATGAGAAGCGTCAACTTCAAATCTTAAAGAAAAATCGCTAAATTCTATTATTGCACTCCCAATAGTACAAATTGAACCTTGTCGAGATATAATTGAATTACTGCGTTTAATCAAAATGAATGATACTAATGCAGATTGTTGAATCAAATTTATTGATAATGTATGATCTATTAAAAAGTTACTTCTATGTGAATTAAAATGACCCGATATTAATTCGACGTAGGGATAATTGTGTTGATTATAGTCAAGATTTGCAAAATAATTACTCATTAAATGTTTTATTAAAATTATTTATTAATAATTTGCTCAGTTTTATTTAACAAGTTTTCAGAGAAGTAGGAAAATTCTTCTTGAGTTTTAATTTTTTTCATTATATTTTTCAAATGAAAGTTTTCTACAAATTTTTCATATTCTAATGAAGTTTCGATATTAAATCTTCTTTGAGCTTTTATTCCTCCTCGATTTTTAATTTTCTTTGATGTCGGAATTTTATCACACATAATTTTTTAACTGCGAAAAGGCATTTTAAATTTTTAAAAACAACTTTTAATTATTGAGGAATATTTATGAATTATAAAGGAATAAGATAAAATGACAGGCTCGCCGGACGGCGCAAACTATCGTTTGATCAATTAATATTCGCCGGACGGCGCAATAATAATATATCACAATTTATCTTAATTAGTAAAATGAAATCTTTGCTTGAACGGTTCCGCCGGACGGCGCAAACTATTCTTAATTCAAGCTGAAATTCCCTGGACGGCGCAAAAACAGCTTAAATTACAGGATTTTGTAAGATTTTAATAAATGGTTTTCAAATTATAAACAAAAATGTTGTTAGAGTGTCAGTTTAATTTTTCTATATTCTAAGTGTTGTAAGTGTTTAACTTGCACCTTAAGAAGGAAAGAATAGTGTTTCATGTAACTCCGATCCGCGAGCAGAAATCAACAATCCTAAGTGTTAAAACTTAACAACTTGCACAATAACCGAGTACAACTCGAACTGTAATTGCCGGTTAAAGAAAGAATAATTTGAATTATTAATTAACACTCCTAAAATCTTGAAATTTTGAATTTAATACTTTATAACAGGAAATGTTATAGTTGCTTAACAAAAGTGACGAATCCCACCGCTGCCACCAAATCAGCTGTTACATCCCGAGCAGAAGGCGAGGTTTTAAGGTTAGGTTAAAGAATTTTGGAGGAATGGTAGGCTGATTATGGTCAAGTTGGTAAAGCTTGACCTTTATTTTTAAGTAGGATCGTTTGTACTTGTCAAAACTATGGGTTTTGAGTTACAACAACACAAATATTCCCTTTTTATAATTTATTTAAATATTCAAAAGTATGATTACAATAATTATACAATTATTACTTACTTTTAATTATAGGTTTATTCGTAGATTTCAATAATAGCGCAGGTCGTTATAAGTTTCGGTTTCAACAGTTGTTTCAATTGAATGAAACTAAGAAAGTTTGTTATGTTACACTTATGTAACTTTCACAACTTATTAATGTTTTTGCGTTTGTTTCAAGAGTTAAATACCGTTTCTAAGTGTTACTTATCGTCACTTGCACCTATTACGGAAAGAAACTTGTTTCTAAGTGTGAGAAAAGCAACTTGCACAATAATTGAGTACAACTCGGACTGCAATTGCCAATTAAAGAAAGAATTGGTAAAAACTATAATTAATGAAACTTGATACGCAAAATACGACAGTTAATTCATTTAAATAATTGATTCTAAGTGTCAAATTGCTTTTCTTGCACCTTTACGGAAAGAAACTTGTTTCTAAGTGAAAAACAAAATTGACTTGCACAAAAATCGAGTACAAGTCGAACTGCAGTTGCCGATTAGAGAAAGAATACAAAAATTAATGAAAAACTGAAGGGTCGCTCTACAATGACTATTGGTCTGATAAACCGCACTGGAACTTTTGACAGATTTTGATGAAAAAGCTTTGCCTTATATACTATAAAATTATTAAAAGTGGGAGAGTTTGTAGAAAATTATGGGGGTAAAAGGTGTCAATTCTTTAGAATAATACTTATTCATTATAGTTCTATTTATAATTAAGATTCGAAGAAAGAATGCGTCTCATCGGCAACTAGCCAACATTTTACCTCATATATGGAAAATATGATGCTCGAGTTACAAGCGATGATTCCTAGAACTCGGGTTGCGGGAAAGAGGTCATAGCCGGCGCGCTCGAGCTTACGTGAGTCACTCTTTGATTCAACGCATTGTTCTTTATTTTTGTTAATTTTTATCTCTGGTTTTGTTTTTTTTAATCATTATTCTAATATGTAGGACGAAGTATAAAATTTCAGTTATAACTTCTATCTCATTTATTGTATTTTTACGTTTTTTACTTGAGTATTATGTGTTGAAATTAAGATAGTGAAGTTACATTACAGATATGCCTTTATAATCAAAAATAAAAATGTATCTGGGATGTAACAGGAAAAAAAATTACATATTCCCGTTTCTTAATATTTTTGTAGAAAATTTTCAATTTTCATAAGGAAATAATTTGAATCAATTCTATTTCTTAATTTCAATTGTTTTAATAAAATTCAAAGTTTTTTAAAAATAGAGGGAAAAAATGTTTATAAATTATATGTCAATTAGAAAATTTAATTGAAAATAAAACTGAAAATTTTGAAATTTTTAGAAAATAAAGGAAAAAATTTTACTAAAAAAAATGTTTCGTTACATTTTTACGAATTTCTTTAATTGTAAAATTATTCAAAAACATAAATAATTTCTTTTTTAAATAAATATTTAATTATTGTTATTTTTCTACAGGAATTAAGACATTCATATAAGTACGAAAATTGAACAAAGAATTGCAAAGAATACAATTATATTGCACAAAAATGTTTCTTAAACTTTAAACGCGTTTTTATTGAAACAAGATTTTTCAAACTGGTGGGTATCGTAGCGTCTAAACAATTTAATCAATCAACTTCGGATTTTCGGATCATTAAAGGTAACTAAATAATGCAAAACGCAGATTTTTTTAAAAATGTGTCCGCCATTTTGTCATTTTATTAACTTTTTAACTATTTTATAGGTATAATCTGTTCTTTAGGATGTCATCTTTATAAAAAAGTTTGAGTTTTTGTTTCAGACTGAGAATTGCGCAGTATAGAATGCCCACCGTTTTCCCTATTTAAAAAAACATTATTTTCCAGATGCGCCATATTAGCCGCCATTTTGCATTTTTTTGAAAATGAAATATATGTTTTGAAAGTTCAAGAATGTATCTTTATTTAGAAAGAAATATATCGCTAAGTTATAGCCATTCCTCACAACAAATTGTCAAAGTTTGTGTTTATTTTGGCCTCCGCAATGAGAACCTCCCCTTAACACATTAGAAAGACACAATTTTAATTTTACAATTTTTCCACAAGTCAATTTGGGGCCGTCCATAAACCACGTGGACACATTTGGGGGGGGTAAAAAGTCCACGTTTGTCCACGAAGGGGAGGGGGGGTGTTAAAGCAAATGTCAACGTGGACATATAATCAAAGATATTTCCAAAAAAGATATCTTAAGCTTAATCAGGATGATCATAAGTTTCAGTTAATCAATTTCCCTGACAATTTACTGACATTAAAATTAATTTCCCTGACAAAATTCTTTTTACAGGAAGATATGAATGTTTACGGAAAATGAGTAGGGGAGAGGTACGCACGTTGAGACGGGTTCTGTTTTTCAGTTATAATTTTTAAAAAACAAAATGTAGCGAAAAATTCGAAATGCTTTCTTAAAAGTATTGTCCAGGGCTACAACATTGCCAAAGAAAGTTATTTTTTTTTGACAGAAATGAAAAATTTATAGATGATTTTTCAAACATGTTATTTTTGACCCAAAAAAAAGTGGTACGCACGTTGAGACACCCATAGTAATTTATTTTAAATTGAAACAAAATGAATAATTACGTCAGATTCTAATTGTTTGTTGTTTATTTACTCATTTTGATGGTCTTAGCTCAAAGAAAAAAAATTAAAACATTAAAAATTAACTTAAAAAAAATCAAAAAATAAAATTTTATTTTGGACAAAAATAATTAATCGAAATTTTTATATTCGCAATTTTTACAGGTGAAGAACATGTAAAACGCTTAAAAATTGTGGATTCAAAATCAATTTTAATGACAGTACTATTTTCACACCGTGAGCGTTTTTACCTGCGTACCACAGTGTGTCTCAACGTGCAGACCTTGCCGTTATTTTTTTAAAGCTTTGAAATTATTTGTAGATGTTAACGTATGTCTAAATTTTCGTCGGAACTTTAAAGTAGAACCAAAATTGATATGTAAATGTTATCCGCAATTTTTTCTGCCACTAAAAAATACATGGTAAATACACTAAACAGAAATTCTGAAAAACACTTTTTTAAACTAAAAAATTGGTTCGCTCCAGTTCTACCGAAAAAAACAGGAGTTATTGCGCTTTTTCAAATAAAAAGTTTGGTATTAATGATACGATAAAATGCCAATAAAATTTTTGGTATTATCAGTTACACAGATTATAATATCTTAGTGTCTCAACGTGCGTACCTCTCCCCTAAAATTTATGATTTTAATTATTTTTTAAGGTATTTGTCGCGCGACTGGTCACTGTCAAAAGTTTGTATCCGTTGACTGTACTTATGAAACGATTATGAATGCGAGTTTCCGAAAAACTTTTGCAGACGTACAGTTTGACACACAGATGTTCTCAAAGTATATTTATAACCTCTCGCATGAAAAACGATCGTGGCAACGTCGCAAGTTTGGCGTATGGCCGTCTTTAAAATTTCGCGCCAAAAGTAGCAGACAAGCTGTAGTATTTGACAAGCGCTATTGCCACGTTTACAAATTCACCTGTCATTTACAGTAAATGTTAAAATAATTTTTCAAGTTTGATGTTAAATATCTTTTAAACAAAACGGTGAAAAATTTTCATTTTTTTTATAAAAGTTCATTTTGGTTCAATAAATAAAACTTTAGTTTTTCTAAAAAATCTGACGATTAGCATAAGTGCAAAAATTAAAAATCTGTGGTTTTCACATGGTTTTCCTATACCGTACATGTTAAAAATCGAAACTTTGATTTCATTTTTTGAGACTTACAGACGGTCAATTTTATTTTAATAGGCCTTATTTTGTAGATAAATATTCAAAGAATAATTATGTGAAATTTAAAAAAATTTTGTCGAAAACGAATTTAAGCGACAAATACCTTAAAATGACAATTATAACATTTCCTGAATTCAATTATTTTCTACAATTTCTAACTAAACCTTCGACTCTGGATCAATTAATTTAAATAATTTTCCGAAAGTTCTTCTAAAATTCTGTTATATTTTAAAATTATTTTTGAATTTGATTGATAAATTTTAATTAAAAATTTTGAACATGATTGTTTCCTCTAAAATGTTATAAAAATAATTTTAAAATGTTATTTTTTTGTATATATTTGAATTTTTGAAAATATGTAATTGAAAATATTGAATTTTAAAAAATTAAAAGCTAATTTTCATTAATTTTCATTTTTAAATTTACCTTTAAAGATTTTTTATTCTTCAAAAATTGTAACAAAAGACTTGAAAATAATAAATTAATTATTTTTAATTACATTTTACAAAATTTCAACTATTCAGAAAGATTTGTTTATAGTTATTTTTCACATTATAAAAATCAAAATAACTTGTACTATTTTTACTAAAAATTGTGGTATTTTGTCGCAATTTTTTTAAATGAGTCGAAAAAAGTCACAATTTTCTTAATTTCCCTGACAAAAAATTTTTTCCTGACATTTCCCTGAATTTACTGACATTCTTGCTTTAAAATATGTTTAAAAATAATCTTTTTTATTTTTTAACATACAGGAGTATGTTTAAGAAATGTCCACGACTGTCCACAACGGGGGTCAAAAATTGGTGAAAAATTGTCCACGTGGCTTATGGACGGCCCCTTTTAGAATTTGTTTAACAAGAAAATTTCTATTTCTTCTTTTTAGTCCAAAAGAGCATAAACAGTAATAACTAATCATTTGACAACAATATCAGTCTTGTTTTAAATTATTGCACTTCTAGAATAAAAATACCACAAGGGAGACAACCTGCAAGACTTGCCCATATTTTTTCATCAAATTTGAATTTTTTTTTATTAAAGAAGAGCTTCTCCCAAAACACGGATGTACTCAGAACTCTTTAATAATTTACTTTTGATTTAGAAAAAATTTGTTTCTTGAAAAACAACGCTGGTTTTGATAATTATTTTAAACAATTTTTGGAGTCAAATATAAAATTTGGTCTTTTTTCCATCAAATGGAGCTTTCTTTGAATAAAAAAGAACTTTTCTAAAAATTGTTTTTATCAAATTGGAGCTTTTTTATAACAGAAGAGTTTTTTGCAAAACACGAAGGTACTAAGAATTTTTTTTAGAATTTATTTCCAATTCAGAAAAAATTTCTGTCTTCAAAAACGAAAATGTAAAAAAAATTGTTAAGATTAGCGCGTCTTAACAACTGGAGCTTTTTTTATTAAAGAAGATATTTTCCGAAACACGGATGTACTCAGAAGTTTTTAATAATTTACTTTTTATTCAGAAAAAATTTGTATTTTGAAAAACGACGCTGGTCTTGACAATTACTTTAAACAATTTTTTTGCCCTATCTGCACGAAAAGTATGTCATTTCGGGCACTTAAGGCTGGCGCAAAGTGACTGATTCTCGCCCAGAGTCAGGGTAGCGGGCGCAAAAGTATTTTTACGCCCGCTTTTTTTCGTGCCCACAATGCCATACTTTTCATGCAGTTCGGACAAAAAATTACGTTCGTGATTACGACTCAGGCGAGATTTCGGGCGCGAAATTGTCTCCCCTTGATCCCTTAATCTCGCCATCGTCCCAATCCCTTATTTTTCGCCCTTGATACGAGAGTAACTATTGGAGTCAAATATAAAATTTGATTTTTTTCTTAAAAATGGAGCTTTGTTTTTACCATATGTACGAATTATCATTTCTATAAATTATTATTTTTAACATTTATTATCTACATTAATGTTTATATTATTTAGTTAATAAAAATTGATAATAATCAACATTGTAGTGAGTTTCCTTTGGTCCACAACCAGGATTATAATATCTAATAATAATAATAACAGGTTTTCAGTACCTGAAATCATAGTATACTATAAAACAAGTTGTAAATCCAGATGTTCATTACATGAACATTTTGCATCCTCTTTACGATCAGCAAAAAAAAATTTTCATCCTCGTGGAGGAAGCATTAACGATAAACATATTTCATTTTTAATTCATTTTTAATACAATTTAATATTTATAAAATAAAGTTCATTCGTCTTAATAAAAAAAATAAAATTTTCTTATAGAGTAATATGAATCTAAATAAACAAAAAAATTTTTAGTAAAAAAGTGAATTTTTCAAATTTAATTGTAATTAATTCTATAATTTTCAATAGAATATATACTTTATATACATCAATCGATTCGTCTTAAGGCTATGTCCAAGTTGTGAAATGTAAACAAACCAAAAGGTTACTATACCAGCACTAAAATCGCAATTTTGCGACAGCCAATTCTCCCACAAAAAATAACATTTTTACACTTTCTCTACAAAAATGGTAAATTAGAGTTTCAAAATGTCCAAAAAAATCATTTTTGACTATAAGCAATAAAAAGCAATTAGTAAAATAACTAATTAAAATGACCTGTAAAACAGCATTTTTGACGCGTCGCGAAAAATAAACTGTTTGAGTATATCAACCGCACGGATGATGAAGAAGTTCCATGTCAGCGATTGGACCTTCAACATGTGGAAGGGTAAATTTTTCCCTTTCCTCCTTGAAATTACAAGAGAAAGGGTAAAAACTTCTTCATCGTCCGTGCGGTTGATATAGTCAAACAGTTTTATTTTTCGCGACTTGAACTCTGCTGCTCGCTGCGCGTGCGCAGACCGTACCAAGGTCGCAATGACATCACCATGCAAAAAGGCACATTTTGCTTTTGACTGAAACTCAGTGGTTTTCTCATTTTTTCAGTTATTCAAAGTTTAGTAACCAAATTCGATACTTTAGTTCGCCATTTCCATAAAGAAAATGTGAATTTATATTGATTTACGCAAATGCGAACAGCGAAAAAATGCTTCATTATAGACCGAATAGTGAAGCATTTTTTCGCCGTTCCCATTTGCGTAAATAAATATAAATTCACATTTTCTTTATGGAAATGGTGAACTAAAGTATCGAATTTGGTTACTAAACTTTGAATAACTGAAAAAATGAGAAAACCACTGAGTTTCAGTCAAAAACAAAATGTGCCTTTTTGCATGGTGATGTCATTGCGACCTTGGTACGGTCTGCGCACGCGCAGCGAGCAGCAGAGTTCAAGTCGCGAAAAATTAAACTGTTTGACTATATCAACCGCGCGGACGATGAAGAAGTTTTTACCCTTTCTCTTGTAATTTTAAGGAGGAAAGGAAAAAATTTACCCTTCCACATGTTGAAGGTCCAATCGCTGACATGGAACTTCTTCATCATCCGTGCGGTTGATATACTCAAACAGTTTATTTTTCGCGACGCGTCAAAAATGCTGTTTTACAGGTCATTTTAATTAGTTATTTTACTAATTGCTTTTTATTGCTCATAGTCAAAAATGATTTTTTTGGAAACTTTGATACTCTAATTTTCCATTTTCGTAAAGAAAGTGTAAAAATGATATTTTTGTGGATGAATTGGCTGTCGCAAAATGTCGATTTTAGTGCTGGTATAGTAACCTTTTGGTTTGTTTACATTTCACAACTTGGACATAGCCTTAATGCAAAGAATAAGATTTTTGATTTATTTTTCAATAAATAATAACATTTTATTGTACAGCAACATGATTTTTTAAGAAAAAATGAATTTTTATTAAAACTGCAAATTTTTTGTCTATAACTGGTTTTAATTCTATAAATTTAAATACAATATATGCTTCTTCTTCAATATATACTTATCTTGGTGCAAAGAATAAGATTTTAGAAATAATTGAGTAAGATTTTCTTATACGACAACATAATTTTGCGGAAAAAACTCATTTTTTATAAAAATGCGAATTTTACAGCTTTAATTGTGATTAACTCTGTAAATTCTCATACAATTTATACTTTTTATATACCAATAAATTCGTCTTGATGCAAAGAATAACATTTTATTATATATTAACTTCAATAACCACACTGAGAAAAATGGATATTAAGGCTTACTATCTAGATATTCACAGAAAAAAACTTTACTCAAAATCGAGGGGCTGATCACTCAGAATCCAATTCAACAATAGTTTAAAAATTTATTATTTTTATTATTATTTGCATGGATTCACATGGAATCGACTGGAATCGTAGGTGACGAATTCTCTGAATCTATTGGATTCACATGAAATCGCTTGGATTCGTAAAAGGCGAATCCTTATGATTTCTTAAAATTCGGGCGGATTCTCCACGGATTTCTTTGTATTCGTAAATAATCGTTCCCTTACGAATCTTGTATTCGAGAGTGAACAGCCCCTCGCTCAAAATGAGTATCATATGATACTCATTTTTAAGTGCAACAAAAATAATACCCCTTCGACTCATTCTGAGTTTCTGGGGAAAATACTCAAAATGAGTATAAGCGGGATCATTTTGAGTTTATGAAAAAATTACAATAACATTGGAATAACTGGGAATAATTCATAAAAATATGAATTAAAATAATTCTATATAATTAATAAACACGTTGGAGTTGTCAAAACATTAATACTTGAAGTCGATTTATCGCATTTATGAGAAATTAAAAGCAATTTTTTAGGTTAGTCGCTTGTGAATTGACTGACAGGGATGGTAACCATATAACACGAAACATGCGAAACACAAACAAAGTAACGGCGCATCGCGCAGCAGACATTTTCTATAGTTGTTGCCATAAGTTTTTCCATTTTGATGCTCGCGATGCTCACACATCAAAACTGGGTGATAATATAACCTCACTTTTGCTTTATTGTAGGCTGCTGTAGGCGCCTTAAACGTTGCGCTTTCGCAATGCACAGATAATAAATTTCAATATATTAGATTTGTTAAGTTCAGTATCTAAACGTTATATTCTACAATACACTACATATTAAATCTAAACATCTTATATATAAAGCGTTAAAATCTAGATAATATATCTAAGTATCTCATTTTTAATATCTAATATATTAAGAATTTAAATATCCATTTTTCGCAGTGCAACTTAAAAAATTTTTTTTTACTATTGCCTGATATTTGAACCAAGTTTTTTGTTTGTTATTCCCAGGTAGAAATTAGTCAAGTAGTACTTGTTTCCTTCCAGTAGCTATAGAGTCGAGAGCGAGTTTTACTTGCCAAGACAATCTGGCCAGTCCTGAATGAGTGACTGGACAGTTTCACTGGATAAAAACAATTCCCCTTTGTGAACAGTACTTTTGTCAAGTCACTGACCAGAAAATCTGATCATAATCGTGATAAGAATTTCTTTCCAGACACTGGCCAGTCACTGATTTGAAGAATTATTTAAGATTCCACCTAGAAAAACTGGTCCACCACTGATCAGAAAAACTTGCAGAATCCTATTAAAAGAATTATTCTAGATTTTTCCAAATCGCTAGCCAGAAAATCTTGACACAATCAAAAAAAGAAACTGCGGACACAGTAACTGACCAGTTACTAAGAAAAAAACAAAGCACTACACTGAAAAACTGTTGGTAGAGCTGTTCGCCCAATGCGGTGAACTGCTACGTTAAAAAGAAACGCACAGCTCACTTTATTTTGGGCGAGTTACTCTCCTTTTTGATAGAGCTGCTGAACTATTTGTCAAGCTCCCGCTCACCAACGCCATTGGTAGTCAATAAAAGTGATTAATAATCAGTTCAAGTTCTTAAAGTTTTTAAGATGCATGTCATTTGAACCTTTGTAGGTTAGAATGACACGCATCTCTCACGTAAATTGAATTTTCTAAATTGCAGTAATTCTCTTTCAAATTTTAGGTTAGGTGTCCTTCATTTATAAATCTCTTATTTAACCTATTATATTTTTCTTTATTACAGTAAATGATTTATTAATTTCAATTTGAAATACTTTTTATTATTAGTTTAAAAATATTTATTGAAAAAGAATTATAAATTGTTACGTATGATTTCAACTAAATTTTATTTTAAGTCGAAGTTCTGCTTACGTCAGGCAAAATCTGACGCTTTCAACAATTAATAATTTAGAAATTTAAATAAATAAATCTCGCCGTCAGGCGCCAATTAATTTTAAAGGTAATTAATAAACTTAAACTCCGGCTTGACTCAACTTTACAACAATTCAACACCTCTGAGTTTCTCTCTCACTCAGAGGGAATTCTACTCGAACGATTGGCAAGCAGAAATGCCAACGACGAGACACGACTGGCACAAGAATGTCAAACGACTTACCCACGACGCTCACTGCCTTGATTTCTGACCTTTTTCCGTCTCCTCCTCGGCCCTTCGTCTCGGTTTCCTCCTGGAGATGTCTGATGACAAAAATCCCAAATTTGGAACAACACAAAGGGGGGGTCAAAATTAAAGAAAAAAACACAACTATTACTCTTTAAATTCACAACTTTAATCTTATAAGTTCTCGAGCTTCGCGCTCCACTTCACAAAACGCCCTAACTCAATTTTCTCACGAAAAACAAAACGATTTAATGTCCTCCTGTCGATACACAATGGTGGCGCGGCAGAACGAAAAACCGTTATGGCGGCTAATATATGGAACACCTGTAGCGTCCGATTTCTCTCCACATGGCCCGTCTTCTTCTTCTCGTTCTCATTTTTCAATACTGGCCCTGCCACCTGTCACTTTCTCTTCCTACTAACTAGCCGCGCGACCCACTTTCACGACTTTCACTGGGTCGTCCGGCGGCATCCAGTTTCCCTCATTATCATAATTCTGAACTCTATGGTTCAATGACTTCTGACAGGTGGCACCACGATTTCGATATTTGGGGTTTTAAATGAGAGTGACTATTTACATTGTCACAATCCCCTCCCCATGACCGGTACTATTTTATATAGAACCGTCATTTCATGACGAAATTTGACCTATCTATTGACTCTCTCCTCTCCGACCTTTCACTTCTCTACTGGCTCTCCTACTCTCTCATCTGGTTCCTTTTTGTTTTCTTCTCTCTGACCGTTTTACTTTTCTACTGGCCCTCCTTCTCTCTTATCTGGCCCTTTTCTCCCTTCTTTCACTAACATTCCACTTCTCTACTGGCTCTCCTTACTCTCTCATCTGGCCCTCCTCCTACTCTACTCATTTGCCGGATCCCCTTTCCAACTTCATTTTCCTTTCATAAAGGAGTTGACGGATCGCCAAATCCAACGTTTCCGCTGGTAGACCCTCGAGTGCCTTGGTCAGAGCCAAAACGCTTTGCGCTAAGTCATCGAGGTCTTCTTTTTCCTCCTCTTTCTCCTCTACTGTTGGCTGATCCTGGCCGCTCTGCTGGTCCTCTGAGTCGGATTCCTGGCTCGGGGGATTCGTGATTGCGGGGGTATTTTCACCGACTTCTTCTTCACCTTCCTCTTCCTCCGACTCCGTCTCTATTCTTACCTCTGCTTTGAACGGTCTTCCCATGTAGCGCGCATACGCTTTTGCACACCGGGGACATTTCTCCACACTGGTGAAACTCCGGCCGCAGTTCCAGCAATATTCTTGATGTTTCGGATCACGACAATGTTCGCATTGTGCCCCACTCGCCAGCAGTTAAAACAACTATAGGGTGGGGGATCTAGCGTTCTGTCCGTGGGGATTAGCGCCAACCCACCGAAAACTATTCCTCTGGCCTTTGGTTTGAGTGGAGGTTCCTCCGGTCTCTCCTTTGATCTGGCTCCTAGTGATGGTTTTTGTTCAGTCGGAGGTCCTGGTTGAGGGCTGTTCGACCTTTTCATCCTCGGTGTTGGTTCTTGACTCTCCAGATCTTCCTTCGTCCACTGCCTCTCGCTTCTCTCTCGAAGCGCCTTCCTCTGTCTGGCCCTAGCTTTTTCCAGTGCTACTGTCGTCATTGGCTCCTTTGCTTTTAAAAACATCTCTAGCTCGTATTCGGCCAATCTGCTTTCGTTTGCCTCGAAACTCTCTTTAGGGCCCTGGTCGGCCGGCCAACGGTATGGCACAACCACCTCTGCTCCGTCTGGCCGAATCGTCTTCTTCTCCTCCTTTTTCTCTCTCTCCTCCAGCATACTTAATTCTGCCCAGTCCTCGGGCTTCGTGACGAACACTGCCTGTCCTCCCGTTGCCCCTTCCATTTCCTCTGGCCGTTGTAATTCCTCCGCCGTTTGATGATCGTCTCTTCTCCTTCTCACGTTCTCTCTTCTGGCCGTTATCGGATTCTCCGATGTTGGTTCCGTAATTGGGAAAGACAGAAGAGACGGCCTAATCATTTGGACGTCTCCATGGTGAAATTCTGGTGTTGGGCGGTGATAACTCTGGCTTCTTCCCTGGCGATTAGTTCGTGGTGGGGATGGTGATGCTTCCCAGTCAGGTCCGACGAATTCGGACGAGGCTCTGTGACGGCTCAATGACCGTCGACTGCGGTTGTTCCTCTGGCCGGACATCTCCTTTCTCTTTCTCTTTCTCGACTTCTCTCTCTGGCCTGGGCTCCTCGCTCGCTCTAAAACAAATTTCTTTATTTTCAATAAGAACATGACATTTTACGAATTTAGGACAGGTAAGTATGGTTTCAGGTCAGTAATGTGGACTTTGGGGACTCTTCGGCTTTGTTCATCTCGCAAAATAAACACAGTTGGCGACCGAACTTCAACGATCTCAAATGGACCCTCGTATTTCGGTGCCAGCTTCGTCGCGAACTTTTGTGCCCCACTGGACAACTTATGGCTTTTCCGTAGTACTAAGTCGCCTACTTTAAAAGTCACTTCTTTCCTACCTTTGTCATAATACTTTGTTTGTCTCGCTCGCTCTTTGTCAATGTGTCTGGCCACCATATCTCTTAACGCGTCTAGCCTTTTTATCCTATCTACCCACTCTTCTGGCTCTATCCTAACTACCTTTCTCGTTCCCTCGACTTCTCTTCGTAGGCTCTTCACTGGCTTGGGGTGTCTTCCGTAATTCAGGAACGCAGGGGACGTTTTGGTCGCCGCCTGTGTCGCTGTGTTCACCGCATGACGGAACTCATGTACATGAAGATCCCAATTCCTATGATCAGCACCAATGAAGGTGGAGATCATCGTTTTAAGAGTCCTGTTGCTTCGTTCGACTGGGTTGGCTTGTGGATGGTAAGGAGGGGTCGTAATGTGCTTGACTCCATATTCCTCGAGTGTGGACTTGAGAAATTTGTTGTCAAACTCCTTACCGTTGTCAGTCAATAAGTACTCTGGCGTTTCCCATCTGAATAGGACCAACTCCTCGAATGCTCTGGCTACCGACTTCCCATCAGCTGACCTCAGTGGCTTCACCTCAATCCACCTCGAGAACAAGTCCTGGAACACCACCAGGTACTTGCACTGGCTCTTACTCGGTGGAAACTCCATCGTATCGGCAGCTACTACGGCCCACGGTCTCTCGACGATCCTCTGGCCCATCAGTCCGACTGGTCCGGTTTGGGACACCTTATGCAGTTGGCACTGGAGACAATGTGTCACATAGTGGTGTACATCGTTCCATATGCCTGGCCAATAGTACTCTCGTGCTATCCGATCGTAAGATTTCTCAATCCCCAAGTGTCCGGCTGATGCTTGGGCATGTCCATCTTCCATAACCCTCTCTCGGTACTCTTCTGGCACAACTAACTTCCAACCGTCCTCATTTCCGTTTATCGGCAGTAGAAGTGGGTCACTCCGATGGCGATATAGGTTTTCGTTCTCAACGATCCACCCTGGAAACCTCTGAGGATGCTGGCTCACCAACTCTCGGCGTTTGAGGTACCACTGGTCCTCAATGGATTCAAACGCGGCTACTGACTCTTCCTCATCTTCTTGCAGTCTGGACAATGCATCAGGGACATGATGTTGTGCACCTCGTCTGTGAACAATGTCGAAGTCCCACTGCTGCATTTCCAGGGCCCACCTGGCTAATCGGCCTGTCGGATCTTTTAAGTTCCTGAGCCATTTTAGGGCACTGTGATCCGTGATCACATGGAATTTGTACCCCTCTATGTACGGCCTGAACTTTTTGATCGACCACAGTAATGACAGACACTCCTTTTCTGTCACACTGTAGTTTCTCTCTGGCTCCGTTAGGACTCGGCTAATGTAGACTATCGGATGTTCTCCGTCTTCAAACTCTTGTGTTAATACGGCTCCAATGGCATAGTTGCTGGCGTCACATTGAATGGTAAACTTCTTCGTGAAGTCAGGTCGGGCTAAGACTGGCGCAGATGTCAGCTTCTGTTTAAGCTGTTCAAACGCTTCTTGTTGCTCGTCCTCCCACTCCCACGTCCGGCCTTTATGTAGCAACTTCAACAATGGTATTTTGATTTCACTGTCGTTTGGGATAAAACGGGAATACCACCCGACCATGCCCAAGAAACGTCTAAGTTGTCTCACGTTCTTCGGCTCTGGATAGTTTCTCACCGGCTCTGTCTTATTCGGGTCTGGCCTCAAACCTTCTCTGTCCAATAAGTAACCCAGATAAGTCACTTCGGAACACCCGAACTCACACTTATCTGGATTCACTATCAATTTCGCCTTATTCAATTTTTTTAGGACGAACTCCAACCACTTAGCATGTTCTTCGAAAGTGTCTGTGACTACTATTATGTCGTCCAGATATCCGAAGACATGCGGCTCTACTTTCGGCCCCAGTAATGCGTCGATTAGACGTTGAAACGTCATTGGCGCGTTCATAAGTCCAAAGGGCATCCGGCGAAACTGCCACAGTCCTGACCCAGGTATGGCAAAAGCGGTATATTTCTTACTCTCTTCGGCCATTGGTATTTGGTGATATGCCAGTTTGAGATCTACCTTCGACAAATATCTGGCTTTTCGGAGCTTATCCAAAATATAATCAATGGATGGCAGTGGATATCCATCCTTGATTGTGACTTTGTTGACATCTCTGTAGTCGTTACACTGTCGAAAATCGTTCTCTCCTCTCCTCGTTATTACTGGCGCACTTCTCCAACGGCTGGCTGATGGCTCAATGATCCCAAGCTTGTACAATTTTGCGGCATTACCTTGGGCCCAAGTCAGCATGGCTGGCGACATCCGTCTTATTCCATGTTGTACTGGCGTTTCGTCCGTAACACGTATATGATGTTCCGTCAGGTCTGTCATTCCGTGTTCTTCCGATTCTGGCAACACCCACTTGTCTACGATGGCCTGAATGATGCTCTTTTGCTCATCGTCGAGCGCAGAAATACCGGCACATTCGGCGAATATTAGTTGTTCATCCTTCTCTCTTTCTCTTGGCCCAAACTCATGCCATTCTCCTTGGAAAACTCTCCATAATCCTTCTTTCAGCTTCACTTCCATGTCCCAGGCCTTACAGAAGTCGATGCCCAAGATGATGTCCTGTGTCAAAGTCTTCATGACTTTTACTGCGAATTTCTGAGCAAATCCATCGACCACAATGTTAAGGTCCAGAATTCCGGCTGTTTCAGTAATACCTCCTGTCGCGCTCCTTACCACTGTTCCACACGGCTGGATACGGCTCTTATAAGGTGCTGCCACACTGGTGGTGATTACTGATATCATCGCACCAGGGTCAAACAGTGCTTCGAAATGGCGGTCGCCGATTGTCATGTCGAAGAAGTACCTGTTCTCCGTCCTAGATCCATCGATGTCCTCTCCATCACTTAGGTTTGGGTCAGCTGTGACTCTCACAGCCTCTCCCCTTCCCTGGACTATAGGTACCGGGATCACATCCGTACCTTTTGTCCCACACTCTTCGGCCCTTTTCTCCACTTCGCATCGGTAGAGTGAGCTCTCCTCACTCGACCGCTCTTGATTACATTCTGGCACGAATTTGAACGCGTTGTCCTCTGTCAAGTCGTCCCTACCTATGACTGGGTCTAAACTTTCCTTCGTTTCTTCTCTTCTCTCTAGTTCCAATTCTCGCTCAGTTTTTACCCAACTACAACTAGGCGTAAATTGGTCTCTACACTCACTATTTCTCTCTACTCTACATGTCTCAAAAATCTTGGTTCTCGTCTCTACTATACTTGGCTCATCATTTTTGACTCTACACCCCTCAACAGTATGATTTACTGGCCTGTTGGGTTTGAGGGGGGTACAGGGCTGCTCTGTGCCCCCCACACACCGTTTCCCAAGGCGGCTCTGACTGACACACAATTTGGGCAATTTAGAAAATTGCTGCCTGGCCTCTTGCATACCAAACACGCTTCTGTTTGGGCTGGCTTTAGAGGGCATTGATTTGCATAATGCCCCTGTTGCTGGCAAGAAAAACAGGTTCTCTGAGGACAATCTCTGGCTCGATGTCCCGTAGTCTGGCAGTGAAAACATGCCCCAACGAATTCTTTCGGGGTATTTTGGGTTTGTGTACCATTTTGCCCCGGTTTGGGTCCCTTTGGACCATTTGGCCTGGGGTAATTTGGTTTCATTCCAGGCGGAAACATCCCTGGGTAAACCATTGGATAGGCAAATTGCATTGGCATTTGCACTGTTTGGGGTGGCGCAGTACTGGCAACTTGGCCCTGGGCCATTGTTGGCTTCTGGCTTGGTGTCGCTTGACTCATGGCCTCGACGTTCTTCTCTTCTGGCTTATTCGTTTCTTTCTTGACCTTCTTATTTTTCTTCTTCTTTTTCTTCGGCTTTTCGGTCTTTGTAGAGTGATCGCTCTCACTCGACTCCGACTCCTTCTCAAGTGCTGCTACTTTTTCACTCTTGTTGTTCTTCTGGCCACTCTTCTTCTCTTTCATGGCTGCTGCGGGGAAACGCATCTTCTCTTTGGGTAGTGGTGGGGCGTATCTTTCATCCAAGTCCTTTGCTTTCTCAAAATTTCTCAGAATTTTCTCCATCTGGCTCAACGATTCAAAATGGAGTCGTTCTAGTTGACGACGGTAGGCTGGTGTCAGGCCTTTATAGGCCAACCTGACCTGTTGTTTCTGGCTCAATGGTCGTCTCATGTGACCCAAAATCAACCGGAAGCTGGTTAAATATGGAGAAATTTTCTCCCCTTTTCCTTGTGTTCTGGCCCGAAGTTCGTCTATAACGTCATCGTCGTCCACTGTCACTAAATACTCATTTTTGAATGCCCTCTTAAATGACCTCCAAGAATTTAATTCGCGGCGTAACGACCTAAACCAACTACTGGCGGTTTTCTGGAGGATGATTGGCAGTGCTTGTAAGATTTCTCGGTCTGAGAAATCTGAGTTGTCCTTACAGTCCTCCAATCGTTCCAGAAATTCTTCGGCATTGTCCTCATCTCCAAAGAATTTGAGGTCCCAGTCTTTCAGTGTTTTTATTACTTTGGATCTACGGCCTGGCCTACATTCTCGGTTCTCCCCACTACTGCTCAACCTCTGACTTAGGTCGCTCTCGATTTCGGACTCACTCGAAGAGTCATCTAAGAACGACCTCTGGCTCTCCCCCACTCTTCTTCCTACTATACGTTCTTTATTCGCCTTTCTTCGATTTTTCCTGTCCGGTTGGTTATTGTCCTTACCACTACAACTACATCTACTATTTACACGGCCCTCCTCACTACCACTATATTCAATCTGTCTCTCTAACTTGTCTCTTTTACCCCTACTTCGGCTCTTATTGTTTTCGGGATTCAAGACTGGCTCTCCATTTTCTGGCACTCTACGATGATTTATGCTAGAGTCACTCATGCTATTGCGGCTTGACTGACTTCTCGGGGCGGGCGTGGGCCTCACTCTATCCTCAGTTTGGTGATTGTTTGAGGTCTCGGCTAACAGGGAATTTCTTTGAGGGGACACTAGTCTCGATTGCTGGTGGTGAATCAAGTGGTGCCCTTCGGCAACCTCGGCCCTACATTGGCTTTGTCGTAGCTCCCATCCCCCTCCCGAATACTGGCGGTCCATCTTCTCGGCGTACTCCATAATCTTCTTTATTTCGGGTGACAAACCTAAACGTGCGACTGAATCACGGAGGCTTTGGACCACTGGGGCCATCGTGGCCGACTGAATAGTATGGGGTGCTGTCATGACCGTGCTCGTTGTCATACTCAACTGAGCATTCGATGTGGTGGGGGAAAACGTCGTCATACTGGCGGTTGTCATGACTGGGGTTGGGGGTGTAAAGTTTGGGGTGGATACAACGCTGGTCGGACTGTGTCTACTGTACGTTGTTTCAACTTTATTTTTGTTTCCCCCACTCCCTGGAGTTTTCCTGGCCCTAATACGTTCGATAACCTGACTTGCCCCACTATCTGATTCTTCGTCATCTGCCGATGACATCTGGCCGCCCCGACGATAATTTACAAATGGGAATTTGTCGAATTCTGGCTCTGGAAAAGCCTCCATTAAGAAAATTTTGTCAGAGCTTCCTAAGTCATAAGCGTCGCAAAATGGTATATCTAAATCATCAATTTGAGCTAACCTCAATTCCGCTCGCAATAATCTCTCCTTCAACACTTGTGACGAACCACTGATACACAATTGGTGTCTCAATAAATTCGTCACTATCTGGCCAACTTGCATGATTTTAATTTTTTCCCATGCTCGGCTTACACATGGTACTCCAATTAATTCGCTCATGCGTCTCTTATAATCCTGCATCTCATCAATTGCCTTTGCCATTTCAAAAAAAATTATTTTAAAAAAAAAATTTTCTAAGTCTGAAAAATTTTTAATTTCTAGGGGGGTGCGCAATTTGTATATACGGCACTGTGCTGTCTTGAAGCAAGGACGTGACTACTCAAGGAGGGCCCCTTTCTAAAAATTTTAAATTTCTGGCGGACTGGTGATTCGACTTTCCTTCTGTCTCTTCTTCTCGTTCTCTCTCTCTGTGTGTGTAGCCGCTATTACTACTACTACTAGGCCACTCTTTCCTGGCGCGTTCAACTTTCTCTCGGCTGTCGAAAATTTAAATATCCCGGCGCGTCGTTTCTCTCGACCGTCCGGCGCACTATTTACAGTCACGTGATTAATTCGAATTTTATTTCCGGTCTAACATGTGCTCGGCATAAATTTTTGGGAAAATTTTTGATTTTTGCACAAGTTGTGGGGAATTTTTCTCGGATTTTTCTCACAAACTGGCTTTCGACAAAAAAAATTTTTAATTGTTGACTTTTTTTTTTTATTTTTATCACGACAGGAAATTTTTACAGTCTCAAAAAAAAGAAAATTTCAATTTTACAATTTTAAATGGCAAAGGCACTCTACACTTTTATTTTACGCAAATTCTGGCCGTAATTTACTCATAATTTATGAATAAATAGATTTTTGGCATTGGCAAAATAAACAACAAACAATCTGGCAAATACAATTTAAATTTTGAATTTTCTGGCAATCTGGCAATGAAGAATATGAAAATTTCCAAATTCTGGCAAACAATACAAATTTCTGGCAATGGCAAGCAATAAAATTTGAATCTTCTGGCTATTGACAAATAAACTTTTGCTCTGGCTAAATTAAAGATTCAAATTTCTGGCACACTTGCACTACAATCTGGCTCACAATTAAATTTCAGTCGTGTCTCGGTTCGAGCCTGGCCCCACGTTGGGCGCCAAATTTTGTGACGTATGATTTCAACTAAATTTTATTTTAAGTCGAAGTTCTGCTTACGTCAGGCAAAATCTGACGCTTTCAACAATTAATAATTTAGAAATTTAAATAAATAAATCTCGCCGTCAGGCGCCAATTAATTTTAAAGGTAATTAATAAACTTAAACTCCGGCTTGACTCAACTTTACAACAATTCAACACCTCTGAGTTTCTCTCTCACTCAGAGGGAATTCTACTCGAACGATTGGCAAGCAGAAATGCCAACGACGAGACACGACTGGCACAAGAATGTCAAACGACTTACCCACGACGCTCACTGCCTTGATTTCTGACCTTTTTCCGTCTCCTCCTCGGCCCTTCGTCTCGGTTTCCTCCTGGAGATGTCTGATGACAAAAATCCCAAATTTGGAACAACACAAAGGGGGGGTCAAAATTAAAGAAAAAAACACAACTATTACTCTTTAAATTCACAACTTTAATCTTATAAGTTCTCGAGCTTCGCGCTCCACTTCACAAAACGCCCTAACTCAATTTTCTCACGAAAAACAAAACGATTTAATGTCCTCCTGTCGATACACAATGGTGGCGCGGCAGAACGAAAAACCGTTATGGCGGCTAATATATGGAACACCTGTAGCGTCCGATTTCTCTCCACATGGCCCGTCTTCTTCTTCTCGTTCTCATTTTTCAATACTGGCCCTGCCACCTGTCACTTTCTCTTCCTACTAACTAGCCGCGCGACCCACTTTCACGACTTTCACTGGGTCGTCCGGCGGCATCCAGTTTCCCTCATTATCATAATTCTGAACTCTATGGTTCAATGACTTCTGACAGGTGGCACCACGATTTCGATATTTGGGGTTTTAAATGAGAGTGACTATTTACATTGTCACAAAATATTATTAAAAATTAAAACTTTAATTTAATTTAATTTAATTTAATTTAATTTAATTTAATTTAATTTAATTTAATTTAATTTAATTTAATTTAATTTAATTTAATTTAATTTAATTTAATTTAATTTAATTTAATTTAATTTAATTTAATTTAATTTAATTAACTTTAATTTAATTAACTTTAATTAATAATTATTACTAAGAATTAAAACTTTTATGTATACATAAAAGTTTTAATTCCGTTTTACGTTTTGCTTGAACGGAATAAAAAGGTATTCAACTTGGCTGTTATCTATTCCTTACGTAGACTTACGAAGTATTGGAAAAATCAGGTATTAAATGGAATTCATTTTTTTAATTCCAATCAATTCCAGCCTTCTTGCCGGGTAAGTATAGCGCTGCACAACAGTCAATAGCGGAACTGTTCTACCAACAGTTTTTCAGTGTAGTCCCATAAAAATACACTCTTAGTCAATTATTTATAATTAGATATTAAAAATAATTTTTATATTCCATACGGTCAAAAGCAGAAAAATCTAAAGTAACTTTATATAAAAGTTATGATCGTACAACTGTCAAATTACCAAAGTTTACATTTTTATAAACTTTGACAAGATAAGCCGTCAAGTCTCTGACAAGTGACTAAACAGTTTATCTGGTCACAATTGGAATAAAACTTCAGTTCTTAAACTTGTAGCTATGATAAGTTAAGCACCTTTTACCTTTTACTTTAAATAAATAAATGACTATCAAAGTGTCAAAACATTTATTTAACGATAACTTTGGTTATCTGAAGTAAATTATAACAGTTACCTCCATTACACTCCATTATACAAAAAAAACTTAAATACGGTTAGAAAGCTGATTAAATTTTGCGTAAAATAAGCCGCCTTTGAGCTCATTTTGTTAACTATTTTTTGAGTTGTAGAGTGAAAAAGAAAAAAAATCATCAAATTTTTTCATTTTTGTCTCTTGAATCAACATTTTACCGCAGCTCTCTATCGACAGCTGTCTGCACAGGCAGATGTCCTTAATTAGGCGGATGATTTAAATTAATATTAAAATTAAATTAATAATCTTTTACTTTTAATTGTTAAAAAGAAATAAATCGATAAAAATCAAGTTAAATATCTGTTTTTTTTCGCTTAGGGACTTTTGGGAAATCTGCATACAGATACCTTGGACTCCGCATTCCAAGATTATGTGGGGTTGGTATAATAAAAAAAAGAAAAGGAAAGATAAAATAAGTAAAATTTAATAAACTGGCGCCCTACTGCCAGCCCCGACCCACTAAAACCCGTAACCCTTCTTTTGGAGCCCTTTATCTACCCTCGGAACTGTCGCAAGACTTTAGCCTTCGAGGGTGGCGCTCCGACTCTGTCGCTCATGCGACTTTGTTCTCTCTCTGCGGTTCTTCTGCGCCAATAGTTAAAATTAAAAACCATTCCAATGTCAAAAAATAAAGGAACAAATGTTAAAAAGTATTAAAAAGATTAAAAGGTTAAAAGATAAAATTGTAAACGGACATAAAAACAAAAATTAATCTATTAAAAATAAAATGTAAAAAGGACAGTATAAAAACTACAAAAAATAATCAAAGGATTAAGAAAAAACAATTAAAAACTATTCGCTCCTTTTAACACTTCTCATTTACTTTTAGTCCTTGCAAGAGTCTTCTTCGCCTCCTCAAGGGCCGACCTGAAGACTTTGCATCCTCCGCTGCCTGCAATATGGGTGGTTGACACCTTATTGCCAAACTTTTCAGTGCACAAAAAGCAGCTTGCGTTCTTTTTGCAGTTGGAGAACCTGTGACCGGCCTCACCGCACTTAAAGCACGCAGCCGATCTGTCCTCCTTCTGGCATTTGGCTCCAATATGGCCGTATCCCAGGCATCGATGCCACCGGACGACCATTACTCTTCTTTTGATTGGGCAACACATAAAACCAATTTTTACGTGTCCCAATTTCTCCAGCCTGTTCGCCTCTTCCAGATTGGTGACTACAACCGCGAGCTTCATCCCTCGGCGGTTGGGTCCTAAGACCGTCACTCTCCTGTTTCCTGGCTTACCCATTGCTTCAGACAACACTTGTTGCACCTCAGCTTCTTGGGTAAGGCAATCCAAATCACGGATCTCGAGTGTAACTCTTCGATCCAATGACTGCACCTTACCCATGCTTCCAACCGCTTTGGTGACCTCGGCGGTGAAAGCGTCCTTGTCGGAGTCTCCTCTGAACTTAATCAGAAGGTCCCCCTTGTTTGTAGCTTTTGCTGCTACTATTCTTGTATGGCTGTCCTCCGGGTTAACCTCTTTGCGAAGCTTACCTAGAACGTCAGCATACGTCAATCCTTGACCGACTCGGATTAGAACTGTGGATCTTTTTGACCCAATTCTTTCCAATTGAGGAATCTTTAGATCTGGTACTTCCGTTTCCATTGAAGGAGCTTCCTCCTTCTTCCTCTTATCGGTTTTGGTTCGAGTCTCTTCTGGACTGTCACCCTCTCTCTTCCGTTTCTGAGCATCTCTTATGATGCTTTTGAGATTACGCCTATATGAACGCTCTCTCTCTTCCTTACGGTCCTTGCGGTTACACTCGGCACCGCTCAGAACGCATGCCAAATCGACGTCCGACTCATCGGCCGCGACATGCTTTGCTTTTGCTTCTTTCAGCAGGACTTCGATGACTTTAAGTCCATCTTTTACCGTCTTCTTGACGCCCCTCTGAATGTCGCAAGACTCCATCATCTTTGCGACCTCTAACTCCAATTTGTCGAGACAAGTCGCCTCCTCCTTTCTGAGCCGCAAGCATATCTCGGGACTCTCTTCTATTGCCTCGTCGTCCACTTCCGAGTGGATAGCGCTGCGTACAGTCTTTCCGCTACTGCAACTTGACACACTCAGAAGGCTCGACGCGCTTCCTTTTCTCCTTCTTTCTTTTTCCACGATGTTCTGTGGTTCTAACCTTTCCACGATCACACGTGGTACTGCAAGAAATTGTGCGCCCCCACAATCCGCGCGCACTTGAGCATCAGTCCTGGGACCGATGGTGAGATTTCCCGTTTCCGGCCTGCTCACATGGGGTACCTTCTCTGAATTTTCTGAATCCATTTTTTCTTGCTGTTTAGTTGCCCTTTAGTGAAAAGCCCCGCCACCACGACAAGGTCTACCGAACATATCCATGATGCCAGTCGTGTCTGGCAGCGAACCCACTTCTCCCAACTCATCAAAGAAATCAATCATGTCTGGCAGCGGACCCACTTCTCCCAGCCCATCAAAGAAATCAATTATGTTCGGCAGTGGATCCACTTCTCCTAGTACATCAAAGAAATCAATGATATTTGGCAGTGGATCCGCTTCTCCCAGCATGTCAAAGACATGGATGATGGTCGGTAGTGGACAACCATCGGCGGGGAAGTTAAATATGTGTTGAATCGATACTTGAAATTCGTCAGCAGAAACTATGAAGAAGAATTTTTAAACGGAGTATATAACTACAGCAAAAAATGGAAATATAGTAGAAATAAGAGCACAATTTGAAAATGTATCAAAACTTGAATCGAAAAATAAAAAATTTTATTTTTCTCTATATTTTGCTTTTTTATGGAGAAAAAGAAAGTGTGGAATATTTGCTAGAAAATAATGTTGATCCAAATTTCACCTTTGGACCATATCTCACACCGTTACATGCTGCAATATTTAAAAAATTTGAAGATATTGTAGAATTATTATTAAAGTTTGGAGCCACTGTGGAACCTAAAATAACACTTCAATCCGGTGAAGGAAATGATTATTTTTGTTCTCCACTCATCGCTGTTGTGTACATGAAAAATGGAAAATAGATGGACACACTTGTGAAAAAAGCGCCAATGTTAATGCGAAATTGCAAACGGTAGAGGAGGAAGAACTAAAGGATTTACAGTCTAACTACAAGAAAGATGGAAATTTTTTGAAAAACTGTTTAAATTTTGGTACATTCAAATATTTCTATTTAAAAGATAAACCAAGTTTGTTCTCTGTAGCTGGTTCGTCAGTTCTGCATTTAGCAATAAAATCCGGCAGTGAGAATATTATGAAAATCATATTAGAACAAGAAGGTGTTGATTTATATATCAACCCAACACGTTTCGAATATCAAGTTATAAATTATTTAAGTGATATTCTTTCTCAATTGGAACAAAATTATAAACACTGTCCAATCATACTGGGAGGGGATTTTAATTGTAGGATTTGTTCTTTAGGGCAACTCAATGATCTTGTAATGTATAATTTAAATACTCAAATTCGTGAAGAACGTTGTTCGTTGGATTTGGTAGCAAATAAAAATGGGAAACAGTTAATCTCAATGATGAACAATTATGGGTTCATTGTGTTAAATGGTAGAACTACTGGAGATGATTTGGGGCAATTTACCATTTTAGGCGTAATGGAAAATTCAATCATAGATTTAAGTTTTTGTAAACTCAAATATATACTGAATATGTATCAAATTTTAGAGTACTTGATCTAGTCACGAATTCCGACCATCTGCCAATCGTTTTTGAATTTTTATTAGGAATAGAAAAAAGAAAAGAAATTGGAAATAAGGGAAACGAAGAAATATTTATTATGATATGAAATTCACAAAATGTAAATAGCTTTCAAAATTTTATGTATTATGCGGAATCGATTAAATATGTGAATAATGATATAAGTAGTACTATTAATAATCTGATCTCCATGATTATATTAGCGGCAAAAAATTCAAAAGTGAAACATGCAAGTATCGAAGGGAAAAAGATTCAAAATAATAAACCATGGTTTATCCTTAACAAAAGGATTTGCAGTCTAACTACAAGAATGATGGAAATTTTTTGAAAAACTGTTTAAATTTTGGTACATTCAAAAATTTCTATTTAAAAGATAAACCAAGTTTGTTCTCTAAAGCTGGATCGTCAGTTCTGCATTTGGCAATAAAAGCTGGCAGCGAGAATAGCAAATAGCTTTTAAAATTTTATATATCATGTGGAATCGATGAAATATGTGAATAATGATATAAGTACCCAGTAAAAAAGCAGTATTGGATAAGAGCGAATAGTATTCGCGGTGAGTTTCTGCCAATACGTTTTCGCGTGAAAACCATATTGGGAGCATTACCTCGGTAAGAACGAAAATCTCGCGAAAAAGACAATAAAAACAATTGAATGTTAAATAACTTTTAATCTCGCAAAGAAAACAATTGAATATTATTTGACATTCAATTGTTTTCTTTGTCTTTTTCGCGATATTCTTGTTCATATCGACAAGATACGAGACGATACTCGCTCATAATGCATCACTGAAGGAAATTAAAACTTAAAAATGACCTAAGCGTGGGTGTAGCGTGGCAATACCGTCGATATAAAATTGTTCTAAAATGACTTAAGCGTGGGCGTACTGTGGCAATACCGTTGATATAATATTTTTCAAAAATGACTTAAGCCACAACCAAAAGCCACAAAAAAAACATTATTTATTAAATAATAGACTTTAAAAATTAAAAAAAAAATTTAAAATCTGAAGTCTACTTAATGTAAACTTCTAAAATAATTTTAAATAATTCAGCATACTATTTCAAAAATGACACTCTACCTAGCAAATTAGTCGTACACACCGCCTGTCCCTACTAACCATTGAATACTTTAGTGAGATTTTCGGACTGATGAGCGGCAGTGTTTCGGTATTGACAATGTTACAAAAAAGGTGACCAAACTTGATCATTTAGAGGTAGTAAATGTCGTCAAAAGTTTTCGTAAGTGAACCTGTTGAAATATCATCAACGTATTATAGTTGAAGTGTATTATCTGCAAAGCATCGTCAACTATACTAGAATGTTTCCCTATCCACGAAGAAAATCTCAGCAACTTCCTAATAATTGTTTACATACCAATTGCGAAAGAGGAGTAAGTTATCTTGGAATATACAAAGGTTAATGACAATTTAAACATCACCTTTTACGACTACAAGATTTGCGTTGAATTCATATGTATTAGAGTCCTAGCCAGAATGTATATATTCACAGATAGAATATGACGAGTTGAGATCATGTGAAGTTATTGAAGGTGAATTTCACGTCAACTCAACACAGATATTTTCATGACCTAATGGGATTCGCTTAATATTCTGTTTATACACTCTATAGGTGATGAAAATAAACCCCTCCAAATGTTTCTTGAAAAAAATAAAAAATTGCGGAAATACAAGACTGAACTTTTTTGTACCATTTGTTTAAAAAATCTGTAACTTCTGTTCTAATAATACGATTTAATTTTTCAAAATCGGAAACTGTACCTTAAGTCTCATATTTTATAACAAATATTATTAGAATTAAGAAAACAATTTTAGCATTATTTTTGTCGAATTTGAAAAATAAAAAACGCCATTACAAAAATATGGGGTTTTTAATTTTTTTTATTTTTACACCAAATGAAGCCCAAAATTGTCTTCTATATGACCTGTGAGTTTCATTATGGGACCGTAACAAGTTTTGGAGAAACAAAATTAAGTTTTAAAAAAATCCAATCAACTTATATACTTTGTTTCAAAAAATATAAAAAACAAATGACAGTCAGAAAAGAAAAACGCGGACTGTTCCTTACCACGAACGAGATTTTTCATTATATCAAGTTAAACTTAATTTTTTTCTTCAAAACTTTTTACGGTCCCATAATGAAACTCACAGGTTATATAGAAGACATTTTTGGGCTTCATTTGGTATAAAAATAAAAAAATTAAAAATCCCATATTTTTGTAACAGCGATTTTTATTTTTCAAATTCGACAAAAATAATGCAAAAAATTGTTTTCTTAAATCTAATAATATTTATTATAAAATATGAGACTTAAGGTACAGTTTCCGATTTTGAAAAATTAAATCGGATTATTAGAACAGAAGTTACAGATTTTTTAAACAAATGGTACCAAAAAATCCAAAGTCTTGTATTTTCGCCATTTTTTATATTTTTTAAAAAACATTTGGAGGAGATTTTTTTCATCACCTATGGAGTGTATAAACAGAATATTAAGCGAATCCCATTAGGTCATGAAAATATCTGTGTTGAGTTAACGTGGAATTCACCTAAAAAGACAATATTCGGAGTGTGAATTGCTTATATAATTGGCTACACGGAAAACGTCAACTCTCTCATGAATGTTCAACCTAAAATTATCTACGATTTATTATGCTAAAGTAAAGTAGGTGAGAAAAATTTCTTAAAGTTGATAGTGGTGCGTTTAGTGTTGTAAACTGACAATTATTACCTAAGAAAGTTGAAAAATTGTCCAAGATACAATATTGGGAGTTGGAAAATGAAATGTATAGAGCAAAAAGTCAGCCAGGGTTCGGAAGTTACGCGTAACTTTGAGTTGTCTACGTAAATTACATATTCTACGTAATTTACGTAGAATACGTAATGTATGTAGACAACTTCAACTGTTACAACGAAATGCAAACATACTGTCTAAAATCAACAAACGCAGAATTTGTTGACATTTATTATTTGACTTATTTTTATTGCTGTATTATTTAACCAATGTCTTCTAAAAATGAAAATAGCAATTTTAAATAAACATATACAGAAATTTCGTGGCTCGAAATGAAATTTGAAAAAATTAAAACTGTTGAAGATTAGACGGTAGCAAAGTGCTTAATTTGTAAAAAAATTTTAAAAAATACAAGTTACATGCGACTTGTTGGCCACAGATATTTATTAATAAAACTTTAAGTTTTTAGATAAATAAATATTGTTTTTTATACGAAATTAAAATTTTTGCTTTAATATAAATACGGAAATTTCTGATAAATATAATATGTTTGCCATTTTCATTTCTTGATAAAGTAAAATTTAATTTATCACAAACTTCGTATTTGGGCCTGTCACCAGCACCACTACTACTTTTTGATATTTTAAGTTTTCTTTTAAATTTAATTGAACTGAAACTGAAAGCCAAATAATAAATATTTTCGTGTTTTCTCTACGCTTGTGAGCATGATCAACATGAACAAAGTGACATTAGAGGTTATGTTGTTAAGGGACGTAAACTACGTAGAGAACTAGACACGTAAATTACCAGGTAATATACGTGTAGACAACTATGTAGACTACATCGAGTAGTTTACGTTCCGAACCCTGAAGTCAGCATGAAGAAAACAAACGTATGAACATAAAAGCGATGAAAAAGGTGTGGAAGTGTATTTAGGAGACAATTGTTCCAAAATTGTTTATGACAAACTTTTCGAAGATGTCGATGAATACGAAAACAATGAATATATTTTTGCTGATAGTTAAAGCATATAAAAGGATGAAAGATTTTTTTTGTCAGAATTATGAAAGACTTGTTGTTCATAATCTGAAAATGCTTTAAACTACCCGGAAAAAAGAATATCAGAAGAAATGCGCCAAACAATAGGACAAGTTGTGTACGATAATTCAGAGCGTCTGGTGTGCCCTTTCGAAACATCAGACCGTGTATCTCACAGTGAAGGGATGCCTGTGAATGTCTTTGTGGGAGAGGATTTCCTGTTTCCAGCTTGCTATTTGAATTTTGTAAATTCATTATTTCTTGCTGTTTGGTTGCCCTTCAGTGAAAAGCCCCGCCACCACGGCAAGGTCTACCGAATATATCCATCATACCACTCGTGTCTGGCAGCGGGCCCACTTCTCCCAGCACATCAAAGACATCAATGATGTTCGGCAGTGGAAAATCAGCGGCGGAGTGTTGCTTGGGTCTTGTAGACGGTCTTAAACTCTTCAAAATCCAGATTATAATTCGAAAAAATATTTATAATTATCAAAATAGGGAGTGATTTTCCCAAAATAGAAAATATCAATTTTCTGAAAATTACACCACTTTTTATTATCAAATTTCTACTACAAATTCCTAAAATAATAATGAATGTTTCCTATGAATTTCAAGTGAGCTAAACCATTTTAGTAATCAGGAAATTTTTTTTTAATATTTATTTTCATAAATTTTTAAATTGTTGACGTTCACGTCAATAATGTTACGATTCTTATGTTTTTAAAAATACACGTCAAGAATATGAAAACCCCTTGCCAAGTTGTACGTTTTCGTAAATCACGTTGTGTTCATTTCATGAGCACTTTGCTTCTTCATAGAGATGTTAAGGCTATGTTCAAGTTTTGAAATGTGAACAAACCAAAAGGTAAACAAACCGAGTACAAAAATCGAAATTTTTAACAGCTTTTTTTCACATAAAAATTAACATTTTTGCAGTTTCTTTACGAAAATCGTAAATTAGAATGTCAAAGTTTCAAATAAAATCATATTTGACTATGGGTATTAAAAAATAAGGCCAAAATAAGTAAAAAGGGACACTTGAAAATTTGTTGTCTCCAATTTTCAAGGTATCTATAATTTTTGGTAATTATATAAGTACACTTTTTTACCCTAAAATATTTTTCAAAAAAAAATTATTTTTGAAGTAATCAGGTGTTGAAGTTTTGGGTCATTTTATTTTCATTGTAATATTACTTTGAAACCAAGAAAGATAATTAAGTGAATAAGGATGTGTATTTAAAATATTTAAAATCAGAAGTTGAATTTTGAGTGTTCAGGGGACTTAGATTTCGGTCGAGAAAAATTTATGTGCCCTTCTACGATCCAGCCGCTCAATTGAAATTTTATGCATAACATTTTTAAAAAATGCATAACTTTGACAAAAATTGACGAAACTTGATGATTCTTTTTGCAAATCAACTATAAAATTTAAAACTTTCTAAAAATAATTTTTACTCCATCGAAGCTCTTAATTTGTTATAAAAAATAATTATTTATTATAAACAAATTAAAAATAAAACGTATTCTGCATAACTATATTCAATTTTATAAATAAGAACTTTAAGAGAATTTATTAAGGATTGCATATCAAAAAGAAAAAATTGTTTTAAGCAAATATTTTATTAATTATGAATTTTTTTGTAAGCGCGCCCAAGCTCCGTGATGTGGGCTCCCGCGCCTGACGAATGTTGTGTGCCCCGCTTTGCACGCTTTAACTTGTTTATTTTGGAAGGTTTTCTTTCATAATTTTTTTCAAATTTGGTTTGTACGTTTTGAACTAAAATTCAATTGGAATACTTGTTTATAATAAAAATAGTAATACATTATTTTATTAATATTATTTATTTATAATTTCTATTTTAAGTTTATTCACTGAAAAAAATATTTTTCTTTTGAGAGGAAAATTCCTCTTGAATCAAGAATATTACACTTTATGGAAGAGTATTTTGCTATTAAGATAAGAGGATTGTTTTTGAGCCATATTCAAGAGGAAAATATGCATTAAAAAAAAGGAATCCGCTTAAAAGAAAACTATTTTTTTATTTTATTGTTTTCAGTTGAATATTTCTCGCCTCGAAATAACATGTTTAAACTGATTTTTTTTAATTCTATAATTTTATATATTTACTTGTAAACTTTCGTACCTATTAAAAATAAAAAGTAGTAATACAATATATTTTACTACTAAACAGACTAAAATTTTTTAGGAAGGTTTTAAGGCAATTTCCTGGGTAAACATAATGTGGTAAAATTTTGTTCACAAATTACGTCATAGTAAAAAAAAATTTTACTCAAACTAAAAGAACTTTTAAAAAATTTATATAACAATATTATCTTTTTATAAATAAAATTTTACAAAATCCTCAAACGAAAATGATTTTTAAAAAATTTATTTTATACAATATAAATTACAATATAATGTTTTTATAAAATAAATTTTATAAAAATCCTTTAAGTTTGAGTAAAATTTTTTTTACCTTCACGTAATTTTGAACAAAATTTTACCACATTATGGTTACCGAGCAGATTGCATTAAAACACTCATAAAAATTTTAATATGTTTAGTAGTAAAATATATTGTATTACTACTTTTTAATTTTAATAGGTACGGAAGTTTACAAGTAAATTAAAAATATTTTTAAATTATATAATACAAAAAAATTAATAAAACCTTGTTTTTCTGGAAGCAAGAAATATTCAACTGAAAACAATTAAACAATAAACATAAAATAGATAATATAAATAAATATAAATAAAATAATATATTACTAATTTTATAATAAACAAGTATTCCAATTGAATTTTAGTTCAAAACATACAAACCAAATTTGAAAAAAATTATGAAAGAAAACCTTCCAAAATAAACAAGTTAAAGCGTGCAAAGCGGGGCACACAACGTTCGTCAGACGCGGGAGCCCACATCACGGAGCTTGGTCGCGCTTACAAAAAATTCATAATTAATAAAATATTTGCTTGAAACAATTTTTTCTTTTTGATATGCAATCCTTAATAAATTCTCTTAAAGTTCTTATTTATAAAATTGAATATGGTTATCCAGAATACGTTTTATTTTTAATTTGTTTATAATTAATAATTATTTTTATAACAAATTAAGAGCTTCGATGAAGTAAAAATTATTTTTAGAAAGTTTGGAATTTCATAGTTAATTTGCAAAAAGAATCATCAAGTTTCGTCAATTTTTTAAAAATGTTATGCATAAAATTTCAATTGTTTATAAAAAATAAACAATTGGATATTTTTTAATAAAATTTACATGTTATTCGTAACTCTAATAAAACTCTTTTTGCACATTTACACTAATAAAATTCAACTTTTTAAAATTTAAGGTCCACTTAAAAAAATCTAACCCAACATAGCCTTAATATCTGTTTGAAGAAGCAAAGTGCTCATGAATTGAACACAACGAGATTTACGAAAACGTACAACTTGGCAACCCGTGCAGAAATTTTGACCGGGGCCAGATCGGGACAAACCGGCCCCGATCTGGCAACCCGACCTGGCCCCGGCCTGGTTGAAACACTAAAACCGACCGGGGCCATGGCACTTTGCCCGATCTGGCCGCCCTGTCGGGACCCGGTCGGGGCCATGGGATTTCCCCCGATCTTTTCGCTACCCAGGTAGAAATCCAATACTGACTGCATTTTTTTATATTAAAGCTCGTTATTTGATTATTAAAGCATGGGGAGTATTTACTTCAATATTAATAATTATTATTAATATTTTTGTAGTAAATAAACTTTTATGAGTGTCATTAAAAATGTAAATAATTATTAGAATTGCTTTTATTGAACTAAGTTTTTAAAAAAAATATTTTTCTTATTTTCTTTCATGAATTTAGACAGACTATCTTATTTAAATTAATGCCTAATTTATTATTATTATTGTTAATAATTATTTAAACCTATACTTTATGTAACATTATTAAGAATTATACACAAAACACTTAAAACTAAGACGGAAAATTATCGCACGCACGGGGGATCGAACCCTAGACCTCGAGGACGCAAGTCGAATACACATACCGCATAGCCACGCAAGCTTGGTAGCGACTTTGCTTAAACTTCCTTTTGAATCATGGGACCGTTATATACAGTGTTATCATAATAAATTGACTGTATCATATTTATTTATAGAAAAATTATTAAAAATGTATGTTATATATATATAAATTAATATGTTTATCATAATAATATGGTAAAAATTATTAATTTAATTATTCATTCTATATTATTTATAATTTAATTATTTTTTAAAATAATAAAAAATTTTTTATTATTAATAATTCACAATAATACTAAAAATTATTAATTAATAATAATTTATTTTTTTGCCTTAAACATGGAATTTCAATTTAAGTGTAAAAAATAATTAAGAGTTTTTAAGAGTTATAAATGTCAAAAATAATATGTTAATATTATAACCACAAATAAATTTAACATTTTAGGCAATATTTTTGGTTATCACCATGATAACATCGACAAATGGTTCACCCTCGACAATTGGTGCGTTTGTCCTATTGTTTTAAATTAAAGGAGAATAAATTCTTAAGACATCCCTCGAGGCCAATTTTTGAGTTTTTAATTGTTTATAATTTTTATTTTCAAATTTCAATCAAAGTTAACAAATTAACACAATTTTTTAAAAACGGACGTTTATTTTCTTATTCCGTTACTGCACATGCTCTAAATCAGTTCAAATTAATCCAATATTACCAGCAGACAATTAAAAACCCATAAAGTAATATATTTCAATTGTCATAAACAACATTAATTAACAAATAGTTAACTTTGATTCCTCTCCAATAAAAAATATTTTTTCCACATTTTCTTTTTAATTTTAGTTCATTTGAAGAATATTTTTCCTTTATAATTAAAAAATAACTTATTTAAATTGTTATAAAAAATATTAATTAACAAATAGTTAACTTATGATTCTGTCCAAAAAAAAATTTTTGTTACAAATTTTCTTTTTTACTTAGGTTCTTTTAAAGAATATATGTCTTTTTTGCTTATAATATAACTTATTTAAATATTTAATATTATATATTCGTGGTCTTTTAACATTATCTAAAGAAAAAAGTAAACGTGAAAAAAAAATTTTTTGTGGAAAGGAACAAAAATGAACTATTTGTTAATTAATACTATTTGTAACCATTTAAATAAGTTATTTTTTAAACAAAAAGGACACATATTTTTAAAATGAACTTAAATTAAAAAGTAGACGTGAAAAAAAATTTTTTTGGTGGACAGGAACATAAGTTACATAACTAAAAAAAAAAGAGATTCGAGAAACAAAAGAATCCATAGAATTTCTGCAAGATTATAATCAATTAATAAAAGATTTTCAAAAATTAAGCATCAGTAAAAAATGAGTTTTGCGAAATTAAATATTGCAGGCAAAGGAAAAAACTTTCTTCCTACAAAAAAACTTAGTGAGTTAGAAGAAAATAAGGTGATTCAAGTGACAAATATAAAGACTGTGAATACAAGATTCGGACTCAGGGTTGTTGCGGAAATTGAAGAACAATTTCAAGTGTTTTTGCCGAAAAGAATTGCGGATGTAATAAGTGAGGACGAAACTTTATTGCCGCATTTGAAAGACTTATCTGCCAAAAAAAAAATTTGGCCTTAAATATTTGGGAGGACCGCATAATTCTATTGAATTCATCGAGCTGTAAAAAGAAGATAAATGACTTATGTGCCAAACAATCATCTAATTTTTTCAAATTCATTTAATTTAAATTCATCCTATACAAAACAAGTTTCAATAGGAGCAGAATTTTCATCTAAAGGAGAGTTAATTAGTGTTGTTAAATTTGTGTCCAGTCATCCTAAGTGTAATATTTCACTTGATATTAAGGATTGGAAAATTTTTAAGAAATATATCAGCATTATTGGTGAATATTTTAAACGTAAAGAAACTCCTCATGAAATAAGAGGTGAAAATTTTAATCTACGATTCGGAATTTTGTATGGAGAAGCTGCAGTATCACTGGAGGATAGAAGAAATAAAAAGTTTTACTACCCATTCATCATAAAGGAAGGATCTTTTAAAATTTGGAAAGTCTTATTTTTTGTGTTGATCATCGATTAAGAAAATTATCTTCTTTACGTTTAACAAAAAAGTATCGTTTAGTTGTAGAATCTATTGCGGAAATTTTGTGTAATACAAATGTGTCAAGTGAAAAAGATATTGAAATTTTTGTAAAAAATAATTATAAAAACTTATTGTTGCAAAGGAATAGACTATAGAAAATTAATGTCAGGATTAGTAGATTATTGCAATTTATCTGAAGCATTATCATTACCATATTTAAAATCAGATTTAAAAATATTAAAATCGATTGTAGGCGATGAAACCATTGATTCATTAGAATACAAAGGTTATAGGTTTTCTAATGATTTTCTTGAATTTTTTCAAGACATTTTGATTGGTCAGTAATTTATTGTTTTGAATTTAAAAATATTGATAAAGATCTTCTTTCAAGAATTTCACTTGAAAAATTTGGATGGGAAATTGTAAAATTTTCTCATGTGTATAAATTAACAGAAAATGAATAAGAGTATGTAATTTTATTTTATAATAAACTTCTAAAAAATTAAAAAAGAAATGTATAAATAATAGACAATTTGTTTTTATTTTTCAAACCTTTTATATTTTTATTTCAGAAATTTTAGAAAAGTATATTACAAATCTGAATCATTTATCCAGCTATTATGAGTATTATCAAAACCTAACCATTTTACAAAAAATTTTTTACCTTGTTTTTTAAGTATTTTTTCAACTAAATAAATATTTGGAAATTTAACTTTAGAAAGTTCTTCTTCATAAAAGCTACCACTAATTGGATTTTCTTGATAATCTTTAAGAAGGTAAGTAACTGGTTTTGTATTTTTTACATGATTCACAGTAAAAATTTCTGTTGTCCAATTTGGAGTATAACCTTTCTCAAAAATATGTTTATATTTACTAATACGCACTTTATCTCCAACTTTAAATCACTTAAATTGTCTATTAATTGAAATTTTTTTTTTGAAAACATTTAACAGCAAATGTTTTTCATTTTTGACATTTACATCTTTTGGTTTCATTTTAATAGTTCGATGTTTGGTATTATTATATTCATGCATTAAATCACTTAAAATGTCTATCCACTTATAATTACCGCGTAAACTAAATTTCATCCACATTTTATTTTTTAACGTACGATTGAATCGTTCACAAATTGATGCTTTTAAATTACTATAAGTAGAGTATAAATTAATATTAAAACGTTTCATAAGATTTTCAAAGTTTTTATTATAAAATTCTTTTCCTCTATCAACTTGTAAATTCTTCGGTACGCGTTTCTTATTTAAAACAGATTCCATTGCTGCAGTCACATCTTCACCTTTCTTGGATTTGACAGGAACCGCCCATGCAAACTTAGAGAACGTATCAACAACAGTTAACATGTACTTGTAGCCCTTATTCTCTCGCGCATACGGTTGCATTTCAACGAGATCCGCTTGCCAAGTTTCATCAATTCCTCGAATGTCCACTTTTCTACGCTTATAATTTCTTCTGGCCGGTTTGTGCAATTCTTTAACCAATTGCAATTTCTGATTTTCCATTTTTTTTATGAATTTAGTTTAACTTCAAGTGCTTGCAGTCTGCTATCCAATTGATAAATAAATTCAGAGTTTAGATGCACCAATTTTTGTAGTTCCGCATAATTTGCTTTGATGCCATTTAAAAATTATTTTTCAAAAGCATACTCTAAACTTTTAATCATGCCAATAATATCATTAATTTGTTGTCTTAAAATTGTATTATTATTAAAATTTTTCTCTGCTTCTTTTTCCAATGAATTACGCAACAATTCTAAATTTACTACGTCATTTTTGTGGGAAGCTTCCGCAACATTGAGTAACTTTTTATTTTCCATATTAAAATCTCCTTCGGATGTGAGTTTAAAACCAAGACCTGGGGGGCCACGATTTACAACCTGTGCCTTCTTAAATTGACGTCCGAATATATCAATACACATTTTGAAAATGAAAAAAAACCAATCAACTACTAATTAATAAATAATTCTAGCTTCTCGCAATTCCTCAATAATAGAAATTATCTCATTATTATGGCTAGGATTACCAGCTGCTTGAGATGCTAAAAGTAATCTTAAACGATCAACCAATTCATTAGGATTATCCCAGTAAACATAATCAATTTTTTTATTCTTTCGATCAATCATATACTTTGGAATTAAACCTTTACCGGAATGAGTAGCTATATAATATTGAAATTTTAAATTCTTGCTATCACGAACAGCGCCATCTACCTTGTAATATTTTTTATGCGCATTTGTTGAAATAACAATATTTTTATCATTTTCACGATCAGTTAAGCTTATAAAATTTTCTTGGGGTGTTTTTTTAAATAAAAGTTCAAGTAAACCTTGAGTTGTAGGATAACTATTATTATTAATTAAAATTTCATTTTCTTCAAAATTTATTGGTGAATCACCAATCATTAATTTTCCTTTAGTTAATTTTCGAACACCATATACACTGTCTATGTCTTTTTTTTTCTCATCTAATAATTGCAAATACACATTTAAAATATTTTCCTTTTTTGGTGAATTGATAATTTTAGAACTATTATATTTAATATCATGAATATTTGCTTCAGAAGATGCTGTTTTAAATGAATTGATATCATCATCATCATTTGTTTCGAAATTTTCATAAAAATTATTGTCATTATTTAGTAAATAATCATTTTCATTTTCAGACTTAATTGGTAATTCATTTTTTGTTTTAATTTTAAGGGGTTGTATATGTTTCACTATTTCAATATCATCAACTAATTTTTGAATTGGTGTTACAATTGGTTTAAAAGTATCATTAAGCGATTGTTCAATTTGTTGTCTACCCAATTTTAATAATCTATGTTTTCGACGAATCGAATCACTCGCTTTAGCAATTTCACCAAGAATATTTTTTTGTTTTAGTAAATTTTCTATCTGTGTCGGTGGCATGTTGTTAGTTCAATGTTTAAAATTATACTGTCGTTTTCTTATATTAATCATCTAATTTTATAAAACAATCAAAACATTTCCTATATCTACCCTGATTAATTTCACGATCTTTATCAATCACTATAAAATCATGCTTATTTTGCCAACAAGAACTGCAAATTTTTTTAAATTTCGAAAATGTCATGTCAGTGTTTACATGATCATCATAAATATGTTTAAGATTCATTTCATCTTGCCTAAATAATACTAACAAATTAACATTGTCACGTATTAAATGCTTCGGAATACGCGCATAAGTTTGACACAAATAAAAGCAGTCAACGGCCTTGTGTCTCCCCATAGCAAAGAAAGCTTTAATATTATCTTGCTTCTCACAAGCTACGTCATCAAATATGAATATTGAGTTAGGTCGCGCATCGTTTGGTGTTATAACGTCCGCATGCTCATTAAATGCATAGTATTCAACACCATCTACTGGTTGCAAAATACTTTCTAAAAATTTATATTTCGGTTGATATAATGACTTTGAATATACATAAACATTTTCAAATCTGAGTCCATTTGGGTGTGTCAAAAGTGAAAGTAAGGCATTTGTCTTTCCACAATTTGATGGACCACAAAAAATCGCTCGAACACTATTCGGTAATAAATTGCCATGACGATTTTCTAGATTTTTATCACATTTTTGCGTAAGCGTGTCAAAATTAATAACTGGCGGTTTAATAGACTGTGCTTCAAACTCCATCTTGATATACACTGAGTTGAAAAACTATAAATAAGAAGCTTTTATTTGATTTTGGGTCAGTTTATGGAAAGCCTCTTTTGAGTTAACAAGTATTTTGAACCTTGTACTTGAATGCGCAGTTTCTGAATGTTAGTGCTTTTCGATGTAGTTTCTGAATGTTAGTGCTTTTCGATGTAGTTTCTGAATGTTAGTGCTTTTCGATGTAGTTTCTGAATGTTAGTGCTTTTCGATGTAGTTTCTGAATGTTGGTGCTTTTCGATGTAGTTTCTGAATGTTAGTGCTTTTCGATGCGATCGCTGAATGTTAGTGCTTTTCGATGCGATCGCTGAATGTTAGTGCTTTTCGATGCAATCGCTGAATGTTGGTGCTTTTCGATTTTATATTTTGATAATTAACTATTATCATTTTTTTTGTTTTTTTCAAGATCTGCAGAGCTTGAAGCTTTGCAATGAACTGACACAAATTAGTATAAATACCTTGTTTTTATACTTTTTCACTTTAGTATTAAAAAATATTTCAAAGAGAATATAAGCATGCCTGTCAAGAGAAAATCAATCAGTTGTAAAAAACCTGTCAAACGTGGCAGAGGTATTTTGAATAAAATTATAAACAATTTACCCTTTGAATTACACATTCCTGGCTACCAATATTGCGGCCCAGGGACAAAAGTAGCAAAAAGAGTAGAAAGAGGCGATCCAGGAGTTAACCCTCTTGACGCAGCGTGTAAAGAACACGATATTTCTTACTCGAAAAATAGGGAAAATATTGAAGCGCTAAACGCTGCAGATAAAGTTCTTGAACAAAAAGCTTGGCAACGTGTATTTGCAAAAGACGCTCCTATTGGTGAAAAGCTTGCTGCTTATGGAATAACCAACACAATGAAAGTAAAATCAAAATTTGGAACGGGAATGAAAACAAAGAAAAACATGAAAAAAGCGAAAAAATAGAAAGAAAAAATCAACATTGCGAAAAATTATAACGGCTGCTAAAGCATCAATGAAAGTAGGTAAAAATGTACCATCAACTATTAAATCGGCTCTTCATGGTGCACGTAAAGCTGTAAAAGAAGCCGGCGGCAAGCGTAATATAAATAAGCCTCGAGTTTTACCAATGCCATCTAAAGTCGGCGGTGTTTTGCCGTTTCTACTTCCCTTGTTTGCGGGTTTAAGTGCTACAGGAGCTCTGGCCGGAGGGGCAGCTGGCATAGCCAAAGCTGTGAATGACGCAAATGCTGCTAAGCGTCAACTAGAAGAAAGTAAGCGACATAATACGACGATGGAATCTATTGCTTTAGAAAAGGGACTTTATTTAAAACCATACAATACTGGACTAGGACTTTATTTGAAGCCGTACAAAACAGGACATGGATGCAAGTCAAAAAACTTAAAGTGAAACTACCTCGCCGAGCCCTTACAGATTTAGATTTACTGAAATTTTCAAAATGTTTAAAAATTCCATTTTTTCGAGGAGTTTTTATGCGAAATGAGCTCCCTGTACTTGGCCATAATGAAAATGAATCCGCAATAATAAATCTTGATGATAATAATGGTCCTGGTACACATTGGTGTGCTTATAAGAAAAATAAAAATAAAATTATTTATTTTGACAGCTTCGGTAATCTTCGACCACCTTTAGATCTTATTAAATATTTCGGTGTTGGTAGTATAATGTATAATCCTAACAAATATCAAAATTATGACTCATATATATGCGGTCATTTGTGTCTTAAATTTTTATGTAATCAATTGAATTTTCCTGATATGTATTCTATACATATAAAAGACAAATAATTTAAATTTTCAAATCAGTAAATATTTAGAAGTCATCATGGACGAATCGCTTATTTTAACGCTATCTGGAAATTCTTCCATCTTAGAATCTCAATTTTTCCCACCTATAGAGCTATCTCCCTTTAAAAATTATGCTCTTGGTCTTGTTGAATTTTTGACATTTAATTCAATTCCAAATGTAGATGAGGGAAAAAATAAATTTTATGTAGATAATGAAGTTATCACTATACCCACAGAAAGTTATGAAATTAATGATATTGATCATGTTTTGAATTTTATATTGAAAAATAAAGGAATAAATTTCAGAGTCAAACCCAATAATAATACATTAAAGTGTACAATTTATTGTGATAAAGAAATTAATTTCGAACACAATTATTCTATTGGTAGCTTGCTTGGCTTTTCACCGCGAAAATTAAAAGCTAAAGAATACCATGAATCTGATCAACCAGTTTCAATTATTAAAATAAATTCACTAAGAGTAGAGTGTAACATAACTACAGGGGCATATATTAATGGGGAAAAAGTGCATACAATCCATGAATTTTTTCCTATTGTACCACCAGGATATAAAATAGTGGAAGTGCCAAATCACGTCATTTACTTGCCAGTCGCTGTAAAGACAATAGATCACATTCAGCTGAAAATTGTTGATCAAGACGGAAATTTAGTTAATTTTCGAGGAGAGACAATAACAATTAGGATTCACGTCAAGTCTTTAAAATAATGGGCATTGCATTTTATAGTAAAAATAAAATTGGTTATGGTTATAAAAATAAAACACCATGCCAAAAACAAATCAGTTAACTGCGAATCCTGAAAAGGTTAACACCTCAGAACCTGAAGCTGCTCAAAAGTCTCGGTCTCAAAATCGTAAAAAAAAGAGGATAAAAAGATTTAAATTTTTTTGTAATTGTGTAAGTTTATTTGTTTTTAAACGAATATTTTTTTGCTATGGAGGGGGAAATTTTAAATATTTATTCACCAATTATTTTTGATGAATCTATTGCTCATTATGAGGTGCATGCGCAACAACCATATACCTCATCAACATTCAACAATAGCGATGAAATTCGCATTACTGTACAAAACCAGGATCATTGCTTACTTCCAAGCAAAAGCTCGATTCACATAACAGGAAAACTTGTGAAACCTGATGGAACAGCCCTTGAGCGTACAAATTTAATTTCTAATGGAATATGCCATTTATTTGAGGAAGCAAAATATGAACTTAATGGTGTAGAAATAGATAAGAATAAGAATGTAGGTCTTACAAGTTTAATTAAAAATTATATTTCTCTTGATGCCAGTCAGAATAAATTTTTTGAAAATGTTGGCTGGTTAGAATTTACCGATGAACCAACCTTAACAAATGCTCAAGGTTATTTTAATGTTTGTATTCTTTTAAGTATGATTTTTGGTTTTGCAGAAGATTATCAAAAAGTCATTATTAACGCAAAACATGAGCTTATTTTAATTAGATCAAGAACTGATAATAATGCAGTTTTGCAAGTAGCGCCTTTAGAAGAGTATAAAATTGTAATTAAGAAAATCGAATGGTTATTACCATACATAAAATTATCAGATGCTCGAAAATTTAAATTATTGAAATATATTGAAAAAGATCCATTCATTCCTATCAGTTTTCGAACTTGGGAATTGTATGAATATCCATTGTTACCAATTACTCCTAAGCATATTTGGAGTGTAAAAACTTCAACACAATTAGAGAAACCAAGATTTATTGTTTTAGGTTTTCAAAGAAATAGAAAAAATAATACTGTTCGTAATTCTAGCTATTTTGATCATTGTAATTTATCTGATGTAAAATTGTTTTTAAATTCGCAATGTTACCCCTATGGTAATATGAATCTCAATATTGGTAGAAATCAGTACTCAACTTTGTATGAAATGTTTACTAATTTTCAAACTTCATATTATGGTAAAGAATCACAACCAATTTTAACTAAAAAAGAATTTTTAGAATACGCTCCTTTAGTTGTCGTGGATTGTTCAAAACAAAATGAGTCATTAAAAAGTGGACCTGTAGACATTCGCTTGGAATTTGAATCACAAGATAATTTTGCAGCAAATACTTCAGCCTACTGTTTAATTTTGCACGATAGAATTATTGAATATAAACCAATAAGTGGAATTGTAAAAAAAATTATCTAATTTAAAAAATGTATTTAAAAATTTTTTTTGTATTATTATAAATAAATCATTAGTAAATAATATTATTATTTGAGTTAATTTTATTTAACATTCCATAAAAAAAATCAACACACATAATTTAATTTTTTTTTCAAAAAATCTGTTTTATACAAATATTTTTTTTAATTTGCAAAAAAAAAATTTTTTAAATATCTATTTTGAAAATTTAACCAAACAACAAATTGTTTTTAATAAACATTTAAAATTTTTTTTATTACTGAATAAGAGAAGAAAAAGAAAAAAAAGATTATGAAGTAAAGAAACGCCTATGACTAGTGATCGACCTTCGGAGAAATTTTGTCGTAGGTCAGTTATGTGTAACTTGAGAAGGTCGTTCATTGACACACACTCATACTCCAGTTGATTCAAAAATTTTTTTTTTTCTTGCGATTACATCATCATTATCATCATCCTAAGCTTATTAAATGTAGTACATGAAAAAATATTTCTCAGTTTCTTTAAAAATGGAGTACTTGATAGACGTACAAGGGTTTAAATTGCCGGTCAATAAATTTATTGTAAAAGAGTTAGCTGTTGCCTCGATTAACAATGATTTTAAGCCGTTTAGTTTAATTTTTCAACCGCCTTGTTCGTGGGATACTATCTCAAATAAATATAAATATACCAATCGCTGGTTGGAAAATAATTTTCATGGACTTTCTTGGAATGATGGTGATATTCCATATATTTTTATGAAGAAAATATTAAACAGTATTTTAAAAAATGCAAAAACGATTTTTGTGAAAGGCTATGAGAAAAAAAAGTGGATAGAAAATATAATTATCGAATGTAATATTAAAGTTATAGACATGGATGATTTGAATTGTCCTTCGATAAAAAAATTAGTAGATATAACAACAGCTAATATTTGTTTTCAACATCCAAATAAAAAAAATCTTTTATCTGCGCTCTTCAAAATGTTCTAAACTTGAAAAGCTGGTTGCATGAAAATTGTAACAATTATAATAATAAATATAATTAATTTCAATAAATTAAATGTGATTCTTATTTCACCTCAATGTATTTATTTATTTATTAACAGGCAAAGTTAATTAAATTAAAAGTGTAAGAAGTTAACAATCTTAATTTTTTTTCTTTAATTATATAGTTACTTTAAAAACTTTTTCAAATTCGATTCTTTTAATATCATAGTCAGGGACAAAAAAAAATTTGATAAGCGAAAGAGGAAGTTTATACTTACTGTTACTACTGAACGATCTTAGTGTTTTCAAGTCTCCGCTTTCACTATTAATTAATTTATTTTTTTTCTCTTTATGATAAAACTTAATTAAAGAATTTATTTTGTTAATTAAATCTTAAAAAGTTTATACGAAAAAAGAATTTTTCTTAATTTTAAAATAGAAAAAATACTCTTTTAAAAATATTACTTATTTATTTCAAAACTGCCAATTTATGTTTCGATTATTATTTTTAAGAATGAACTATTAACCTGAAATAGACAAAAAGGAAATTTCAAAAATCATCCTATAAAAATATTTTTTTTTTGTTTTTTATTTTTCAATGCATTCGAAGAATGGAACTATAAACAAACAATATTTTTTTTGTTTATGAAAATGAAGTTAAATTTAATAAAATGGTGACCGACAGATTGGCTCAGTCGGATAGATGCCTGGCGTTGGTGGTCGTTTAAGGACCAAGGGCACAAGTACCCTTGGTTCGCGCCCACTTGGCTTGGTATTTTTCCGGCACGTGAGACAATCTGAGCGGGAGGTTTGACGTCGAGGTATAATGATGTGCACCGTCGATTATTGTCCGGTACACACCATTAGAACTCGACTGTCGATAAACCGGTTGTACTCAGAGAGGTTTTCTACAGTTTCCCTCTTCTCTGGCGAGAAAACCCATTGACGGGTGGTCCAGGCGTAATGCGAGTACTCCTAATAAAGTCGGCTGTAGACGCAAAATTAGGTTAATATATATATATAGAAAAATTTCTAAAGTAGAATGGTTATGCTTAATCCAAAAAAAGTATTTCTCGGGGACTGTTGTCGAAGTGCGTAAGGCCAATAGGGCAGGAGTATAAACAATAAAATAAAAATAAAAAAAAAAAAAAAAAAAAAAAAAATTTAATAAAATGGAGTATAAGAAAATTTAAAAAAAAATATGCATAATAGAATTAATAAAAAAAATGCGTAATAAAAGTGAATAAAAAACTATGTGTAATAATATAAAAACACACTAGTATTCTTCTCCCCCCTCCACGTTCTCCTCTTTTACTTCTTCTGGCTCCTTTTTTATAATTAAATTTAAGGGTTCTTTCTCCTCCATTTTCTCAACTACTTCCCCTTCTTCCACTTCTTCTTCTTCTTTTGGAGGTAGGATAGATAACACTGCTCTTTTTAATTCTTCTTTTTCTTCTTCGTTCCCCATCTCCTCATCCTCCTCTTCATTGGGGGCTTCAATAGCAAGCACATCATTTGGGTTAATATTATTAAACTGAATATCGGTCTGCCCCCATGTTTTATTTCCTTGCTCCATCTCCTCCATTTCTTCAGTATGTACAGCTTCCGAATCAATAATATCGAAATCGAAACCTTCTCCCACCAAAGTCGTAATGTCAGGTCTTCTTTGCATTAAAAATGTGTAATTGCCAACCTCTTTTACTTCAACGACAATGTTCAAATGTTCTAAGAAGTACTCGTCTCCATCGATGGGATTGTCGTTGAAAAGCGAATACCGCCTAACACCTGCAGCTAATATAAGGAAATCGGACAGCCTTTCAATATCCAAACAATTTTCAATCCATTCTGATGGAATGTGAAAGTAAAGATTGAAGCCAATATAATTTTGATTATTCTGAAACAAAGAATAATAAAAACAATTGTTAATAAAAAATGGACAATTTAATATAAAAAAAATTAATAAATAATAGAAACAAATGTTAATAAAAAATTGTTAAATAATATTAAAAAATTAAGAATGAAATATATTGAGATAAAAACTAAATTAATTAAATTAAAATAAAATGAACATTTAAGAAAGAAGGGTATATTATAAAAATTACTATTAAAAATTTAATCTATAGAAAGAAATATTTACCAAAATTTCTTGAAAGTTCATGTCCACTCGTCGCAACCAATATCCATTTAGAAGCGAATTGACTTTCGCCCTAATATTGTTGTATGATAAAAATACAGGTGTGGAGCATTTGGTTATCCCATTAAATAAATCTCTTGCTCGCATTGATAAACCCGTAATGCATAGCTCCTTAAACTGATCCACGTTGCTGGAACTTTCCAGCCATGCACGTGGAGCTTGAATAATATTTATCTAAACCACGAGTAAATTTAAAAAATATTGTATAAAACTAAAAATTCATAAAAGCAATAAATTTTCTAAAAATATTAAATTAATTTTTAAAAAATTAATAATTAAATTTTTTTTTAACATTCAAAATAAATTTATTTAAAAAAAATAATGTAATTGAAAAAAAATAAAATTTTATTTAAAATTAAAATTAGTAACTAAATTTAAAAATTAAAAAGTTGATTAAAAAAAATGTGTACAAAATTTCTCTATAAATTCAACGAATCAAATGATTAATAAAATAAAATAAAATTTAAAATAAAAACTAAATTTTTTTTATAAAAAAAGGAATAAATTTAAAAAACCTTTTTTCAGAATATAAAAAAAAATAAAAAAGTCAAAAGTTAATTTAAAAAAATTTATTTCAAAATTAAAATTGGTAACTAAATTAAAAAATTAAAAGTTGATTGAAAAAAGAAAAAATGTGTACAAAATTTTTTTATAAATTTAATGAATCAAATGATGAAAAAAATAAAATTTTTTTATAAAAAGAAATAAATTAAAAAAACCTTTTTTGCAGAACATAAAAAAAAAGTTAAAAGTTAATTAAAATTTAAAAAAAAATTTTTTTTTCACAGTCCGTAGCAAAAAAAAAATGTAAACTCATCGAATCAAATGATAAATAAAATAAAAAATTTGAAATAAAACTAAATTTTTATGAAAAGGAATAAATTAAAAAACCGAGTTTTTTCATAACATAAAACTAAAAAAAGTTAATTAAAAGAATTTTTCATAAATTTTTTTTTTAGAAATAACTGTTAAATTATAATGCTCACTTTGATTAATTGGAAAAAATAAATCCACTGCACTTTTTCGCTAAAATTGAATAAAACACTTTTCACGTATTCCAACTGCTCTTAATTAGGAGGTCTCTTTTTAAAAATCACTGCACTGCTCTTGACGCGACGTGTCAAACTTCAATAAAAGAGATCACTTTTTCTAATGAGTCCTCTATATGGAGCCGGACACTTTTTATACCCGGCCCGAATGTTTAGAAAATGAGGAACAGAGACATAAACATATGTTGAAAGGAGAGAGAAAAGTCTGATAACACACAAAGGGCTTTGCCAAAAGCATGGTGACTAATAAGATGAAGAGTGAGAGCATGAGAAATACATATAGAGAGAAAGAGAAAGGTTATTAGAATATATATATATAACTTTTAATTCTCTTTATTGAAATTACTGATTTTTTTTCCATTAATTATTTAACTAATTTTTTGTACCCCCAAGGAAGCGTATCTGTATTTTTCGGTAAAAGTACTCTTTTATCGTCAAACCAACTTAAAGCTTCTTTTTTTTGTTTTACAGTGTAAACTTGATGTTTTTCACTGCGAATTGAATATTGATTTTTAACTAGATTTTCATTGGAAAAAAGTGTTTTTTTATAGTCGTCAAATGTAATTTCTTTTAAAGCTGAAGACCTGACGCCTTTAGCTTTTTTTTTCTCACGATTTTCGTTTAATATTTTATATGAATATAATTTTGATCTCAAGCCGATAAACTCGGTGACAATTTTTCCGTTGCATTCATCTTTCATTAAACCGAGCACTTTATTATTTTTTAATTGTATACCATAGCAGTTATTTTCTGGATAATCGGAAGTATCGAAATAATCGGAATCTCGCTTAATATAATCATAGATGTTTGGAATTTTAATATGATAAATTAAACTATCAGTATCTGTGTACAGTAATTTAGATTTATCAGCGAAATTTTTTTTAATATAATTATAGTGAAAATCGTAAAGAAAGAGTTTCGATATATCAAGAATGCTAAATCCCACGTAAATCGGTTTATTAAATATAATTTTAACTTTATTCATCTCTATTATAACTAAATTCTTTTCTAAAATATAACAACTGTTGAAATTCGGTTTACTAATAAGAGCTTTGGCACCATATCTACCTTCCCATTTTGTAACAATACGAATATCTTTATGGTTTCTTATATTTTCCATTGTTTTCCCAAAAACAGAATTATTCATTAACTTGTAAAAATTCTTTTCAAATATATTTGTAGACTTTTTTCGGAATTCTGTATTTAAATCAATATACTTTTTTAGCCATTGAGATTGTTTAAATTTTAATATTCTATGAATTTTCGTTAATTTCATTCCAAGTTTTAAATAATATTTTAAATTTCTATAATGAATTACATATTTTGTTCTAGAAAATAAATGTGGTATCAATTTAGGTAATTTGCTGTCTGGAGCGGGGGGAATAAAATGTTCTGGGCATAAGGGCAAATCTTTATGCAAATCATGCAATTCTGCAGGATATTCTAAATCTACTTCTAAAATATATCCAAAAGAAGAATCGTCATCAATTTTATCCACATCAAATCCTAATAAATTGGTCTCCCATTGAAAATCAGAATAGGGTAAAAAATGACTCATTGCTGTGCCATACAAATTATTTATATCAAAATACATTATATAAGACTCTTCAATTTCTGAATTAAATTCTGGCCCCATAAAACGATTGTTTGCTTTCGCGTACCTATTTGAGCATTGAGAAATTCCTCCGCGAATACCTTTTTCTATGAAAAGTAACATGTCAATATCTCGCAATAACTCTAGTTTTATTTTCGTGTATTTTAACATAGCATCAAATGCCAGTCCTGGTGCAGTAAAATAGTGTAAGGGATCTAAATTATATGCTGACAAACATGTTTTTCGAAAATTTTCAAAAATGTCGGCTAAAAGTAAAACATCTGTTTTTAAATATAAATCAGAATATTCCCCCAAATTATTTAAATTAAATGTATTCCACACTTGGCAAGCATGCTCATAATCTTCATTTGATATGTTTGAATTATTCAATTTCGAAAAAAATGCTTCTATAGGCGGCAATTTATTTTCCTCTAATTTTTGCCAACTATCAATGTATTCGTACGGAAAAACCCCTTTTCTGACCAGTAAATTAAATTCATCAATATTACTGCAATATTTCGCAGTAATTTTTTTTTCGTTATTGTTTAAAAAAGTCGCCAACTTATCTAAACTACTAGGCATAAATCTAAACGAATCTAAAAATTTAAAACATACATTCTTGCCATCTACGTATTTAGTGAACGATATATATTTTTCTTTATTTATTGGTAAAAGTTTTAAAGGTCCGTCAAAACAAGTGCACAATTCTTTAATAAAAAAATGTGCATCGTACCCTGATAAATTATGAAAAATTACAGGAATCGAATGAGAATTTTTATAATTAATATTACAACCCTGGTGAGCTGCACACCTATATTTTCCCGTGAAATGACAGTGATCGCGATGTTTAGTATCATTATCTTCAAATGAATCTTCACAAATATGACAAATTTTTGCAGTTCTAAATTCTAATTCTTGTTGAAAAGATAAAGTTTCCATTGGTACTATTGTTTTTAAATACAAGTCAACTAAATCAGCAATACTTATTAATTTTTCCATAAACCATGAAATGCAATCCTGCCCTCTATAAGTTTCAAACACTGATAGTGAATCATCAAAATCACATTTTAGATAATATGCAACGCTCGTCGGAATATGTTTTCTATACGCCCCAGATATTACTTTATTATCATTAATAGGTTCTAAAAGACTTTCAGTATCGGCATACAGTACAAATGGCACCTTTTCTTTGAATCTGAAATTTTTAAATTTTAAAATATTCTCCTCTTCTGTCGGTAGAATAACCTTACACTTGTTTAAATTCATACAATCAGTTTTATGTTTGAGAAATGAATTTTCATAATTAAAATGACATAAACATCTATCGCATAACCAAGTTCGACCGTTGTGTTTTGTAAATTGTGACTTTACCAATCGCGACAAATTGCGAATCCACGCAAAATGATAATTATTACTATTATTATCAATATCGTTTATTTTATCACTTTTATTTATTGCAGAAAAAGTTTCTCCTTTATTTATCATCAGTAAGTGAATAGTATCTTTTTTAGAGAAATTGTCACTTAAATAAAAAGGAACAATCTCTTCTTTATTTTTACCAACTTTTTCCAAACTATAAATATTTATCTTCAAACTATTCATTTTTTCGAATTTAGACACATCTTTCAAACTTATAGGAAAATTTATTCCCTCATATTTTAAAACATTCCTAAAATCCGGATAAGAACTAATCAGATTCGCGTTATTTTTTACTGGAAACAAAGCTGCCATTACTGACCAAAGAAAACAATAATTGTCTGCATTTTTTATATTTACAACAGCATGTTTTTCTATAATAAATTTTGGCAATTTTATATTTTCCGAACAGCCTACTTGAATTGGCGCATGTCTATTTATGTTCACCATTAAATTTAAAATCTCTTTTAATGACCAACCTGACTTGTTTTCATTAAATTCCTCCACTTCTTTTAAAATATATTTATTTAATTTATTAAGAATTGCATCCAAATCTGAGAAGGGAGAAATAACTTCATTTTTCGTATTAAAAGATTTTTTTTCTTCTATATTTTCACCGCTTTCAATAGTTGTAAAATTACCCATTAAAACAAAATTTACTTTTAAACTACTATTTTCTCTAAAGGCTTTTTTTAATCGTGATTTTATTAATGATTTAGACTCTTCTAAAAAGTTGAATAAATCTTTGTGTTTTAAATTAATCACCATTCCTGTTTTAATCCTATTCTCAAAAGCTGATTCTAAATTTTCCCATTTTATTCTTTTTTCCTTTTTTCCTGTGCTACCTCTACCAGTTTTTTGAATTTCTTTAAATCTTTCACTAATTGTTTTTAAAATTCCAACTGTTGTTAAAATTCTTTTTCGTTTATTCACGTTAATCAATTCTTTTTTGATTTCAAAATTTTATTTAAAAGATTAATATTTTTTACCGCTAATTTCATCCACTTTTCCGATTCAAATAATAATTTCTTTTTACTTTTAATATTTTTCACTATATCATAAGCATTCTCAATAATTTCAATGAGTTTATAAAAATCTACAGAATCCATTTTTTCCGTTCTTTTTTCGTTAGATTAAAAAATAAATGTTTTTTTGTTTAACAAACACGAGCAACCGAACAAGCACCTTGTTTATACAATACTAATAATTATTAACAAATGTTCCCTTCCATTTATACTAATTTTCAAGGTTAAATAAAGGTTAAATAAAAAATTGTTAAAAACAATTCCTGGAAATACAATAATCATTTCCTTTCTCACGATCTGAAAAAATGAAGTCATACGATGACTAATATTCGAATTAAAAAATATTAGTGTAAAATAATACTTTCTCCAAATTGAGATAAAGGCTTTATTCTTCAGTCTCCAGTCGAAAAATCAAAACATTTTTTTCTCAGCTTTTTTTCTCCATAGCACGTAACAATACACTCGCTCTTCATACAGCTGAAAAGTTTAAACGTAACCTATAAGATGGAAAACTCCGCACTCAAATTTCAGGCCGGCGATCTCTAAAAGTAATAAACCTGTCAACATGTGAGAGATGTAAAAAGATTGTTTCTTTAAAACTTATAATCGCACAAAGATGAATAGAAAATTTGATACCTCAAAGACAAAAGTATAATATAACGAGAATTTAAATAACGTAATTCCCAAAGAATGTACCCATAACTCCAAAACGCAAAAAACAGATAACGCTTCTTGGAAGTTATAAATAAACTTTTCATAACAATTCTAATTAAATTATTATAAAAAACATTCTTAATACCTAAGAACAAAGAACCGAAAAAAATACGTCATCGATAAAAAATGCACCTTCCGAAAATCAAAAACAGGAAATACCAAGTTTTTTTTTTATTGCGCACTATTGCACAACCCTCATTTTTTAACATTATTAATAATTTATTAATAATAATATGTTAATAATAAATATATAATAATTAAAAAAATAAATTAATAATATTAAATTAATTAAATTAAATAGCATGTTAAAAATAAATTTAAATTGAAAAAGAAACAAACAATATATATTTATTTGTCAAAAATTCACCTGTTTCAAACCTACTGCACCTGTTTGAAACCTGCTCCACTTGTTTCAACAGTAATAAAATTTTGGGTATTTAGAGAAGAAAGGGACAATGCCTGCATTGTGCTACTCTTTAGCACTTGTTAATCCCTCGCGCTGCGGGGGAGGCCTGCCTAGACTTAAGATTTATTACCCAAACTATTTTTCCTCGCTCTTACTACTACTTGAAAATCCCTCGCTACGGGGAGTCTGGACCCAAACACTTTTCTTTCATCAAAATAATTTTTCTTTAATATTGATACTTAAATTATTATAAAAAACATTCTTAACACCTAAGAACAAAGAACCGAAAAAATGCGTCATCGGTAAAGTATGCACCTTCCGAAAATCAAAAACAGGAAATACCAAGCTTTCTTTTTATTGCGCATTATTGCACAACCCTCATTTTTTTCGCTAAAAAATGTCGGTAATGCCGGTAAAAGATTTCTACTATCCAGAACTCCCCCAGCCTATCTACTTTTATAACAATTGTAATGTTTCGTTCTATTCTTCCTCTTATTGTTTCTTTAATTTCATTCAATTTTGGGAAGGAACACGAAGATAAAATAATGACACAATCGATTGAAGATAAATCACTTATTTATTGTCCATAATTTTCTGGGCGACGACTTACAATTATCAATTTGGTATAATTGTTTAGTGTTAATTTGTGCTTGTGTTTAAAGTGGTGGTGGATTTCGTGGGTAAATCCCTTGTTATGGTGTGTGATTTATTTTATTTTTTAGAGAAAATAAACTAAATAATATGATCTCGAAAATTATAATAATAACAAAAATAAACTTTTTCTCTTCGTCGATAACTATTTTCAACTCATGGGTGAGTAAAAATTAAACTTAAATTTAAACTGAACCTGATTTGAACTAAAATTAACTAAACTTCATTTGAGTAAAAAATAATTAAACTAAATTTTAATTAAAATGATATGTTCTTAACTTTCACCTTTCAGGCGGACCACGACGTTACCTTTAACTCTTAAGTGAGTAAATGAACAAAATAATATTTCTCTTATTTCCTCACACTTAACAAAGTAATGATTTGAATTCTTTCTAAACTAAAATAATTTTTCTTTGTTTTTAGGTGGAGAACAATTTTGGTCGATGGTCTTTATCCATAGGTGAGTATTAATGAACTGAGTTAATGAGATCAATATTTTCTTCCTCTCAATTAAGTAAGACAATTTACACTCCCTTTCTAACTTTTTGGTAAACAATTAAACTGAACTTTGACTTCCGTAGTAAAATAAAATAAAATTTTCTTTCTTTCAGGTGATGGGGATTGTAACTCGTAAACTTAATCCACAGGTAAGTGAAAAGTTGGAAGGCAACGAATTTAACGTAATTTTCTATTAGAGAGGATACGATGAGATACGCTGGATTTGATTTCTACAGATAAGTGTAAATCAACGTGATTTGAATTTCGTTGGTTGGTTCTTTCTATTTATCGATAGGTGGCTTCGAGCTCATTCTCCTGAGGTATGTTCTTGATTTCAGGGGAATCACTCGCGATCAACGGCAGCTGAGGTAGCGTGCACCGAAGGTAAGTTTATCATGAGAGTCACTCACGTATCGACGGCAGCTAGCGCAGCGTGCACCGTAGGTAAGTTTATCATGAGAGTCACTCGCGTATCGACGACAGCTAGCGCAGCATGCACCGTTGGTAAGTTCTCGACACTCGCGGTTTAACGGCAGCCGGTGTGGCGTGCACCGTCGATAATGTCACTCGCGGTTTAACAACAGCTAGTGTGGCGTTCACCGTTAATTATTATCACTCGCGGTCATGGGGTCGGTTTCGCGACTTAATTTAGGGATCGACAGCCGAGATGGCGTTCGTCGTGGAACTTAGGAGGTTTTCCCAGCAGCCATTGCAGCATGCACTGAGATGAGAGAAAGGAAACCGGGTAAGTGTTGGAAAAGAGGATGGACAACTCCAGTTACACCTTCTCCGACGCCGAGGTGGCGGTCCCAAAGAAGATGCCTCACGTACCTGGTAACCACTGGGTGCTGGGGTCGAGCTGCTTGGCAGAACTGCTTGGCTGATCTCTCTGACTGCTTCCTTCCGAATGGTTGGAGAGTTGACGCCGCACTGCCCTCTGTCCACTCGCCGGCGAGTTTATATAAGGCTCTTAGGATAACTCACTCGCGAGAGAACCGAGGGTCTATTTTCCTGCACTAACTACTGGACGTCCGACATTTAAAGTCTCTCAGTAGTAGTGCTCAATGTGATGGTAGCCCTATTTCGCTTCGTCACACAATTTAAATAAGTTATTTTTTAATCAAAAAAAGACAAATATTCTTTAAATAGACTTAAATTAAAAAGAAAATGTGAAGAAAAAATTTTTAGTGGAATAGGAATCAATGTTAACTATTTGTTAATTAATATTGTTTATAACAATTTAAATAAGTTATTTTATAATCAAAAAGGACAAATATTCTTTAAATGAACTTAAATTAAAAAGAAAAGGTGAAAAAAACATTTTTTAGTGGAGAGAAATAAAAGTTAACTATTTGTTAATTAATATTGTTTATAACAATTGATATAAATTACTTTCTGTTTTATTAATTGTGTGGTGGTCATATTGTATTAATTTAAACTGATTCAGATCATATGCAGCAACGGAATAAGAAAATAAGCCTCCTTTTTTGAAAAATTGTATTAATTTGTTAACTTTGATTGAAAATAAAAATTATAAACAATTAAGAACTAAAAAATTGACCTTAAGGGATGTCTTAAGAATTTATTCGCCTTTAATTTAAAATAAAGAATACTGAAACCGGTTAAGAATTGTAGGCTGTAGACAGTTTTGAACAGTAAATTGTAAAAAAATCCTATTGTGCGCTGTTTGTAGATCCTTGGGCAAACCCGGCCTGGTCCTGGTCGGGGCCACGAAGTCGGGGCCAGATCATGAAAACCCGACCGGGGCCAGGGCGGTAATCGGGAACAAAAGTGGCGATTTCTGCACGGGAAGGGTTTTTCATATTGTTGACGTGCATTTTTAAAAACATATGAATCGTAATATTATTGATGTGAATGTCAACAATTTGAAAATTTATGAAAACAAATATTTTAGAAAAATTTTTCCTGATTACTAAAATGGTTTAGCTCACTTGAAATTCATAGGAAACCTCCATTATTATTTTCGGAATTTGTAGTAGAAGTTTGATAATAAAAAATGGTGTATTTTTCAGACAATTGATATTTTCTATTTTGGGAAAATCACTCCCTATTTTAATAATTATAAATATTTTTTCGAATTGTAATCGGGACTTTGAAAAAGGTCAAGACCGTCTACAAGACCCAAGCAAACCTCCGCCGCTGATTTTTCACTGCCGAACATCATTGATGCCTTTAATGTACTGGGAGAAGTGGGCCCGCTGCCAGACACGACTGGTATGATGGATATATTCCGTGGACCTTGCCGTGGTGGCGGGGTTTTCACTAACGGGCAACCAAACAGAAAGAAATAATGGATTCACAAAATTCAAAGAAAGTACCCCATGTAAGCAGGCTGAAAACAGGAAATATCACTATCGGTCCCAGGACTGATGCTCAAATGCGCAATGCGCAGTGTTACGGGTGGTCGTTGAAAGGTTGATTACACATAGTATCGTGGAAGGAGAAAAAAAGGGAAAGGAAGCGCTTCGCAAACATAAATATCCATTTCTCTCACACTCATAACATTCCATTTCTACATTTTTCTACTTAGATTGAATTATTCTAATCAAGAATAGACTAGGCTGAACAGAAATTATTTTATTTAACGAGTGTTCAAGCTGCCTTTTCCAATAAACACAAAAAAATTTAAATCAACTACAATTAATTTAAATTGAATAAAATTATTGAGTAATTTTCCGTTTCTACATTTTTCTATTTAGATTAAATAACTCTGATCAAGAATGGACTAAAGAGAACAGAAAATATTTAATTTAACAAGTGTTCAAGCTGCCTTTTCCCATAAAAACAATAAAATCAAATTAACAGCAATTAATTTATTTTAAATAAAATTATTAAAATAATATTCCGTTTCTACATTTTTCTACTTAGATTGAATTATTCTGATCAGGAATTCACTAGGCTGAACAGAATTTATTTAATTTAACGATTGTTCAAGCTGCCTTTTCCCATAAAAACAAAAAAACTAATAGACTGCAATTAATTTATATTAAAAAAAATTATTAAAATAATCTGTTTCTACATTTTTCTACTTACATTAAATTATTCTAAACAAGAATTTACAAGGCTGAACAGCAATTATTTAATTTAGCGAGTGTTCAAGCTGCCTTTAACCTAAATATAAAAAAATTAAAATTGATTGCAATTAAATTATTTTAAATAGAATTATTGATTTAAATTTCCGTTTCTACATTTTTCTACTCAGACTTAATTATTCTGAACCAGAATTCACTAGGCTGAACATAAATTATTTTATTTTACGAGTGTTCAAGATGCCTTTTCCCAAAATATAAAAAAATTAAAATTAATTGCATTTAATTTATTTTAAATAGAATTATTGATTTAAATTTCTGTTTCTACATTTTTCTACTTAGACTGAATTATTTTGAACCAGAATTCACTAGGCTCAACATAAATTATTTTATTTTACGAGTGTTCAAGCTGCCTTTTCCCAAAACATCAAAAAATTAAAATTTATTGCATTTAATTTATTTTAAATAAAGTTACTTATTTAAATTTTCGTTTCTACATTTTTCTACTTAGACTGAATTATTCTGTACCAGAATTCACTAGGCTGAACATAAATTATTTTATTTTACGAGTGTTCAAGCTGCCTTTTCCTAAAATATCAAAAAATTAAAATTTATTGCATTTAATTTATTTTAAATAAAGTTACTTATTTAAATTTCCGTTTCTACATTTTTCTAATTAGATTGTATTATTTTCAACAAAAACTTACTAGGCTGAACCTAAATTATTTTATTTTACGATTGTTCAAGATGCCTTTGCCGAAAATATAAAAAAAATTAAAAATAATTGCATTTAATTTATTTTATATAGAATTATTGATTTAAATTTCTGTTTCTACATTTTTCTACTTAGACTGAATTATTTTGAACCAGAATTCACTAGGCTCAACATAAATTACTTTATTTTACAAGTGTTCAAGCTGCCTTTTCCCAAAATATCAAAAAATTAAAATTAATTGCACTTAATTTATTTCAAATAAAGTTACTTATTTAAATTTCCGTGTCTACATTTTTCTACTTAAAATGAAATATTCTGTACTACAATTCACTAAGCTGAACATAAATTACTTTATTTTACAGGTGTTCAAGCTGCCTTTTCCCAAAATATCAAAAAATTAAAATTTATGGAATTTAATTTATTTTAAATAAAGTTACTTATTTAAATTTCCGTTTCTACATTTTTCTACTTAGACTGAATTATTTTGTACCAAAATTTACTAGGCTGAACATAAATTATTTTATTTTACGAGTGTTCAAGCTGCCTTTTCCCAAAATATCAAAAAATTAAAATTTATTGCATTTAATTTATTTTAAATAAAGTTACTTATTTAAATTTTCGTTTCTACATTTTTCTACTTAGACTGAATTATTCTGTACCAGAATTCACTAGGCTGAACATAAATTATTTTATTTTACAAGTGTTCAAGCTGCCTTTTCCCAAAATATCAAAAAATTAAAATTTATTGCAATTAATTTTTTTTAAATAGAATTATTGTTTTAAATTTCCGTTTCTACATTTTTCTACTTAGATTGTATTATTTTCAACAAAAACTGACTAGGCTGAACCTAAATTATTTTATTTTACGATTGTTGAAGATGCCTTTTCCCAAAATATAAAAAAAATTATAATTAATTGCATTTAATTTATTTTAAATAAAGTTACTTATTTAAATTTTCGTTTCTACATTTTTCTACTTAGACTGAATTATTCTGAACCAGAATTCACTAGGCTAAACATAATTTATTTTATTATACAAGTGTTCAAGCTGCCTTTCCCCAAAATATCAAAAAATTAAAATTAATTGCACTTAATTTATTTCAAATAAAGTTACTTATTTTAATTTCCGTGTCTACATTTTTCGACTTAAAATGAATTATTCTGTACCAGAATTTACTAGGCTGAACATAAATTACTTTATTTTACAGGTCTTCAAGCTGCCTTTTCCCAAAATATCAAAAAATTAAAATTTATAGCATTTAATTTATTTTAAATAGAATTATTGTTTAAAATTTCCGTTTCTACAGTTTTCTACTTAGATTGTATTATTCTGTACCAGAATTTACTAAGCTGAACATAAATTATTTTATTTTACGAGTGTTCAAGATGCCTTTTCCCAAAATATAAAAAAATTAAAATTAATTGCATTTAATTTATTTTAAATAGAATTATTGATTTAAATTTCTGTTTCTACATTTTTCTACTTAGACTGAATTATTTTGAACCAGAATTCACTAGGCTCAACATAAATTATTTTATTTTACGAGTGTTCAAGCTGCCTTTTCCCAAAATATCAAAAAATTAAAATTTATTGCATTTAATTTATTTTAAATAAAGTTACTTATTTAAATTTTCGTTTCTACATTTTTCTACTTAGACTGAATTATTCTGTACCAGAATTCACTAGGCTGAACATAAATTATTTTATTTTACGAGTGTTCAAGCTGCCTTTTCCTAAAATATCAAAAAATTAAAATTTATTGCATTTAATTTATTTTAAATAAAGTTACTTATTTAAATTTCCGTTTCTACATTTTTCTAATTAGATTGTATTATTTTCAACAAAAACTTACTAGGCTGAACCTAAATTATTTTATTTTACGATTGTTCAAGATGCCTTTGCCGAAAATATAAAAAAAAATTAAAAATAATTGCATTTAATTTATTTTATATAGAATTATTGATTTAAATTTCTGTTTCTACATTTTTCTACTCAGACTGAATTATTTTGAACCAGAATTCACTAGGCTCAACATAAATTACTTTATTTTACAAGTGTTCAAGCTGCCTTTTCCCAAAATATCAAAAAATTAAAATTAATTGCACTTAATTTATTTCAAATAAAGTTACTTATTTAAATTTCCGTGTCTACATTTTTCTACTTAAAATGAAATATTCTGTACTACAATTCACTAGGCTGAACATAAATTACTTTATTTTACAGGTGTTCAAGCTGCCTTTTCCCAAAATATCAAAAAATTAAAATTTATGGAATTTAATTTATTTTAAATAAAGTTACTTATTTAAATTTCCGTTTCTACATTTTTCTACTTAGACTGAAATATTTTGTACCAAAATTTACTAGGCTGAACATAAATTATTTTATTTTACGAGTGTTCAAGCTGCCTTTTCCCAAAATATAAAAAAAATTAAAATTAATTGCATTTAATTTATTTTAAATAAAGTTACTTATTTAAATTTTCGTTTCTACATTTTTCTACTTAGACTGAATTATTCTGTACCAGAATTCACTAGGCTAAACATAATTTATTTTATTATACAAGTGTTCAAGCTGCCTTTTCCCAAAATATCAAAAAATTAAAATTAATTGCACTTAATTTATTTCAAATAAAGTTACTTATTTAAATTTCCGTGTCTACATTTTTCGACTTAAAATGAATTATTCTGTACCAGAATTTACTAGGCTGAACATAAATTACTTTATTTTACAGGTCTTCAAGCTGCCTTTTCCCAAAATATCAAAAAATTAAAATTTATAGCATTTAATTTATTTTAAATAGAATTATTGTTTAAAATTTCCGTTTCTACAGTTTTCAACTTAGATTGTATTATTCTGTACCAGAATTTACTAAGCTGAACATAAATTATTTTATTTTACAAGTGTTCAAGCTGCCTTTTCCAAAAATATCAATAAATTAAGATTAATTGCATTTAATTTATTTTAAATAGAAATATTGATTTAAATTTCTTTTTCTAGATTTTTCTACTTAGACTGAATTATTTTGAACCAGAATCTACTAGGCTCAACATAAATTAGTTTATTTTACAAGTGTTCAAGCTGCCTTTTCCCAAAATATCAAAAAATTATAATTTATTGCACTTAATTTATTTCAAATAAAGTTACTGATTTAAATTTCCGTTTCTACATTTTTCTACTAAGACTGAATTATTCTGAACCTGAATTCACTAGGCTGAACCTGAATTATATTATTTTACGAGTGTTCAAGATGCCTTTTCCCAAAATGTCAAAAAATTAAAAATGATTGCACTTAATTTATTTCAAATAAAGTTACTGATTTAAATTTCCGTTTTTACATTTTTCTACTTAGACTGAATTATTTAGAACCAGAATTCACGATGATGAACTTAAAGTAATTTATTTTACGAGTGTTCAAGCTGCCTTTTCCAAAAATATCAAAAAATTAAAATTGATTGCACTTAATTTATTTCAAATAAAGTTACTGGGGTGCGTTCACGTAACTTTCAATTTCAACTTTCACTTTCAACTTTCACTTTCACTTTCAATTTTACCCAAAAAAATTTTCACTTTCAATTTCAACTTTTACTTTCACATTCAATTTTCACCCAAAAAATTTTCACTTTGAATTTCACCCAAAACATTTTCACTTTCAATTTCACCCAAAAAAAATTTTCACTTTCAATTTTCACCCAAAAAAATTTTCAATTTTCACCCAAAAAAATTTTCACTTTCACCAAAAAAAATTTCACTTTCAATTTTACCCAAATAACTTTCACTTTCACTTTCACCAAAAAAATTTTCACTTTTAATTTCACCTAAATAACTTTCACTTTCATCAAAAAAATGTTCACTTTCAATTTCACCCAAATAATTTTTACTTTCAACTTTCAAACACAAAAAATTTTCACATTCAATTTCACTTAAATAACTTTCACCCAAAAAAATTTTCGCTTTCAACTTTCACCCAAAAACTTTTGGCTTTTAATTTCACACAAAATATTTTCAATTTAAATTTAAAAAAAAAATTTCCAATTTCACTGATAAAATTTGACTTTCACTCAAAACTTACTTTTTGTGAAGAAAATTTTCTCTTTTAATTTCACTTAAGAATTTTGATATTCACAAAAAAAAATTTTTTTATTCTAAAAATTCTCACATTCACCTCGTTCACTTCCATTCAAAAAGTTATACTTAAAGAAAATTCTACTTTTTATTTTCACTTAAAAGTTCTAATATAGTTTTTTGTTTTTTTTAATTAGTAACTTTTACTAATTTACATTAGAAATTACTATTTACTAGTAAACTTTACTATTTTAGAAATTTTCGGATCTAGCGGACAAACCAAAATATTTAGTAGGAAACGAATAGTATCTTTGGAAAGCCTGGTTATTTAGCTATAATTTATTTGCAGTGAAAGAATAAACAAAAATTTTTAACTATCTTTGCCCCAGTACCGGGGAACTTACAAGAATCCATATGCTAAAAATGTTATAGAACATCGGTAAATTTTCGTTCTCTTTATTGTATTGGATTTAGACTATTCAATATTGATTTTTTAAAGATTAGCAATATGTTTTGAAAATTTTCTAAATTTCAATTATTGCATTAAAATTTGTGTGAACTAGAATCTCACTTTTAATTGACTCAATTGATCTCAGTTTTTAATTTTAATTTAATTTCAAGGTCAAATTGAAATAAAACAACTTTTTTCCGTCATAAGCTTGTAACACGTGAAAAACCCTTTAAAAATCACTATTCACAGTTGTGATTTGATTAATTTTACTTATCTTATATTAAATCGAAAAAAATATGTTTTCAAAAAAAGTCAAGATTTTGAACTTCCATAACTCAAAAAATATTTTATTACATTTAAAAATATTCAATATCTACACTTGTATTAATAATATTAACATTTTGTGCAAAGTTTCAAGCAAATCCAATTTTTTGACCTAGGCAGTTGAGGAATTTTGCACTATATGCGCAAAACTATGACTGGTCAAAAGTGGTCTTGACGCATATATGCGCAACTTAAAAAAAGTGACTAAAAACTTTTTAAATGTTCCTGAAACCGCGGTTACGCGGGGGTTTTCGAAATCACTGATTATGAATCTGATATTAGTTTTCCAAAATTCAAAATGGCGAATCCAATATGATAGACGACAAAATAACAAATTAATCAGATTGACTTGAAACTGAAACACACTTTTGGCCAAAACAGTGGAAATCTCCTTGACAGCCAAGGGGTTAAACATTTTTTTATAATTTGCAGTGGTATTATCAGGATTGTACAGTGCCGTATTAGTTTAACTATTCTTGACCGATGGGGGGACTTCCAATTTTTACTATCATCTATTGATGTTAAGACGCGAATAATGATTTATTTTTCAATAATGATATAATTAATTGAAGCGTTTTGTGCAGAAATAGCATAAGTCAATAATTCAAAATTGTTCAGGAATAAATAAAAACTGTTTTTCTTGTAAATGTTAAGATTTTTTTTACTGCTGCTCTTAGTATTACATTCTACTAACCTATAAGTTGAGAAATCAAATGTGATTAATTAATTATCTACTTAATATAAGAAATAAAAAAATAACTTAACATTTGGACTTATGCTGTTTCTCCACAAAATGAAATGAAAAACATAGAAAATTTATTGAATCGAGTAAAATATCAAAGTTTTATTAAATATTTAATAACATTAATTTAAAATATTGAATTTGGATTATTTTTCGTAACATTTTATAAATAATAAAATTGTTTTAAAAATAAATTTAACCAAGTTTCAATATTTTTTAATTTTAAAATAATTCAGTCACTACTATCAGTTTTTGCTCCATTTAAAAATAATTTTCAATAAAAAAGTGATTTTCTAAAAAATTGACTTATACGGTTTCTGCACAAAATGCTTTAATTATTATTATGAAGCCGAAGTCCTTCCAAGCTAGCGTTGTTGTGAGGTATGTGTATTCGACTGAAGTCCCCAAGGTCCAAAGTTCGATCCCTCATGGGCACGAGATTTTTCAACTCAAGTTGATAAACTTACCTTGGAAAGTTCCTACACACTATAAGAAAATTAAAAGGGGCACTACTGATTAACACTTTATTAGAATCATTTCAATTTATTTAATTTTTAAGTTAGAAATTTTCATTTTCGGTTTCCCCTAGGGTAACTCAGAATAGGATTCGATTATATATTATAGGTTAAATTTGCGACAACTGAGGAAATAGTAAATTCAAAATATTACGAACTATATTTTTAAATGTTTTTATTAATAAATATAATAATGTTTAAAACTAAAGTAATAGTAATAACAAATTTAAATTTAAATGAATAATTGAAAATAATAGAATTTTAAAATGAAAAAAAAGTAAACTACTTAAATAGGAATTGTTTTAAACTTTGAAGTTGTTCGCTTATATTGTTTAATGCATTCAAGTTTCCCTGCAATAAAATGAAAAAATAAAAAAAAATGAAAAAAAAGTAAACTACTTAAATAGGAATTGTTTTAAACTTTGAAGTTGTTCGCTTATATTGTTTAATGAATTCAAGTTTCCCTGCAATAAGTCAATTTTTCTTTTTTGGTATGGTGTCAGTTCGTCCTCCGTATTAATTTTTCTTTTCATCATTAAATCTGTAAAAATAAAAATTAATAAATGCATTAGAAAATTGTAAAAGAATTTGGTAATGTTCTGAAAAAAGATCCGAAAAATCCATAATTTGATAAAAAAAAAGGACGAAAAGTTTGTAAATTGTATGATTATTCTTAAAACTTTTATTAAAATTAGTCGAAAGAACTTGATTATTTAAAAATTTGATGACAAAATTCTCTATGAGAATTTAATTATATCCTAAATTGAATTATAAACAAATAAATTTAAAAATTCGCAACGAACTATTTCAAAAATTATTAAAAATAATTAATTTAGGTAGAAGAATTTTAGTCAAAAACTGTAAAAATTAATTTTGGAGAAATTACAATTTATTGCAGAAATTTAATTATTGTTAAGAGAAATAAAATTATATGCAGAAATTTAATTATGTTCAAAAATGATAAAATTCTTTTTACGAATTTAATTACTTTCATAAATAATAAAACTCATCGCAAAATTTCAATTATTTTAAATTCAATTTTAATCGAATTTTAATTAAAATTCATCAATAGCATTAAATTATTTAAAAATTTGTTGATAAAATTCTTATGAGAATTAAATTTTAAGAAACATACAATTACTCAATCAATTATATTTACAATATTTACTTAAATGAATTTCAATTAAAATTTTAAACAATAATTAAAAATTGAATGCAATATAGCATGAATTTTTAGAAAATATTAAATTTTAATATTTATTTTCTTGAAATATTATTTAAAGTTTTTATTTTCTAATATATATTATTAATTGGAAAATTTAAGAATTATTGAAATTTCGTGAAATTGAATATTGTTAACAAATGAATTTGAAAATTGTCAAAGAACTTTTTAGAAAATTATTAAAAATAATTTATTTAGATGTATCTGATTTTTTTACTCATAAATAAATATTATTTACTTTTAAATTTGCTCAGTGGTTTAATATTTAGCTGATTGTCGTCATTTTTCTTATCCGGCTCCTCATCAGAATCAATTATCTCCAGAATATCTTCATCTGGCGGAGGATCCACGTGACTGGTTTCCACTGCTTTCGAACTCGTCGATGCCTTAACTTGGATCTCTTTTGTGGAAGGAGGAGCGGCATTTTTCGTAACCTAAATTTACCATATGTTACGTTTAAACTCGTAACGATTTTTATTTTTATTTTATTAAGAAATAAGACAACTTTTATATTATATAACTTCAAAGGAAATTTGGAAATTATTATTGTTTTAGAATTAAGTATTTTTCACACAATTAATAGAAAAGAGGTATTTTCTTTACTATTAATCCACTCAACAATTAACGATTTATTAATTAATCTCGAATCATTAACCTACATTAAAAATAAGCAACCTAACTTCAATTGCTTTTTTTTAACTTTTTAATATTATCAGAATAATATTTTAAAAATTACAAAATATTATAATTTTAAAGAATATAAAATCTTTCAACATCTATAAGAAATTGTCAGAATCATCAAAAAAACAATTTCACAGGAAAGACTTTTAAATGTATTGGTAAAATACCAAGGAAAAGAAAATACCTACACATTGGCAATATAGAAAAGAGAACATCGAACTCTATCACGCCATTTTTAAAGAATTTGCAAGCTTGCAAAAAGCTTGCCTAGTAACAATAAGTTCGAGGGGCCGTGTGCAACGGAATCCCCCACTTTACCGATTCTGAACCGAATTCGAGAGTGTGACCAAAATCACAGGTGGAATAATCGAGGAGTCTTAATTATCATTTCCCGCAAGGCGGATGTTTGATATATTTTATTTGTTTTATTTCCCGCAAAAGGCGGAGGTTTATATTTTTTTTGTCCCCAGAAATAAAGGTTGATTTTGAATTGTTTTAATTGATTGAATAAAGTGAATTGAATTGAGAATTTCTAATATTTTACGCGAAATTAAAGAAATAAATAATTTAAAAGAATACAAATACTAAAAGTGAATACTAAGTGAAATACTATTTAAAGAAATAAAAAAAGGAAACTAAAGAAAAGATAATCAGTTAAGAATACATTGTGTTGATAAAGTGAATTAACGAAAAGTGAAATTAAAATAAGCTAAGTAAAAAGGGAGTGTTAAATATGAAACCTCCGTCTAGTGCTTTTTAAGAATATTTTATCATTTGTCATTGTCAAAATAATATCAGGTTTGATTACAAGTTTAAATTCGGTGACCCCGAACTTTAAACATTAAAATCAATTTTTGATATAATTTTTTTATAAAAGTAATTTAAAGTATAATACTGATAATAATAATAATAATAATAAGGAACTAGAAACAAAAAAGAAACAATTGAAGGAAAATACGAAGAAAATAATTAAAAAAGAGGAAGAAATAATTCATATAAGGAACCTGTCCCAGGTGTGAATCTGAGTGATTCACTTGAGAAAAGTAACAGGATACTTTTCTGTACTTAAATACAAAAATTAATAAAATTGTAAGTTGGTGAGTCGATTACTATTTATCACATTATTTTATACATGATTACATTTACACATAACCATATTCTACACGTATAAAAATATATATACAAAAAATTATCTTGTATGCAACAAATAATAGTTAAGTTATTATAAAAGTTGTATTGTTATACACGATTTGAGAATTCAAATAGATCATGTTTTATTAAGAAGGGATATTTTACAATAATAATTATTACTTGTTATAAGCATAAAAGATTTTAAGGGGAATTAAAAATCTTGATCATTTGTAAGATTTTATATTAATTTCAATCGCATTAAAATTAATAAAACTGAGTATATTACATTCCACTCATATTACATTTACTGTTTTATTACAGTTGTTATACTGTTGCCACCTTTTCCTTTTTTTACATCTTTCAATTAAAGTACCGTCTAATCGGAGGCACTGAAGTAATAGTGCACTTAAAGGGGGGATCCTTTATTAAATTCTAATAATAATAATTATTACTTTAAAGAATTTAAGGTTTTATTTCTAAAGATATAAATACTGAGTATTTTCTTTTATTTAAAAATTTATCGAAAATCTCTTTTCGATACAGTTAAGTCTAAATTCGATTTACTTTAAAAACTTTCTTTTTTAATAATAAATTCAAACAATCGAATTTAAACCTAACATTAATGGTGGCAGCGGTGGGATTTCTTTTTTATATTTTATTGAAAGAATAAAAATTTATAAAGGTTGGAAATAGTTATTTTTAGAAGAAAATATTTTTTTTGACACTTATACAATTACACAAAACGCAAACATACATATCGAAATGATTTTTTTTTGTGCTAATGCACGGGAAATTATGTAAAAGATTTTATTATACATGAATGTTTATTTTCAGAAAATATCGAATTATTAAAAGTGCGTGTGTAGATTTTTTTTTGTCTACTCGCTAAAGTCAAGTTTAGAGAACGGTAACTACCCTTGCAATCGGCAAGCTCTGGTTTCCTCAATAAAATCGGCTCTTTTTTCCTCGAATAGAAAAACAACCTTGTCGGAAGTGTGTAGCCACTTGGACAAGTGAGAGGATTAAAAAAAAAATAATTTACGAAAATTGATGTCGGGCAACTTAGGATTGACTCAAAATTAAAAAATAAAGTATATAAAAAGGTTTATAAACCTATACATAAAGAAATAAGTATTCAAGATTTTTTAATAAAAATATTTTTGCAACAAAGTTTAATTTAAATAATTAAGATATTTATATATTCTTGTTAACGAATAATAAATTTAAATCTCATAAAAAGGCAGAATTAGTTGGCGTAAGCATGCTATAGAAGAGACTTTACTGAAACAATTTTATTTATCTTTATTTCTTTATTTTTTAAAATAATAATTAATTAATATTTATAAACTTTTTTTTGGGTTTATTTTAATATAAAGATTGAATAAATAAAAGGGAATTGTTAATCTAAAATAAAAAAAAAAGTTTTGCATTTTTTTTATTAATAAATAATCAAGTTTAAAATAAAATAAACCAATCATAATTTTGTTGACTTTTAAAAATCAATTGACTAAATATTGATAATTGATCATTATTGGTATAAATGTGATTAATGCACCTTGAGTCATGAAATAACATACAAAATAATTCCAAGATTGAGGAAGAGTGCTGACGATTCAAATTGGGTAGAATTGCAAAGTCAAGGCCGGTCACAACTAGCAAAGAATTAAAGAGGACAATATATATAAATTTATTTCAAAAAAAACTGTTGGCATTTTTTTATTGAAAGATAATTAAAATAATAATTGTAATTTTAATTTCCATTTTGAAATAATAAATTATAATAATTAAATAAATTTAAAAATATTGTTTTTTGAATAAAATAATTTATTTAAAAATAAATCAACAAATTAGTGTTAAAATTAAAAAAATAATTGATCAATTAATACAGTAAAAAAAAACTGCAAAAAAAAATTTTTTTCAAGTAATTATGTCGGTCAAGCAATTCTATAAATTATCAAAAACGGTCAAATGGTATAAACTTAAAAAAGCAGTAGAATTTTGTAACTTGAGCGGATATAAAAAAATAGTGTTACCGCACTACGCTTCAAAAAAATTGTTATCGATATTTTAAATTGAAAATCTCTTTCAACTAAAGAGAAGTTAAACGAATCACTTATTTTTCATTGTTTATGTTTGAATTGTATTAATTAAAAAATGAAATCACTATATGAAGTACTATTACAAGAAGGCCACATAAAATTGAAATCGGAGGGATATAATGTTGAAATAAAGAACTATGAAAGTATTTTTAGAGATCAATGTTACAAAAATGTGTACCAAGAAAACTGTAACATTAGGCAGGATAGTCACAGGATGGAAGAAAGTGATTATGATCGAGATTTTGATTATTTTAATTATATTAAACCACAAATGGATCATGAGAATCGGTACTACCATAAAAATGCGAAAAACCAAGGTAAAATGTATGAACTAGATGCACCAAAAAAATACGAACAACCATGTAACCGACAGCGGAAAAGAGGAAACCAACGACAAAGGCAACGAGTTCGTAAAAGGGTCCATGGCCATAATGAATTTTATAACCAAAATAGGAACACGAATTTTGAAGAACATTGTCAAAATAGGGACATGACATCGGAAGGTTATGAAAGAGAAATTTTTTACAACAGGGATCAAAATTGGCAAGAATATAACGTTGAATCCAGAAATTTACAGCACAGATTTATCGACGAAGAAGAAAGTATTTATCTCAGAGACGAATGTAGAAGACACAACAACATACAGGATGATTACGGAAGAGAGGAACATAGAGATTATGGATGCTTTAACTATAATGACTCGTATATGAACTATGAGGAACCATATTTTGTAAATGACAATTTCGAAACAAATTATTTTATAGAAACCAGGCCTAAAAATAAAAAAATATATAATCATGATTTCACAATACCACCAATTATTTTTAAAGATTCGCCCAGAAACCAAAGCCCTTTAAAGGACAAAAAACAATTAGATCATAATGTATCACTCTCCATAAAAGAACCACATCTTCAAACAGAAAACGAAGAATCAAGTGACATGAAAGTAATTCACAATCCAGAGGAAACTTCAGAAAATGAACAAACGGCGTTGTATGTAAGTCGCATTACAGATACTACAGAAGAAAATATCAGTATCAATGAAAAACTTCCAGATAATAAAATAGTAGATAGAATCAGGAATTGTATCAAAAAAGTAGATTTGTTAAAAGCGGAAAACCAAAATTATTTCCTGGACAACAAAATTGTGGAAGGCAGTAAAAAAAATAAAAAGGACACTTCACAAAATACTGATTCGAAAAGCAGCAAACTTACAATTGAGGTAGGGAAAGAAAATCAATTGAAAAACTATACCTGTCCTAACAACGAAACTTTACTACTAAAAAATGATATTTCGGAATCTAAAGTTATCCATGGACTAAATGAAATAAAACCAGATCAAAAAAGAAATGAAAAAGTAATTAAGAAGAAGAAAGAACTTTTAGATAATAAAGAGACTAATTATGAGAATATCACAGGTATAAATAATTCATATCCAATAATAAAACATGTAAATTCAGACAGTCCTATTATCAAACTAAGAAAGGGAAAACCCCCGGGTAAAATCAAATCATTAGGTGAAGAACAATTTGATGTGAAAAGTGGAGAAGGAAGAAAAGAAGAAGAATTTAGTGGTCAAATGGTAAATGAAAACGTCATTATTTTAGCAGATACATATGCTGAGGAAGAAGAATTTCCCATAAATAAGACTTTTTCATCTCACAAAAGTGTTAATCAAGAAAGTTTAGAAATGATTGAAAGAAATAGCAAATTATCAGTAAAACATCAAAAACATTTTTTGAATAAATTTTTACTCGAATCAAATGAGAAAAACAAAATAAAAAATGAAGAAATATACAAATTAGAAAGGAAAACAGATACTATAAACATAGAGAAGAAAAAGAAGACAATGACACTAAACACTCTTACTCAGCAAAATTTTCGCACAACAAGACTATTGCCATTTACACAGAAGAACATTTTGGTGAACCTGAATTCAGAAATATATGACAAAGGAATGAATCTTAGTAGAAATTTAAAGCACAAGTTAAATGTGCATTATTTTCAAGAAAATAAAATATTACGAAGCAAAACACCAAAAATACTAGAAACAAAACTTAGCTTCAACAGGTTGGGCATTGGTTAAGCATAAGAAAGCTTAAATTTTTTTATTTGGCTATAAATATCATAAACGAACTATATAATAATCGATTAATTTAAAATAAAGGGTACTTATAGAATACTTATAGATATAGAATTTAAATGGGTTTTTCTCAATGTTCCAAGAGATGCATTTGGAGTTATTAAGTGACGCACATAGTAAAAAAAAATTAATACATAGGTATAAATACAAAATATGCATGCTTTATAAATGTTTACTAATAACAGAAGTAGGTTATTTTTTTGTGTAAAATTTTTATAGATTTTACATGTGAGTGTTATTGGGGTAAATTTCAGTAAATATCTTTTGTCCCGAAATAATTTCTGTATAAAAAATTAACAACATAAATTAAATTACTTGTAAATATTCAGTTTGATGCTATAAATAGACATAAACTTCATTTAACACAACATTAATGTTTTAAAATAAGAGTAAAACTAGATTCCAATTTTTAGTAATATTGACAAACAAGTCAAATTATAACTTAACTATAACACTTGTCCTTTTCAAGTAATTTTCGTTAAGGATTTTATTTTATTCATAATAGACTGTATTAAATTCGTAATTGAATATATTTAATGAAATAATTAAAATTAAAAGTCTTACATACAACTTTTTTTTACAAGGAAATATCGAATACTATTATTTTATTGAATAACCATCGAAATTTCAAGCTGAATTACTAATAAAACAAATGACATTTAAGCACTAATCAGATTATGCTTTTGACTAACTTGTAAAATGTAAAATATTTGCAAATAATATTTTTAAGAGAATTCTTTAATACAAGACAGCACTAAAGAAAATAAGCCTTAAAGTTTAAAAAAACAGTAAACATATGTCACTAACATTAATAAATAGCTAACATTAAACTACTAATATTAAAAAAAAAATTTCTAATGACTTAATCACAGAAAGACAAATATACTCAAATATTGTTAGACATTTAAAAAAAAAATTTTAACAAAGACTCAACTAATACAAAAAAAAATTTTCGAAAGGTTTGCTTATAGTCATTTGTCATACTAAAAAAAATGAACTTTAGATTTTCAAAGATTTCAATGTTTTTGAGTTCCATGCTACAATGTTTTTATTGTTCAATATTATGCATAATTAAAACTAAAATTAATTTCTAGATCAATTTTTTGGAGGGTCCTATCACAGTATAATTTTTAAATACAAAAATTAATAATTGAAATAAAATATAGAGAAAAATGTATAAAATTAGACAGGTGTACGAACTTGGATACGCGACACTGTGTAAGGTTACATCTCAGGTGACTAGGTCAGGAGGAAGTATACATTGAAAGAAATACCTACATAGACAATTAAATTCTCATTCACTTTTACGTAATTTAAATGAAATATACATTTCTTATTATTCTTGTTCTCTAAAAATTATAGGCGACAAATTAAAAAAGTATATTTTAATGAAATTAATAATCAAAATATACACAGTGTCTAAAAAGCAAAGTCATAACGCATATAACAATAAAATCTATCTCAGCATTTTAATAACCTTCAAATTAGGATACATAACTTTTCTTTAAACATTAATTTGAGGCAAATAAATAATTTCAAATTAGCAAAAAAAATTGAATTACAATTTCAAAAAATCAAGAATTCTATTTAAAATTTTAAAATTAAAAAAAAGGTTTAAATATTAGAACATTATTGAAAACACAAATTTATAAGAAAACAATTTCTCATAAAAATTAAAAAAATATAGAAATTAAACCGCTTAACAAGCTTCGGAAAATGGTTTTGTCCAAATTCTAAAAACATAAATAAAACACCTACACTAAAGATTGCTATTAAAATAAAAATGTTAATTAAAACAAAACTTGCATGGTTAAAATACTTATTCAACGTTATGTATAAAATCAAGAAAGCCCTAACATTGCTTCAAACAACAACTGTATATATAATCTTTATTAATACTAAAAAATTAACCAAATTTATGTTCAAATTGAAGTTCAAAATATCAGTAATATGTCTTAATAATGAATAATTATAATATTCATTGAAATATTCAATAATTACGTTTTATGGATGCTCTGATTAAAATATGCTGAATTGTAAATTAAAATATGCTTAAAATACTTCTAGAAAATGCAACTAATTTTCTTATAACACTTTAAAAACCATAAAACAGTAATATCAAAGAAAGAACACTACATTTCGAGCATAAATGAAACTGTTGTAACATCAATAACAAATTATATAAATTATCAAGTTTAAAAATATTAAATTGAAACTTTTAATATTGAAATTTTTTTTTGTAAAAGATAAAAGCAGAAATAAAATTATTTCTTTTTGAAAGCTAAAATAAGGATAAATCAATCGAAATACGATGCAAAAGCAAATTCTTAAAAACATTTTACACAGTGCTTTTACATTAAGAAAACAATTTAATTCTTCCTCTTTTTATTAAAAAAAAGAAGAATATTAAATTATTATAAACATTACATTTCGTATTAAAAAAAAAATTTAAAAAAAGCACAAAATTAGCATTTTTTTATAAATCTTAGTACATTTCATAAACAAAATCAAGATAAACTATGGCTAAATATACACATTTTTTTAAAGTCCCAATTAAACCAAAATCTTCTCGCTACTGTGTTTTGTAAAGATTCAATAAACATAAAATTTAAGGACTATTTTGAATACGTTTCCTTTGTCAGAAGTATTATAAAATTCAAAAGAAAATAGTAAATGATTTACAAACTACGTGTGAAAACAAAAATGTTGATTATAAAAACGTCCAATTTGATCAATTTTTACCCGAGTTATAAGCATTAAAAAAAAAATTTTTACGTAAAAAAACGTCATTACTCAAAAAACTGTATTCTCCTGAACTGATTTAAAAAAAAAAAATTTTGAAAAAAATCAAGAAAAAATATCAAGAGTACCCAAAATTAAGTTTATTTTGAAAATACAAAAAATATATATTCTAATGTTGTATAATAAAATTTTCTTTTTTTTGTAAACAACTTTATAAAACCAGTACAAATTATACTTTTCCAAAAAAAACTAATAATTCTCGCTTAATTTAGAAAACAAAAATTGTATACAAAGTAATTTTTTTAGTTGAACGCAACAAATTATAAAATTAAATTTAAATATTGTGAAGTTACGTTATTAAATTTGTTAAAAGAATAATTTTTCATATGTATTCTTCGTTTAAATTTAATAAAAAATGTGTACTTACACTGTTAATTATAAAATAATATGTACGTTTATCAAATTAAAATAGAAATGAAATTAAAGGCAACCAAAATTATCCAAATCTTAAACATTGTCAATCAAATAAACTAGGTTATTTATCCGAAAATAAAAAATATCTAGTTTGGTAAAATACAATAAATTTATGTAAAATTAAATTTAAAAAAAAAACATTTTTTTACCACGCTCGATCTTTGGATTAAATTCTAAATGTTAAAAGTTTTACATTCAATACAAACAAAGAAGGTACTAATCAACGTCATTACTTTCTGACATTGTAAACTAAATGAAATAAAAGCAAACATTTCTTTAAAAATTGTCATAAAATAAAGTAAGAAGAAACAAACCATTTAATAAAAAGTTTGCCTTTATTTAAAAGAAATATTTCAAATGCTAATAGAAAACAACGAAAATAATTTATTTGTAAAAAAAGGCTGTCAAGGGACGACAGTGCATAAAAAGGGGGGTATGAGGTAGAAAATCAAAATTTTCAATTTGCTTTAAAAATACGATATACAAATTATATACATTTTGCGATCATTATTTTTTTGCTCCATTAAAACTCTTGTTACACGGCTACAAAATAATATTAGAAAAACAATGTTTAAAACTAACATTATTGCTTTAACATTCTACAGCATTTAAAATTATACAAACTGGTGGTTTATACACGAATTATTAACCTAAGCGATTAGTTTGATTTAAAAAAAAAAATTACTCAAAATTTTAAGAGCATAATATCTATAAATGAAACATACTTCTTGTTAAAATCTTGTTATAGACATAATTTCAAATCCATAGGCAATATTTTAACAAATAATTCATTGAAAAAAAGACAAATTTAGTATTGTTCAGATCATAGAAGTTTAAAATAATGACATTAATTTAATTAACAGAATTTTGTAATCGACGTAACACTTTATTTTAAAGCACAACATTTTAGGATTATTTTTGCCGACGAATAATAATTAGCAATAATTAACGAATTTATGAAAAATTATAATTCCTTAAACAAAATGTTAAGTAAATTCAAATATCAATTTAGTGCTAAAATTTTATATCAATATTTTGGGCAAAATTTTATTCTTATGCATTCTTGAATTAAAACTAATATAAAGTTTGGGCACTTACATTGAAAATACAAATAGATACTACCTTCTTGAAACAATATAAATCTACGAATCTAAGGTAATGGTTCAATTAAATACTGTAAATAATAAAAAGAGAAAAATCAATAGAAATGTAAATGTTAATTACAACAAATATCCAGCTTGCTAAAATCGAATAAATATTTATGAATGATTAAAGTGACATGATGTTCTCAGTAAATTAAATAAATCATAAGTTTTTTTAAGAAAATGTATTCATTTTACCAAGCTGGATATTAAAACTTAAAAAGGCATCCTGTCAGACTAAACATTCAATGTATTGACCGTCAAAATCTCTTAGTAGTTTTCATTTTAATTAAACAAAAGCAAACCGTATTTATCCAAATTAAAAAAAATCTTCCTAAAAAAAAGGTAAACGATAATTTAAAAAAAAAAGGTATTGACGTTTTGTTTCGGTTTAAATATTTTTCTTTTTTTTATAGAAATTTTGTTCGTTTTGTAAAAGCTATGGTTCATTAAATTTCATTAAATGGATATTATGTCATATAAAGTGGGACCAACAAAATCTAACATGGTAAAAATATAATAAATATATAAACTATAAATAATTGTTTAAATTTTCAGTTAATTAACTAAAGGAAATTTTGTAAAAATATATATATTTAAACTCAATTTTTAACCATGTTTGATTTTAAAAATTAAAAAAAAAACTATAAAATGCAAAGATCTTTTCTTACTAAACATTTTTTTTTAAATTTTTCTTTTACTCTAAATAAGAATAAATATCCAGTTTGGTAAAACAGAACAAATATTTTTAAAATATGTATAATAAACAAGTTCTGTTTACTACAAACTATGTCAGAAATGAGTCTTCCTATAAAGAAATTTTGTTCGTTTCACCAAGCTCGATTTAAAAAAATAGAAAAGGGCATTGAATTTCAAGTCAACGAGTATTGTAAAAATCAACTACAAAGTCAATAAACAAAAGCAAACTTTATTTTCAAAAAAATCTTCATAAAAAAAAGGGAAACGATACAAAAGATAGGACAAAAAGTTTGCCTTTGTTAAAAAAAAAAATACTTTATTTTCAGCAGAAAACTCCACAAGGTACATCTTATAAAAAATAAGAGAAGAAAGGATCGTATATAAAAAACCGATAATTTACGCAAAAGGCTGCCAAGGGACGTCAGCCCAAAAAAGGGGGGTATTTGTTACGTTTAAACTCGTAACGATTTTTATTTTTATTTTATTAAGAAATAAGACAACTTTTATATTATATAACTTCAAAGGAAATTTGGAAATTATTATTGTTTTAGAATTAAGTATTTTTCACACAATTAATAGAAAAGAGGTATTTTCTTTACTATTAATCCACTCAACAATTAACGATTTATTAATTAATCTCGAATCATTAACCTACATTAAAAATAAGCAACCTAACTTCAATTGCTTTTTTTTACCTTTTTAATATTATCAGAATAATATTTTAAAAATTACAAAATATTATAATTTTAAAGAATATAAAATCTTTCAACATCTATAAGAAATTGTCAGAATCATCAAAAAAACAATTTCACAGGAAAGACTTTTAAATGTATTGGTAAAATACCAAGGAAAAGAAAATACCTACACATTGGCAATATAGAAAAGAGAACATCGAACTCTATCACGCCATTTTTAAAGAATTTGCAAGCTTGCAAAAAGCTTGCCTAGTAACAATAAGTTCGAGGGGCCGTGTGCAACGGAATCCCCCTTTTACCGATTCTGAACCGAATTCGAGGGTGTGACCAAAATCACAGGTGGAATAATCGAGGAGTCTTAATTATCATTTCCCGCAAGGCGGATGTTTGATATATTTTATTTGTTTTATTTCCCGCAAAAAGCGGAGGTTTATATTTTTTTTTGTCCCCAGAAATAAGGGTTGATTTTGAATTGTTTTAATTGATTGAATAAAGTGAATTGAATTGAGAATTTCTAATATTTTACGCGAATTTAAAGAAATAAATAATTTAAAAGAATACAAATACTAAAAGTGAATACTAAGTGAAATACTATTTAAAAAAAATAAAAAAAGGAAACTAAAGAAAAGATAATCAGTTAAGAATACATTGTGTTGATAAAGTGAATTAACGAAAAGTGAAATTAAAATAAGCTAAGTAAAAAGGGAGTGTTAAATATGAAACCTCCGTCTAGTGCTTTTTAAGAATATTTTATCATTTGTCATTGTCAAAATAATATCAGGTTTGATTACAAGTTTAAATTCGGTGACCCCGAACTTTAAACATTAAAATCAATTTTTGATATAATTTTTTTATAAAAGTAATTTAAAGTATAATACTGATAATAATAATAATAATAAGGAACTAGAAACAAAAAAGAAACAATTGAAGGAAAATACGAAGAAAATAATTAAAAAAGAGAAAGAAATAATTCATATAAGGAACCTGTCCCAATTGTGAATCTGAGTGATTCACTTGAGAAAAGTAACAGGATACTTTTCTGTACTTAAATACAAAAATTAATAAAATTGTAAGTTGGTGAGTCGATTACTATTTATCACATTATTTTATACATGATTACATTTACACATAATTATATTCTACACGTATAAAAATATATATACAAAAAAATAACCTTGTATGCAACAAATAATAGTTAAGTTATTATAAAAGTTGTATTGTTATACACGATTTGAGAATTCAAATAGATCATGTTTTATTAAGAAAGGATATTTTACAATAATAATTATTACTTGTTATAAGCATAAAAGATTTTAAGGGGAATTAAAAATCTTGATCATTTGTAAGATTTTATATTAATTTCAATCGCATTAAAATTAATAAAACTGAGTATATTACATTCCACTCATATTACATTTAGTGTTTTATTACAGTTGTTATACTGTTGCCACCTTTTCCTTTTTTTACTTCTTTCAATTATTCAATTATTTTAAAGCACAACATTTTAGGATTATTTTTGCCGACGAATAATAATTAGCAATAATTAACGAATTTATGAAAAATTATAATTCCTTAAACAAAATGTTAAGTAAATTCAAATATCAATTTAGTGCTAAAATTTTATATCAATATTTTGGGCAAAATGTTATTCTTATGCATTCTTGAATTAAAACTAATATAAAGTTTGGGCACTTACATTGAAAATACAAATAGATACTACCTTCTTGAAACAATATAAATCTACGAATCTAAGGTAATGGTTCAATTAAATACTGTAAATAATAAAAAGAGAAAAATCAATAGAAATGTAAATGTTAATTACAACAAATATCCAGCTTGCTAAAATCGAATAAATATTTATGAATGATTAAAGTGACATGATGTTCTCAGTAAATTAAATAAATCATAAGTTTTTTTAAGAAAATGTATTCATTTTACCAAGCTGGATATTAAAACTTAAAAAGGCATCCTGTCAGACTAAACATTCAATGTATTGACCGTCAAAATCTCTTAGTAGTTTTCATTTTAATTAAACAAAAGCAAACCGTATTTATCCAAATTAAAAAAAATCTTCCTAAAAAAAAGGTAAACGATAATTTAAAAAAAAAAGGTATTGACGTTTTGTTTCGGTTTAAATATTTTTCTTTTTTTTATAGAAATTTTGTTCGTTTTGTAAAAGCTATGGTTCATTAAATTTCATTAAATGGATATTATGTCATATAAAGTGGGACCAACAAAATCTAACATGGTAAAAATATAATAAATATATAAACTATAAATAATTGTTTAAATTTTCAGTTAATTAACTAAAGGAAATTTTGTAAAAATATATATATTTAAACTCAATTTTTAACCATGTTTGATTTTAAAAATTAAAAAAAAACTATAAAATGCAAAGATCTTTTCTTACTAAACATTTTTTTTTAAATTTTTCTTTTACTCTAAATAAGAATAAATATCCAGTTTGGTAAAACAGAACAAATATTTTTAAAATATGTATAATAAACAAGTTCTGTTTACTACAAACTATGTCAGAAATGAGTCTTCCTATAAAGAAATTTTGTTCGTTTCACCAAGCTCGATTTAAAAAAATAGAAAAGGGCATTGAATTTCAAGTCAACGAGTATTGTAAAAATCAACTACAAAGTCAATAAACAAAAGCAAACTTTATTTTCAAAAAAATCTTCATAAAAAAAAGGGAAACGATACAAAAGATAGGACAAAAAGTTTGCCTTTGTTAAAAAAAAAAATACTTTATTTTCAGCAGAAAACTCCACAAGGTACATCTTATAAAAAATAAGAGAAGAAAGGATCGTATATAAAAAACCGATAATTTACGCAAAAGGCTGCCAAGGGACGTCAGCCCAAAAAAGGGGGGTATTTGTTACGTTTAAACTCGTAACGATTTTTATTTTTATTTTATTAAGAAATAAGACAACTTTTATATTATATAACTTCAAAGGAAATTTGGAAATTATTATTGTTTTAGAATTAAGTATTTTTCACACAATTAATAGAAAAGAGGTATTTTCTTTACTATTAATCCACTCAACAATTAACGATTTATTAATTAATCTCGAATCATTAACCTACATTAAAAATAAGCAACCTAACTTCAATTGCTTTTTTTTACCTTTTTAATATTATCAGAATAATATTTTAAAAATTACAAAATATTATAATTTTAAAGAATATAAAATCTTTCAACATCTATAAGAAATTGTCAGAATCATCAAAAAAACAATTTCACAGGAAAGACTTTTAAATGTATTGGTAAAATACCAAGGAAAAGAAAATACCTACACATTGGCAATATAGAAAAGAGAACATCGAACTCTATCACGCCATTTTTAAAGAATTTGCAAGCTTGCAAAAAGCTTGCCTAGTAACAATAAGTTCGAGGGGCCGTGTGCAACGGAATCCCCCTTTTACCGATTCTGAACCGAATTCGAGGGTGTGACCAAAATCACAGGTGGAATAATCGAGGAGTCTTAATTATCATTTCCCGCAAGGCGGATGTTTGATATATTTTATTTGTTTTATTTCCCGCAAAAGGCGGAGGTTTATATTTTTTTTTGTCCCCAGAAATAAGGGTTGATTTTGAATTGTTTTAATTGATTGAATAAAGTGAATTGAATTGAGAATTTCTAATATTTTACGCGAATTTAAAGAAATAAATAATTTAAAAGAATACAAATACTAAAAGTGAATACTAAGTGAAATACTATTTAAAAAAAATAAAAAAAGGAAACTAAAGAAAAGATAATCAGTTAAGAATACATTGTGTTGATAAAGTGAATTAACGAAAAGTGAAATTAAAATAAGCTAAGTAAAAAGGGAGTGTTAAATATGAAACCTCCGTCTAGTGCTTTTTAAGAATATTTTATCATTTGTCATTGTCAAAATAATATCAGGTTTGATTACAAGTTTAAATTCGGTGACCCCGAACTTTAAACATTAAAATCAATTTTTGATATAATTTTTTTATAAAAGTAATTTAAAGTATAATACTGATAATAATAATAATAATAAGGAACTAGAAACAAAAAAGAAACAATTGAAGGAAAATACGAAGAAAATAATTAAAAAAGAGGAAGAAATAATTCATATAAGGAACCTGTCCCAGGTGTGAATCTGAGTGATTCACTTGAGAAAAGTAACAGGATACTTTTCTGTACTTAAATACAAAAATTAATAAAATTGTAAGTTGGTGAGTCGATTACTATTTATCACATTATTTTATACATGATTACATTTACACATAATTATATTCTACACGTATAAAAATATATATACAAAAAAATAACCTTGTATGCAACAAATAATAGTTAAGTTATTATAAAAGTTGTATTGTTATACACGATTTGAGAATTCAAATAGATCATGTTTTATTAAGAAAGGATATTTTACAATAATAATTATTACTTGTTATAAGCATAAAAGATTTTAAGGGGAATTAAAAATCTTGATCATTTGTAAGATTTTATATTAATTTCAATCGCATTAAAATTAATAAAACTGAGTATATTACATTCCACTCATATTACATTTAGTGTTTTATTACAGTTGTTATACTGTTGCCACCTTTTCCTTTTTTTACTTCTTTCAATTAAAGTACCGTCTAATCGGAGGCACTAAAGTAATAGTGCACTTAAAGGGGGGATCCTTTATTAAATTCTAATAATAATAATAATTATTACTTTAAAGAATTTAAGGTTTTATTTCTAAAGATATAAATACTGAGTATTTTCTTTTATTTAAAAATTTATCGAAAATCTCTTTTCGATACAGTTAAGTCTAAATTCGATTTAATTTAAAAACTTTCTTTTTTAATAATAAATTCAAACAATCGAATTTAAACCTAACACCATACCACAAAATTACATAAATTTTACTAGTATTTTATTTTTAATTTTAACTTTTTCAATAGTATTTATTATTTTTCTTCGACAATTTATTACAATTATTTTTTCAAAAACAAAACTTTGATCCAGTGAAAGTTATTAAAAATTTACAAATAATTAAATCTTGGATAAAAAAGTAAGAATATAGTACAGAGCAACACGAAAGTTGTATTTAACAGTAAGAAAATATTTGTAGACAGAATACATATAATTTTTTTTAATTTATAAAAATGAGAAAACGATTTAATTTCAATAGTCATAAATTTGTTAAATATTAATTCTTTAAATTTTCGAAAAAGCTATTTTTTAACAATTGTTTTTTCTTCATATTGAGATTCTCCTATATTTGTTATTATTTTTTTTATTACCGGTTTTTTTTTGAAATGTTTCCTGAGTCCAAGCTGCTGAAAGCGTCAGCCTCCCATTTTTCTTTCGGTGGCAATTGAGGATCTTCCCGCTTAATCAATGCCATAAGTTTCAAATCAATATAGTCGTAGTCGACCGGAATAGGCGATCCTCCTCCAGTGCCACCGAAATTTTTCCTTTCATCTCTCATCTTTTGCATCACTTCACCTTTCCAGTTCTTCCAAGTCTAAAATTAATTTAATCATAATTAAAGGGAAAAAGATATCCAATGAAACGGTTTACTAAAAAAAATTCTATATATTTTAACTCAATTAACAAAAAAATGAAATGAGTTTTCAATTAATGTTCTGAACTTAGTTACAGAAACAGCTAAAGGCATAATAACAATTGTAGCTTTTTTTTCTTTTTTATTATAACTTGAAAACAAATGAAAAAAATTAAGTAAATTTTTTAAAAATCAAGTCTAAAGTGTATAGTTTAAATGTGAAATAAAGAAATATTGAATACCTTCAAAATATTGAAGGTAACTCATTTTTCAATTACTTCATTTTCATTAATATTAAGTTGCATTTCGTTCGTCGTTCACTGTTAATCGTTCATCATTCATTTTATATTTAAACATAACAAGCGTACTCACACAATTTACACAAGATACATACACATATACACTTACACATATGCACAAAACACATGCATATACTTTCACATATATATAATATACACACGCATGTATACTCACACATATACAATACACATACTCATGAACACTCACACATAAACATGTATGTATATATAATTACACGCATACACAAAACACATACACGTAATTTCTCACACATAAACATGTATATAATTACACATATACACATTACATATAACGTAAAAACTCACACACAAACATGTATATAATTACACATATACACACAACACATACACATGTATACTCACACATATGCACAAATCACATACTCATATACACTCACACATATACACACAACACATACACGTATTTACTCACACATATACACACAACACATACACGTAATTACTCACACATATAAACAAATCATATACACATGTTGGGGATACCGAGGCGTAATGGCTTAGGGACTTAATGAATCACTTGAATTTATTCAAAAGCGATAAGTCAAAGTAATTTTGGTCTCCGATCAAAATAATGTACTTGGTTGTAGCGTTTTTCTTATTTTTCAAAGAAAATTTACTACAAAAATGGCGACGATGTCCGGAACAAAACTTGGGTCGACAAGTTCCACACTTCGAACTTCCCGACAACCCCCGATGACCCGTTTATTTATTTTAGGGAGCTTCCCTGGCGCCAGGTAGAAAAATCTACCCGGATCTCGGTTGTTCCGTACGGCCCTCTGGACTAGCTCGACGATGTTGAGAATTATCTCGGGCACGAGTTCCGTACTCAGAAGAGAGAGAAAGTGAGGTTAACTTTTCACCAACACACATAAATGAATTTAATTTACAACTCACGGTTAATTGACAAATACCGAATTATCACTTTTATTTACTTAACTTCTTACACACAAAATATCCTGTCGAGAATTCCACACTTCGGGTGATTTACAGTCGTGATCAGGGGGAAAACCACAATGGCGGCCTTCGTTGGCGAACATGCGGTCCTCACGCCGAGCATGACTCTCCGGTCTTTTCTCCTACTACGGGTGAGACAAACCCAGGAACAAGGAGACTGTCGCCGCACACTAACCTCGGAGACGACGTAGCAACTTCTCGTAATCCATTTTGATTCTTCTTGTCACTGGTTACTCAAAAATTCGGTAGGCGACCGTAACACCGCTATGACCAAGCGCGAACTGGCGATTTCACGCCGGCCGTCGTCGATGGCTCTGCCGTCGTTGCTTGTCCCGTCAGGTGGTGCCATCCGTGCTTCGGTGGTCGTGTTGACAACTCACTTCTCGTCACTGGCCCCTCGGTTTGATATTAGGCGGCTTTTATAATTCTCGCCCCTGATCATGTTATGACTTAGGCGAAATTACAATATATTTTGAAGTGTGGATCTCAGGTTTAATACACAAATTATAAATTCAAATTATAAATTTGGTTTGCCGTGAAATCCCATTTGGGTATAATTTACAAATAATATGTCAGGTGAGTCCGGGCTTGGTCACGAAAAATATAAATTAGAAAAGTATTCATTTTTTTGTTAATTTTATTTTCCCGTTCGCGAGGCTTTTTATGAAAAATGTTTCGGCGAGACACTCAACCGTTTGAAACATGGAAAAGTTCTATTTCCACGTTACAACTCTCCCGGGCCTAGCCGAAACTTATTTCCTGAATTTACTCCCTCGTCTCCGAGAATGCGGCCAAACTATCTCCCGCCTACCGGGCTCCACCCATCCTTATGCTCTACTTTTCTCTCTCTGCTTCTCCTCGAAATCTCCTCGTTCGGGCAAGGATATTTTATAATTTTTATTATCCCCCCCTCTCCCTAGATTTTTCCTAACCTGCAGTGTCCTTTCTACTCGCCACTTATTCGAAACATGGGTCTATTACTTAACCGTATTTATGTTATCGGGCGGTGTTAATTGTAGACTTTTCTGTTGAGATGGGAAAACAGGAAAAGAAATCTGCGAAAAGTGCATTAGAAACTTCAAAATATATCTTTATTTAAGAAATGATAACTTTTCATTTCCTTTAAGTCTTATATTATTATAAATTTTTTTTTCTCACCATAATACTGTTTAATAATAATACTGCTCAAAGGCACTTTAGGTAACTTAAGGTGTCTTTGTTTATTCTAACTCCCTGAGACTAGGTTCCCTATGTGGTAGCTTTTGTGGGTCTCTATATTTCGGGGTCACTAATCTTCAACCAAAATTTAAACAAAAAAAATGAAATTGACTACTGTCAAACGAAAAATAATTTTTAATTATTTGGGGCTTCTTTCTTTTATACTACTAAAGAGCCAACAAAAGAAAACTAAAAAAACAAAAAAAATACTTTCTCAAAAAAAAATGTATAAGAAAATACCCTGAACGACCCAAGATCTGATCTAGTGACTAAATGTCCTTGTTTTAACAAAACTAAATTTAGCTTTTGGACATTTTAGGGGTTAACCCAACCAAACAAAATAATATTATAAACTCGAAGGTGGCAAAAAAAATGACTTCTTATCTGGTTTACTCCCCCGTTGCCTGGTTGGGGCAGTTACCCTCTCCGTGGCCTATTTTCTGACATCGAGCACATCTCATTCGTCGAGATGCCGTTTCGACTAACTCGAATATTTCCCGACGACGTATGTCGTTTATGGCTTGGGTTGCTTCCTCGTTGGCTGCTCCTCGGACGTTCTCGGCGGCCAGTTGTTCTCGTTGAGCAATTTCTCGGAGCAACCGTCTGGCTGCATGGCGTTCGGCTTTTTCCCGCTTCGCTACTTGCTCTCGGCGATCTACTTCGGCCTTCACTTGACGCTCTATTTCCTCTTGTTGCTCCCGCTTTCTTTGCCTCTCTGCTATATCCCTGCGGGCTTCTTGTCGGCCCTGTTCCGCTGCAGCTGCCTGCTCTCTTCTTCTCTGTTGTAGGCGCTCTTGGTATTGGTTTGGTCGGGGGCGGCAGGGTTGATCAGGTCCCACCGATCGACTCATACCCTGACTGGTATAGTGGCCGGGTTGTTGTTCGGCGGCGGCTGCTAGCGCTTTACGCTTTTCTTCCTCTCGTACAGGCTTTGGGGGACGGTACGTTCCCGTTCTTTCCCGGAATTGTTTCCAGGTTTCACCTGTTTGTCGACCGGGCGTAGCTTCGGATTTAAGTGGCTGCGAAAATGGCGGTGTCTGCACTGAGTCACTATTTGTCGCTGTCCCAGGGGCTTCCCGCATCTGCGATGTTGATGGTCTATTTTCCGTTGTCGGTCCCGCTGACGGTCTGTTGGTATTTGGTTCACGGTTTTCTCCCGTTCCCGCCATACCAAGGTCTCTCATCAACTGGTCAATGCCGTCAATTAGTCGTCTATTTAGGTCCGCCGATCTTCGGTAGTTCTCTTCTTTCGCTGTGAAACAGGGAATATATAATTTTTGGTTATGTTCGAACAAAGGTATCTACAACTTTTTCTTCTTTTCCCAGTGTTTTTGTTGATCCTTTGCCCCCTTCGTGCGTAACAAAATATTCAAAAAAAATGTGGGCTATGATCAGTCTTGTCTCATTCCAAAATAATAACAAAAATAAAATAGACAATTTAATGTTTAAATAAGCGTAAGCAAAGCAACTATCTAGGAGGATAGGTTTATGGATTTCCTACTACTCCCCCCTTCTTAGGTTCTCGATAGGGTACCAAGAGTTTAATAGGGAACCTACCTAACGACCTTCCACTTTCTGTGGCGAGAATGTATACTGACGGTCCTTTAACCTCTACTATCGTAAACGGTCCCTGATTTTTCCCACCGAATCCCCGGGTTATCCCTTTACTTTTTAATGATAATAATTGTTTCTTTACCATTACCTTGTCTCCTACCTGAAAAATGGCGTGACGGCGTCTTTTGTCATAATTAACTTTTTGTCGTTCATACGCATCGTCCATTTGCAATGAGACCAAGTCTTGGAGTTCCTTCAATTTTTCAATTCTTATCAACCATTCTTCTTGATTTTCGGGTATCGATTCGTTTGATTTTTCCGTCCGGTTTCTTAGGTTATTATACGGTTTCGGTTCTCGTCCCATGTTTAAATACGCGGGGCTTATTCCTGTACTACCGTGTGTTGCCGTATTGTATGCAAATCGTAGTTCCTTTAAATACGCATCCCAATGCTTATGATTTTTTTCTACGTACGCGGATATCATTGTTTTAATTATCCTGTTCACCCTTTCTACTGGGTTTGATTGGGGGTGATATATCGGTGTAAAAGAATGTTTTATCCCGTACGCTTCTGTAAGGCCTTCGAACGCCTGGTTTACGTATTCCGTACCGTTATCGGACACTAATACCTGAGGCGCGCCCCATCTATTAAGGACTAAATCTTCGAATGCCTTAATAATCGTTTCGGCATTTGCCTTTCGCATTGGTGCTAATTCAATCCATCGCGTGTATAAGTCTTCGAAAATAACGAGGTATTGAAACCCTAAAGAACTTTTGGGCCATGGGCCCATTACATCGGTTGCTACTACTGTCCATGGTTTCTGGATTATCCGCTTGCCCATTAGTCCCGCTGGGGCTTTGTGGTCCGCTTTAATCCTTTGACAAGTGTGGCAAGTTCTCACCCATTCTTTAATATCTCGGTACATTCCTGGCCAATGGTACTGCGATGTTATTCGTTTGTGTGTTTTCTCAATTCCCAGGTGACTCGCCTGTGGTTCACAATGGTTTTCGTTGAATACTTCTTGACGATTTTCTGCTGGTACCACCATTTTCCAGTCGTCTAGGTCTTCTAGGATTGAATCGATTAACGGATTGGGACAGTATCGATACAATTTTCCGTCGGTTATCTTCCATCCGTGAAATTTTCTCGGGGTTTCCTATACTTCTTTCATCCGTCGGCAGTACCAAGGGTCTTCAACCGTCGACATTGCCGCTATTGGTTGCGCCATCTCCTCTTCGTACATCCTCGATAGTGCATCTGGTACCAAATGTTCCGAACCTTTTCGGTAAACTACGTCGAAATCGTACTCTAAGAGATCTAGCGCCCACCGAGCGAGCCGACCCGTTGGGTTGTGTAGGTTGTGTAGCCAACGTAATGAGCTGTGATCGGTTATTACTGTGAAGTGAAACCCCTCGAGGTAGTGTCGGAATTTCTTAACCGCCCAAATTACCGCAAGACATTCTTTTTCGGTTACTGAGTATTTTCGCTCGGCTTCGGTTAACGTACGACTAGCATACGCGATTGCTCGATTTTCTCCGTCTTGAACTTGGGTTAATACCGCACCCACGCCGAAGTCACTCGCGTCAGTATGCAGTTCAAACGGTAGTTCCAAATTGGGATATGTGAGCGTTGGTGCTTCTGCGATCATGTGCTTTAAATTATCAAAAGCATGTTGCTCGTCGTCGCCCCACTGCCATGTGTTTCCTGTTCTCAGTAAGCGATTTAAGGGTTCTGCTAAAGTTGCTAATTGCGGAATGAAGTGGCGATACCACGATGCCATGCCAAGAAATCGGCGAAGTTGTTTTACCGTTTTTGGCTCCGGGTAATCCACGATTGGTGCCATTTTGTCCGGATCCACGTGTAGTCCATCGTGGTCTATCACGAATCCAAGGTATTTAGCTGAAGTTACACAAAATACGCTCTTTTCTGGATTTATTGTGAGTCCCGCTCCTTGTATCGTTTCGATCACCGTTCTCAGCCACTTCTTATGTTCCTCGAGAGTCTCCGTTACTATCACGATATCGTCCAGATATGCATATACGTATGGTTCCATGTTTGGGGTAATTAAGGAGTCTATCATCCTTTGAAAGGTAGCTGGTGCTCCTGCTAACCCGAATGGCATGCGCGTAAACTGGAATAAACCCATTCCCGGGACTGTGAAAGCGGTATATTCTTTGCTTTTCTCTTCTAAAGGAATTTGGTGATATCCCCACTTTAAATCTAGAGTAGTGATGTATCTCGCTGCTCGGAGTTTCTCGAGGATTATATCCATTTTGGGTAACGGGTACGCGTCGGGTTTGGCTACTTTGTTCAATTTTCGGAAGTCTATACAAAGCCGATACGTTCCGTTTGGTTTTCGAATCATTACTACTGGACTTGACCACCCACTTTTAGACGGTTCTATTATTCCTTCCGCGAGCATTCTTAACGCGTCGTCGTGCATTTCTTTCAAGACTTTCGGTGAGACTCGGTAGTACCGTTGTTTGATCGCCGGATGATCTTGAACATCGATGATGTGTGTGGTTCGATTTGTTGACGGTAAGCTTTCTGGGACTAATTTCAGGAATTGTGAGACGAATTTTTCTAACTCCTCTCGTTCTTCCATTGATATGACCCGTAAGCCGCACGTTTGTTCTTGATCTGGGGGAACTTCTTTTCCGTTTACTGTGATGGCTTCAATTCCTTCTTCAGTGTAATGATGGACTGTATCTGGATAATCGGACATATACCATGTTCTTTTACTACCATCGTGAACTATACCGAAAGTGTGGATAAAATCCATTCCTAGGAATACTTGTTCTCCCATCCCTGGAACGATTAACACCTTCATCATTCTCGAAACTCTATCCACTTCGATTGGGAGGTAGCAGACAGCTTTAACCAGACGGACTGTTCCATCGGCCGTCACGACTGCTTTTTCGGTGGCCGGTTGCAGTTCTGCTTTGTACTTGTCTGCGATGGCTAACCCGATGTCTCCTAATACTGTGCGTGAAGCTCCATTATCTATTAAGGCTTCAACTTGGGGAGTGTTGCCTACTCTAATTTTCGTGAACACCCTCAGATTAAATCCTTTGTCTTCAGGCGGAGGTTCAGTGATCTTTAATCTTAGTGGTACTGAATTGGTAGTTTCTGTTGGTATCGTGTTCGATTTTAGCAAAGCCATAATGGCTTGATTTCCTTGCCAAGAGCCTTTACAATCTTTTAACCGATCGTTGACTATAATCGTTTTGTTGGCCTCAAAATGTCGGTTGGCCTTGCGATTATTTTTCGTTTTCTTTTCAACTTTACTCGCGGTTTTCCGTAGGTTCTCTGTTGTCTGGTTTACGGGTGGTTTCGCGATCGGTTTTTCTTTTGGTGTTGAGGTCTGGGATTTAATTAAGGAGGGGGAGTCGACCTTTACTTCTCCTCCTTTTTCTGGTTTCCCGGACAACCTACGCAATCTTTGGTTGTTACCCCGTCTTTTCTGCATCGCCTACAGTAATCCTTACGTTTTTTCATAGCGCAGCCTGTTTGGAAGTGTCCTGTATTCTTACAATTCCAACATACTACGGGTTTCTGCTCGGATTTGTCTGTGGTTTCTGCGCTCGAGTTGGGGGTTCCCTCTTTGTTCTTGTTGTCTGTTTCCTTTACTGGCTGTGGCTTTTTCTTGACCCATTTTTGATCTTTTTTCTGTTGAGTCGGTTCTGCTGGAGTTTGGTTTGCTCTTTTACTATTTACTAAAGCTGCTACCAAGGACTGTATCGTTTTCGCCACGTAGTCGGTTTTTCCGTCGGTTTCCGTTTTCATTTCCACCGCTGCCGGTTGTCTGTTTCCTGGTTCTGGTTCGATGGCTGCGACTTTTGTGCTTATTGGCTTTTCTGTTGCTGGTCCTTTGTAAGCATATTCTGGGGCTATCATCGTTTCCGGAGGTGGCATTGGTCTGTTTTCTTCCACGGCAGTTAGTACTCGTTCGTGTTCCGTTATTAAATCAGCTAATTCGTTGTAGTTCGTAAATTCGTGTCTTCTGATGCATAATCGGTATTCTGTACGTAAATTCGCGTGTACTCTGTCCAATTGGGATTCTAAGTCCACCCTTCGGTTCGACAGTTGATATAAGCCGAACATGCATTGGAGATAATCTGATCCCAGTTCATCAGGTCCTTGTCTGCGTGCTAGAATTTGTTCTTCCAACCGGTCCTGGAATCTGTAGTCTCCGAATCTCCTTTTGAGGTGTTGTTTGCAGTCTTGCCATGTTAAAAATCGTGATTCATTTTGTCTGAACCAACTTTCGGCTGTATCTGTCAAGAGAAAAGGTAGGCCTGCTAAAATTTCTTCGTCGGTCATTGATGAAGCTTTCATTCCTACTTCTACTCTCCATAAGAATCTTTCGATGCTGGCGTCCTTGTGTCCACTAAATTGAAGTTTCCAACTTCCCACAATCCTGGATACATCACGAGGTTTCCTATATTCGTTATCTCTCCTGTCGGAATGTCGCTGGTCTGTTTCCCAGGGTCTAAATGGGTTTGTAACCGGTCCTGTTCTACCGTGATCATAGTTTGGATTTTGTGGAATCGGGTACTCTTCCGTTACAGAGATCCCATTTTCAAAAGTCGGTTGTCTGTATTGGTGCCCTTGGTATCCCTGCATCGTGTGTCTGCGTTGAAATTCGTCTGTTGGATTTCCAACTGGGTATAACGATGGTCGGGGATTGACCAAGGTGGTTATTTGTGGCAGAGAAAACCGTTCTTGTTCTCTAAAATCGTGTCCTGTAATTCCGTTTTCGTTTCCCCATGGTGTAACTCCGGTTCTTGGGACTTGGTTTTGGCTCCAGCTTAAGCCGTCGAATCTTGTGTAACGGTTTACTGCAGTTGTCGTTGGAACTGTTCTCGGTGCTGTTGCCGTTGTCGCTGCTGTAAATACGGGTACGTTTGGCGGGTACGCCGAAGTCGGTGGTGGGTACGTTGTAATCGGTGGCGGGTACGCGGACGTCTGTACTTGGTAGGTATGGCTTGGTTGTAGGTATGATTGTCCCCATATGTTCTGTTGTATCGTTGCGTTTGTCGGTCTTGTCTGTATTGGTTGACTTGTACCTATGGTCGTGGTGTTACACGTAGGGCATATTACATTCGCTGATGGTTGATTCAGAATTTGTCCCTGAACCAACGCTACCAATTGTGACATTTGTTGTTGTATCGCGATCATGGCGTCCTTTAATACCTGAGTATCTGATTGGTCACTTGAGCTGAATTCCTCGTATCTCGTATCGCGTGGACCGGTATTCACGTATGGGAATTGTATCTGTGTGGCGGGTGCGCCTCCTTGTTTACCGATTCGCGTGAAATTCGGGCTAACGGGTAATGATACGTTTCTCGCGGACCCAGGTGTTAAAGGAGTAGATGTGTGAATTTCGGTTGGCGGAATCTGGAATGCTTCATCGTTGTCGTGCCATGGCACCGTAAGATCTCCCCTCATCCGCGCAATTAATCTCTCGAGTCGCGATTGTATTATCTCGAATGAACCTGAGGTATTACACCCGTTAAGTCGTAATTGTTCTTTCATTCCCTCGAATGCCCTTACGCGTTCGCCTAATTCGTGAACTATACTGTTTTCCACGTGATCGGTGCTAAGTTTTTTTTCTTTGTTTACATCTAACAGCTGTGTTCCCTTTTTCTGGATTTCTTGTTGGGATATCTGTTCCTGAGGGATGTGAATCACGGACTGATTTTCGCTCCCCCACGTTCCCGTTGTATTACCTGATGTTGTGAGAATTTCACTTGTTTCGTTTCTCTCATCTGTTAAATCCCCCCTCTGGGTATCTTGGGTTGGGTTTGTTTTTGTTTCTTCCGACATTATAACTTAACTGTGGGTTCGATGTGGTTGCAAAAGAAACAAATTGACAAAAATAACAAAAAAATTCTTATTTTCGGGTTGTTTCCTAAAAAAAAAACTTTACTTGTTATAATTTAAGAAATTTTCCGTTTACTTAATTTTTATCCTACTAAAATCCCTCCTATTTACTAGATTTGTGGGTAAAAATTAGAAATTTCCTAAGTTTCAGGTAAATGACCGACAAATTACCGGCAATTTTCCAATTTTTCTGGTAATTTCTCGATTCTTGGGTTATGACTATACTCGTCCAACCTCTCAAGCATTTGATAATTACCCTTTTTTTCTAAAGAAAAAAACTTAATCTGTGATTTAATCTTTTTAATCAAAAAAATTATTTCCTTTTCTCAAAAAAAAATTCCTTTAATCTGCGATTTAATCCTTTTTAATCAAAAAATTATTTTCCCTTATATGAAAAAAAAATTTTTATATGCGACTTACTTCTTTCTCAATCAAAAAAAAATTTTTTTTCCTTTTATTAAAAAAAATTTTAATATTTGACTCAATTCTTTCTTAATCAAAAAAAAAATTTTTTTTTTTTCCTTTTATTAAAAAAAATTTTAATTAATTTATTTATTTATATTTTTTTTGATTGACTACCCGTATCGCAGATAAATAAATTTTTCGAAAAGTATTAATTTCAACTGTCCATTACTGTACTGAAATTATTCCCCAAAATATCAAAATTTGGTACTTTTACTTTTAATTTTTGCATAAAATGGGTAAAAATTATCTTAATTACTTATCGGTATGCCTTTTTATAAACAAAAATCCGAAAGAAAGGCAGAAAAACTTTAATTTCTGGAAAATATACTAATATTTCCTAAAATCTCCAAAAATTTCCATAAATTTCCATAAATTACCTAAAGTTTCCAAGAAATTTCTTGATTTAATTTTTCTTCTTTATTTTATTATTCCATTTCTGAAACTGTAATGAAGAAAAAAAATTTTCTTTCTTTTACTTGAGTTCAAGCTTGAGACAAATGTATTTTTAAAATTTGCTTTATTTATTATTGCACTTTTCCTGTCAAATTCGCTTTTCCATTCCTGAATTTCCTATACCAAATCTGTTACTGGGGAAAAACCCGAAAAAGAAAAAAACATACTTTCTCCAAACTAGTTGAAAATTTTCTATTTACTTGGTAATTTTTCTTAATTTACCTTAAATTTCCTTAATTTACCGGACTTGTTTTCTCTCGGTTGATTTACTGGGAGTAGGGAACACTGCAGGTTAATTTATCATGCATATACATATTTATTCTCTCAAAATAAATTATTAAATAATAAATAATGAATTTTTATGTTTTATTAATAAATCATGCTTAATTAAATAAACCTTAAATTGCCAGAACGAAAATCAGATTGCGAATTGAAGCAAAGCAAAGCAAAATTTTACTCACCAGAAGTTGCAGGATTCTCGACTTTTTCTATTTTTAAACACTAAACAAAATTACTTGTACCTTTAATTTTTGCATCACTTGTTTAAAAAAATTAATCCTCTGTTTAATTTGACCACAGAAAATAAAAAAAAGAATCTCACTTTACTTTTAAATTTTAAATTTTCACAGAAATAAACAAAGTTTGGCTTGTGTACACTGGGCTTCGGTGAACCGTGCGCCTGTGTACCCTGTGTTCTGGTGCACCGTCACTCTTCTCTCCCGTCTGAGACGTGCGAATAGTTGGGCGCCACTGTTGTAGCGTTTTTCTTATTTTTCAAAGAAAATTTACTACAAAAATGGCGACGATGTCCGGAACAAAACTTGGGTCGACAAGTTCCACACTTCGAACTTCCCGACAACCCCCGATGACCCGTTTATTTATTTTAGGGAGCTTCCCTGGCGCCAGGTAGAAAAATCTACCCGGATCTCGGTTGTTCCGTACGGCCCTCTGGACTAGCTCGACGATGTTGAGAATTATCTCGGGCACGAGTTCCGTACTCAGAAGAGAGAGAAAGTGAGGTTAACTTTTCACCAACACACATAAATGAATTTAATTTACAACTCACGGTTAATTGACAAATACCGAATTATCACTTTTATTTACTTAACTTCTTACACACAAAATATCCTGTCGAGAATTCCACACTTCGGGTGATTTACAGTCGTGATCAGGGGGAAAACCACAATGGCGGCCTTCGTTGGCGAACATGCGGTCCTCACGCCGAGCACGACTCTCCGGTCTTTTCTCCTACTACGGGTGAGACAAACCCAGGAACAAGGAGACTGTCGCCGCACACTAACCTCGGAGACGACGTAGCAACTTCTCGTAATCCATTTTGATTCTTCTTGTCACTGGTTACTCAAAAATTCGGTAGGCGACCGTAACACCGCTATGACCAAGCGCGAACTGGCGATTTCACGCCGGCCGGCGTCGATGGCTCTGCCGTCGTTGCTTGTCCCGTCAGGTGGTGCCATCCGTGCTTCGGTGGTCGTGTTGACAACTCACTTCTCGTCACTGGCCCCTCGGTTTGATATTAGGCGGCTTTTATAATTCTCGCCCCTGATCATGTTATGACTTAGGCGAAATTACAATATATTTTGAAGTGTGGATCTCAGGTTTAATACACAAATTATAAATTCAAATTATAAATTCGGTTTGCCGTGAAATCCCATTTGGGTATAATTTACAAATAATATGTCAGGTGAGTCCGGGCTTGGTCACGAAAAATATAAATTAGAAAAGTATTCATTTTTCTGTTAATTTTATTTTCCCGTTCGCGAGGCTTTTTATGAAAAATGTTTCGGCGAGACACTCAACCGTTTGAAACATGGAAAAGTTCTATTTCCACGTTACATGGTATACTGTAAGTTTGTACCAGGTTTCATTGTTATTCATTCATTATTGCAGAAAATGTGATAGAAAAAGTGATTTTTATACTTGAAAGTAAATTTTTAAAGTATTTGTTTTTTGTTTTATCTTTTTAAAAAATAGTTGTAAACTTAGGGTAATAACAAAAAATAACAAAATAATTTACAAGCACTCTCGGAGCGTAATGGATCACTTTGGCCTGCTTATTCTACTAAGAAAAACCTATTATTTTTGAAATGTTAATAAAATAATTGACAAGTTTAATTTCTTGCAATTTATACATTAATAAGTACAAATGATAACCCTTTGTTTAAAAAAACTGGAAAATAGATTTTTTAAATAAATGTAGTTTGTATTTCAATCCAACTTTTTAAAATTTGATAATTTCATGAAAATGTTTATAGTTTAAATTAAATATGTTCCATTTTCAATATTCTTTAGCATAAATTGCCAGTAGAATAAAAAATTGTCAATATTGTAGTAATATTGTTCTAAAAAAAAGTACGAGTGATATGAGGACGTAATTTTTTTTAATTGAAAGCTGAAATGTTGGACTAAGTTTTCCATATGATAAAATTTTAATTAATGCCAGAATGATGAAGTTAAACAACGAAAAGTGAGTCATTATGCCCCATATTTATACGACATTTGCAACAAATGTCGTTAATGTGGGTAAAGTGTTTGAAACTCGAAGTTTGCAGGTTAGGTGACGCAGAAATCAAGTAGCGCCCCATTGTAGCGTACTACGTATGATTTTTTATTAATGTATTATAACAATTTTGTTATGATGAAGGTATTCATTTTAGTAAGATAAAGTCATAAATCGTATATTTAAACTTCAATGAATTTTTATTACGAACTAATTCTATAATTTCTGGTTTTACAAAAGTGATAATTTACTAATTTAATAAAAATATAATAATAATTTACTAATTCTATTAATGAAAATAATCCACAAATCTTGACATGCAAATAAAATATAAACAAATGATTATGATTCAACTTTAAATTCCTAATTTTCTTAACTTTTTTTAACAACACTTAGGTGACAAACAATTAAATATAGCATTTTATGGAAGATTACTGTCCTATTAAAAATCGGACTCCAACTTTACATCGAAAAGATTGAAATGTTTTATTTTAATCTCGCAAACTGTGAACGCTTGTATTTCATTGGTTTAAAGTTTTCAGTGAATCCAATAAAATAAAAGTATTCACACCTTTTGAGATTGAAAGTATATAATTTTCAATCATACGGTGTTAAGTTGAAGTCCGATTTTTAACAGTGTGGATTAGAATTATCAACTACTTTTTAACGATGGTACAAATTTCGCAATTCGACTATAAAAATAAATAACTATTTTATAAATTTAATAAATAACACAGGCACACAAAAAAATAAAAAAGTCGAAACCCAGAGGTCACACCCCCCTATCCCCATGTTTTTGGGGTCGCTGAAACCGAATATGACCATGAAAAATTTTTTTCATCGGCCATTTTCCCGCTACCACCCCCTTACACCTGCTCCCGGGGGTTGAAATTTCAGTTTAAAAAAAAGTGGAGTAGGGTGTCTATTCCTATGTTTTCTAGGTCGCTAAAACCAAAAAAGACTACCAAAAACAAATTCTTCCCTCCCTTAACCCCCTACAACCCCCTTAACATACGAAAGGTGGGGGGTCGAAATTCGAATTTCACGAAAAGTCGATTACGGTGTCTAAACCTACGTTTTTTGGGTCGCTGAAACCAAAAAAAGACTACCAAAATCAAATCCTTTCCTCCCCCGACCCCCTACAACCCCCTGCAATAATTTTTTTCAAATAAAACGAACTGATTTTTGGGAAATTGAAAATTAAATATTAATTATCAAAAATTATTGCAGGGGGTTGTAGGGGGTCGAGGGTGGAAAGGACTTGATTTTGGTAGTCTTTTTTGGTTTCAGCGACCCAAAAAACGTAGGTCTAGACACCGTAATCGACTTTTCGTGAAAATTCGAATTTCGACCCCCCACCTTTCGGATGTTAAGGGGGTTGCAGGGGGTTAAGGGAGGGAAGAATTTGTTTTTGATAGTCTTTTTTGGTTTTAGCGACCAAAAAAACATAGGAATAGACACCCTACTCCACTTTTTTTTAAACTGAAATATCAACCCCCGGGAGCAGGTGTAAGGGGGTGGTAGCGGAAAAATGGCCGATGAAAAAAAATTTTCATGGTCATATTCGGTTTCAGCGACCCCAAAAACATGGGGATAGGGGGGTGTGACCTCTGGGTTTTGACTTTTTTATTTTTTTGTGTGCCTGTGTAATCAAATATTTCAATTCCCCACGAAATTGAAAAAATTAAAAAGGAATAGAATATTATAGTTGCCAAGCAAAGTGTCCTGCAAGCAAATGTTTTAAAATCGAGAGACCTCATAAATATTCCGTAGTCGAGAGGATTAACTGTTGAAAACCGCATTCTTAAAAATTGTCGTCCTTAATTAAAAATAAAACTTCTTTATAAGAAGTTGTACCTTTCCATACAGTCAACGGTCAGTCAGTATCAAACAAAAAGTGTTAATAACGGCGAAACTTCTCAACAAAAAATTCCTCTATTTTTGAAATAAAAAATTACTGCCTTAGAACATATATTAAAATAAACATAAAAAGACATAAAAATTTAATTTTACTTCTCACTGAAAATGTTGATTAATCATATTTGCACGAACTTCTTGTCCTTCATCTACATCAACATGTGCATTTAAATTTTCATCATCCCATTCCTCATCGTTTTCAATTACTGGATTTGGTATCCTATACCGATTGCAGATATTATGCAGCGCACAGCAAAGGTTTATAATATATCCTAAGTATAATATGTAATTATTTTTGTATCTTCAGGTATTTTTAAGGGAATTTGAATCATTGTTTTATATCGAATTCGGTTATCTGCTGCTTGCCGCCCTGATGAATCGGTACTTGCATTCAAAGCGATTTTAAGATATTTATAAAAACGCGTTTCTTATAAGCAACAATTAGTAATAGCACCAAGAAATCCTGCAGTTTGTGACACACACAGTTTGGTTTGTGTATTCAACAAACTCAGCCCTTTGTGGATACTACAACCGTAGCTCATAGATGGCGCAGGAACTCTTGTAAATTCTACAAGAAATTTTTTCCGTGTATAATTATTTTACTATTATTTTTAACCCTATAGTATTATATTTAAAATTTTAACTTTTTCAATAGTATTTATTATTTTTCCTCGACAATGTAGTAAAATTATTTTATCAGAAACAAAGCTTTGCTCCAGACAAAGTTTTTAAAAGTTTAATTAAATCTTTGATTAGGACGGCAGTGATCTTGATCCGTGATCAACAAAAATTGTTTTACCGACAATGTTCAGAAAAGGAAAAATTGTTTTATGAAATGGAAATTTCAGTTTAATTTTTGCTAGCTGTTTTAAATATTTTTTATACCTGCTGTTATAGGATCGTAATGAAGTGCTCTTTCCTTTCTTAGGCATCTCCAACGAGATTTCAAAATTCCAATTGTGCATTCCACTACAACTCGACACAATTTAAACACACGATTGAACCTTGCTTCTGGAGATCCTCTTTGTGCATTTTCTACAGGTATCATCATGGTGGGATGCAAATCATAAGCTGAATCTCCTATTGAGATTTCAATAAAGGGAAAATAAATTATTCAATACAAAAATATATTAAATATATTTATAAACTATTGTTAGTATTATTTATTTATTATAAATTGACGCAGTCACCGAAACGCCACAATATTAATTTTTTCTGATAAGTTTTCTCGTAAAATACAAAGTAGATTTAGTTGAAATTGTTTAGAAACGCTCAAAATATGAAAGGAAAAGCAGTCTGGTCCCAAAGTGTTACTAGTCTGTTGAATTACTTATTGTAAAAAAAATTAAAATTTGTAGGAAACTCCTATCAAATAAAGCCATTTCTAATCTGACATATTCAACTTTTAATATATTTAGACATCTCTATCAAATTTAGTATTTTATAAGAAAAGTGAGTGGTCAGGTGATCTATAGCGGAATATATATCGGATACTATTAAATTGAATTTAAGATAACTCTGATTAAACTGAAAAATTGAAAGTATTTAAAAATATACCTTTCTTTACAAGAAATATTTCTTAAAGTACAAAACATAAAATTTTAATATTTTGCAGATTAACAGCAATAATATTAAATTTCATTAATTCACTTTCGAAAAGTTGTTATTTAAAATATGTAAATTAAAAATAACTTTCATTTGGCATGCAACAATCTAACAACACATTTGTTTCCATCCTTTATCAATCAGTCATAGTAAGCATGTAGCAAACATTCATGGTAAGCTTGTTGTAACAACAATATTTAACGGAAAGCTTGCGTAAAATAGAAATTAAAATCTTACTTGGCAAAATTTACTCAGAAAGTTTGTCGTTAGCTTTTGTGCTATCTGAGTATGGATATTTTAAGAATACTTAAACCACTCAAAATAAGTGGAGTTCATATAAATATTCCCTTCCATATTCTGGAGTTATGAAAGCATTGATGTAACGATTGACTGTTTAGATATAAGTAATATTAAAATGATAACCTAGTAACCATGTGTTTCTCAATCCATTTCTATATGAATCTTGCATTCGCCTACGTAACATAGAGTTATTGTAAACTGTGGTATCGTGGGTTCTGCCCCCAAATCTTGCATTGACATACAAAATTTCATTATCTGGTCCTGATACCTATAACAGTGCCTATATATTATTCTGAAAGTATGAAATTGTGATTTATGCAGCTTGTATTGTGTACAAGAACCATACACGGAAAGAAATTTATAGTAGTGGATAACCTAATGATGGTTAGGGTGACCATCTTTAATGCTACAAATATGGACAGCTATCTAGATAGTAACCGTTACCATCAATATCAACCATTTCTCTCAGTGTAAAATTACTTTAACTTAAATTAGTGCTATTTTTTAGATATTGCTTCATTCGTATATCACATTACTTGATATCAAAGTACATCTCGACAATGATTACAACAATTTTTATATCAAATTCAGACAATTTTAAAATAATATCAGTATTCCACGTAACTATGACGGAAGGTTGACGTAGGTTTGATCGTAGCGTTACAATGCACGAATAGTACATTGTGCAACACCTGTTTACCGAAAAAAGTTATTTTTATACATTTCTAATCAATAAATATAGTTTTATGTTAATAAAAAATATAGTTTTTTTTAAACTAAATATAGTTTATTATAGTGTGTATTATACTGTGTACACTTTCCTGCACACTTTTAAATGTGCAGAAATTGACCACTTTCTGCTGCATTTATGTTAAAGGAAAGTAGCTCTTTTCCAGCAGGGGTTGCACAAAGTATACTTCCCTGTACAGAAATCAAGAACCTTATGCTGCATTTACATTAAACTAAAGTAGCGCTTTCACTGCAAAAATAAGTGTCTTATTTGATATCTTAAAATAAGATGTAAGATGGAAAAATGGTATCTTACATCTTAAAATAAGATGTTTTCTAAAGTATCTTACTGATTTTTAAGATGTTTTATACGTCTTAGATATTTCTTCTATCTTAAAAAAGTAAGATACTTCTGTAAGTTTTTTAAAGTATCTTAAATTAAGATGTTTCTGTCTCAATAAGATGTTTAGCAATAAGATACTTGTGAATTGTAAGATGCGAAAAAAATTTAAGTTACTAAAAACTAAGATGCATAAAATGTCTTACATATAAGCCAATAGTTAACCTCAAAACTTTTTGCCCCAAAAATACACAGAAAATGTGTACGAAGATACTTTTAACATCTTAAATTAAGATATTTCAAATGACTAAAAAGTGACTACCATAACATCTTAGAAATGACTACCAAAACATCTTAAATAAGATACTTCTTTTTGCAGTGTTGTTACCGGTGTTACACAAAGAACTTTTTGAAACACGTTTGAGACATGTTTAGGATATTCTTGATGCACATTTAAAACATACGTTTAGTACATCTGAATAATAATGTTACGATACATGTCACGCGTTCCGCGTGTGACTGTTTTAAAATTTACAGAAAGCAAGTCCCAAACATGACAAAAATAATGTATAATTGGGTCCAAATCTCGTCCTATACTTGTCCACAAACTTAAAGGATGTCTTCATCAGTATATATTTTCGCCAAACATAGTACTTTCTTCAGTTGTATTTATGTAAAACAATTTTACGTTATTAAGAGAACTTTTAAAAAATTATATTGAAACATCTCTAGAAAGATTTTTGCACAAAGTCCAAAGAACCATTGTCAAGCTTGCAGCAAGGTTATAGCTAGTTAATTATTAATTGACTAAGTGTTTACAATCATAGTATTGATAGAGTGATATCTTTTTCTGTTGAAATAAACTTCTTCGATATTGTTATTAACTGCAGTTAATGCAATATGAGTGCCATCCACAACGCCAATTACACCAGGAAAGTTAAATTTTTCGAGAAATCTATATAAGTGAACAAAATTTTTAATTCTAATTAATAATAATTAATATTTAATCTAGTTGCATAGTAAATTCATACTTAAAATAGTGTACGTTGTTAAAATGTAACTAATCAAAATAAAAAAATGTTTTTGGTGTCAATAATTGATAACCTTCTTTTTATAGTTTCGATTTTGGCATTTGATTCAGGAAAAACAATCCAATTATGACCAACCTCATTAAATGCATTTAAAGTGCTATGTAAACAAGAACTAACACTTGCTTTTGACATGCAATTATTAAAATTCGGCACGAATCTTCTCCAAGGCCACTGATGTCAATGGCTCGAGAGTTTTCACGAAGCATTCCAACTCGTACTCGGCTAGGCGGCTTTCGTACTCCTCTATACTTTCTCCATTTCTCCTGCTTGCGGGCCAGCGATACGGTACTACCACTTCGGCACCATCTGGTCTGATTTTTTTTTCGTTTTTCGGCTCCGATACCTTCTCCAATGCGCTTAGTTCGGCCCAGTCACTCAGGGTGGTCACGGGCTTGAACTCTCCTTAACGGCTCCTTCTTCTTCCTCTACCCGTGGGGCTTCCGGCTCTCCTCCCAAGGGGGTGTTTTTGGTCCTTAGTGGTTCTTCCGTAACCCGCTCGGTTATTGGAAACGAAAGGTATGACGGACGCTCCATCGTCACATCTCCGACGCCGAATTCTAGGGACGAACGGTGATTTGACTGCGGGCGCCCGCGTCTCTCCATTCTGGCTCTCTCGTGTCCCAGTTGTTCTGGTCGACGTGCGCTCCTGTCTCTTGCTCGGCGGCTTCCTGGTGGGGTGTACGGCATGGCTCTATCTTTCCTCCTTTTCTCGACCCTTCTCCTTTCCACTCGGCTCCTTGTTCGGTCTAAAACGATATAATTAATGTACAACAGGGACATGATAATTTACACATTTGAGGCAGGTAAGTATGGTTTCAGGTCAGTGGCATGGACTTTGGGGACTCGCCGACTTTGTTCATCTCGTAGGATGAATACAGTTGGCGAACGGACCTCAACGATCTCATATGGACCCTCGTATTTCGGCGCTAATTTAGTCGCGAACTTTTGTGCCCCACTGGACAACTTAT